>NC_133617.1:513186899-513529399 GCF_048593235.1 Sminthopsis crassicaudata
GTGATGAATTTGGCTCTTCTCAACAATGGGGTTATTCAAGGCAATTCCAATAAACTTGTGATGGAAAGTGCCATTCACATCTAGAGAGAGAACTATGGAAACTCAATATACATTACAGAAGACAATTTTCATCTTTTTTTCCCCCTCCTTCTGATCTGATTTTTTTTTGCACAGCATGATGAATATGAAAATATGCGTAGAAGAATTGCACATGTTTAATTTATATCAGATTGTTTGGTGTCTTGGGAAGGGAGGAGATGGGAAAAAAATTCGGAACACAAGGTTTTGCAAAGGTGAATGCTGAAAACTATGTATGTATTTGGAAAAACACACTATAAAAAAAGAAATAACTTTTCAAGTATCTTCAAACAGTTAATTATGTCTCTTCAATCTTCAAGTTATAGTGTTGCTTCCATTTTCTTTAAGCTAAACAGCACTACTTTGTTTAACTATTCCTCCTATGATGTTATTTTAAGTCTCATCAGTCTGGTCATCCTTCTCATGACATGCTCCTGTTTAACAATGTTCCTCTTTAAGATATAGTTTTCAAGATCTTTTCTCCCACTGTTCTTTAAAATGAAATCTACTATAGCCAGATTAATATTTTGGAACACTGTTTTCCTTCCCAATCTTACTCTGTGGTAAACCAATTTAGTTCTACATTATCTCCTATTATTGAATCTCCTGACCTCGTCTTGTTACTGATTATGCTTTGCTAAAAACTCAACAGCTATACTACTCTACTATCTGCCTCCTTCATTCTTATTTGTGGGTTGCTGAGTGAAGTTAGAAGTCACAACTGCTGATTGGATCCACTACAAATTTATGTGATCTAATCTTAATTGGGCTTTCACTGTAACAAGGCATTACTCTACCCTAACTGATTTTTTTCCCCACTCAACACAGTGGCTTTTCCAATTTTCCTCATCTCTTTGCAAGCCTCCTCCCAGTACCACAGTCTGCTAACCTTATAAGCTATAAATATATTATACAGCTTCTACCCTCCCTTACCCCCAAATTGAAGCCATTCACTGAGGGATTCTTTCCCCCGCCCCTTTCATCATCACACACCCTTCTAATAATACTTTAATATGGTTCTCCCATATTTTCTCTAAAGAAGCAGACCTACTCACTAAGGCCAACTCCTCTATATGAATCTTTGATTATTTCTCTTCTCATCTAATTCAGCTGGTTTCCTCCTCTGTCAACGCCACTCTAATTTTCAGTCTCTCCTCTACATTGTTGCCTAGAAACATATCAACCTTTTGTCCAAACTTTAAAAACCCTTATTTGATACTACTTATCTTATAAGCTCTCCTTCTATCAGCTAAACTCCTTGAAAAAGCCTATACTATCTGCCTCTACTTTCTTCTAAAGCTGCAACTTAATTTCCAGCCTAATTATTCATTTCAAATGGCTTGCTTTAGATATCATTTAATGGTCTGCTCAATTTTCATCCTCCTTGATTTTTGTAGTTTTTTGACATTGATCATTTTTTCTTCTTGGATATTCTCTTCACTCTGAGTTTTTTGTGACACTATTCTCTTTTGCTTCTCCTTTCTGACTACTCTTTTATTTAGTCTACTTCATCCATGTTTTGCTTAATTACTGTGAGTGTTCAACAAGGCTCTAGGCTGGATCCTCTTCTCTTTTCTCTCTATGCAATATTATTTGTGGTCTTTTGATTTTCCTGAGTTCTACTAAACACAATATGCAGATGATTCCCAGATTTATATATCCCAGATTTAATTTCTCTTGTGAGCTCCAATCCCAAGTGCTTGGTGGACATTTTGAACTCAATGTCCTGTGTATACCTCAAACTCAAAATTTCTAAAACAGAACTTAATATCTTATTTAAGTTTTTTTTTTTGAAATATAGTTTTTCTTTTTTAAATGCTTTTTATTTTCAAAACACATGCATGGATAGTTTTTAACATTCATCTTAGCAAAACCTTGTGTTCCAGTTTTTCTCCCCCTCCCCCGACAACAAGTAATCTAATATAAACATGTACAATTCTTCTATACATATTTCCACATTTATCATGCTGCACAAGAAAAATCAGATCAAAAAGAAAGAAAATAAGAAAACAAAATGCAAGCAAATAACAAAAAATAATAACAATAATAAAATATGAGAATACTATGTTGTGATCCACACTCAGTCTCCACAGTCCTCTGTCTGGGTGAAGATGGCTCTCTCCATCACAAGACCATTGGAAATGGCTTGATTCATCTCATTGTTGAGAAAAGCTCCATCCATAAGAATTGATCATCATATAATCTTCTTGTTGCTATGTACAATAGAAATTAATACCTTTCAAATGAAACTATACCCTTTTCTATTCTCTCCTATTATACTATTGTCCAGGGCATATCATTTTCCCACTGATACAAGTTTTTTTATTGTCATCCTCAACTCATTCCTCTCTATATCTAATTAGTTATCAAATCCTGTCATTTTAACCTACAATGGCGTCTTTGGTATGTTTCCCTTCTCTACTGAGAGTGACCACTCTTAACTCAAGCCCTCATCAACTCCTGAAAAACTATTGGTTTCCCTATTTCAAGGCTCTCTCTCCTGCAGTTCATTCATTAAGCTGCCAAAGGGATTTTCTAAAGCATAAATCTGACCATGTCATTCACTTCTATTCAATATACTGCAGTAGCTACCTATTACCTCTCCTAGATCAAACAAACTTGAGCATTTTAGAACTCTTTAATCTCATCTAAATTTGTAATCTTCTAAAACTTTCTTCTCCTTCTACAGATTCTATGATCTAGTTATACTGTCCTACTTGTTATTCCTCAAACATTTCATGTCTCCCTGTCTCTGCAGTTGTCCTGATGCCCAATGCTTGCTCTCACTTCCTCACCTGTCTCAGGATTCTTGATTCCTTTAAAAACTTACTTCAAATGTTACTTTTTGCAATACATATTTTCTGATCCATTAAGATCCTAGAAGCTTTCCCTCTAAGATTATGGCCCACCTATGTTATCTCTCCTTTTATAACATAAGCTCTTTGAAGGCAGCATATTTTGTCTTTCTTCATATTCCCAAAATCCAGCTGATATCTAATATTTAACAAATGTGTGTTTAATAACTGCTAAGGCTATCATTCTTGTCCCACTCACTCTGGAATACTCTCCTTTCATCACAATCTTTTTCATTTCAAGCTCCATCATTCTATAACAATGAGAGTGCCTTTCTTGTTTGAATTCTTATTGATATAACTGCCCACTGACTGATGCTCATTTTTTAATATGCCTTACTTTCTCAATGAGATTGTTAAGGTGACCAAGAGAGGAAGAACTGTGCTGTTATTTATTTTGTAGCACCTTCTTACTCCAGTGGTTATTATATAGACATACATAATAGGTCTTCAAAAATATTGACTTCAATACAAATAGTTATTTACTTCTTTTGAACCTCTCTTCTTGCATTCTATAAAACTCTGATCGAGTCTGACCATATATTTCTGATAAAAAACTATTAGTGGCTCTCTACTGCCTGTATTTTTTAACATCACAGAAAGAGTATAATCTGTCCTTAATCTACTTACTCCCCATAAAAATCTGGCTAAAATAGATTATTAGCTATTAAACTTACCTTCTTTCCTCCTTTTGCATTGGTATATAAGATGTCCCTTCTACTCTGGAAAATCCTTCATCTGCCTACCTTCAGAAATTCTCTTCCTTCAAGGCCTAACTTCCTCATAAAGCCTATCTTGACCACTGTCACTTTTAGTGACTTTTCTGTCTTCATATTTTTAGCAGAACCATTTGGATGACTGACTCCTTTGCTCTTATTTTTTAAAAAAAGCACACAAAAGCACACAACTCTAACTTGTACACTACTTAGCTGTGTACATGTTATATCCTCAATATTCAAGTTTTCTCAAATTTCTTAAGGAAAATAATTCTCCCATTTCAGAAACTGACTCGTTGAATAAGTCTCTGTGCCTTAGTTGTCTTCGCTGTAAAATAAGGGAGCTTTGAGGCTTCTCCTGGCTCTAAATTTGTGATCCTAGGATTTGCATATATTTCTAGGGCTTTTGTACATAACAGGTGCATTATAATTATTTGTATTAAGAATGAATGTCATAAACTTAATAGTAGGAAAAAAAAATTTTTTTGCCAAAATTCTGTAGCTATCATCATATTCCTGAATTTATCCAAAACTTTGTATACATCCTTAACTTTTAACATTAAATATTGCATAAGAAATTCTTATTTCTTATGGTTATAGGAATATTGGTTACAAGTCATGGTTTACACATTAAATTATTCAATGTAAAATATATTGATTTATTGGCAAAGTTGATACTCCCAGTCAGTTGCCTAATCTAACTTGACAAATGCCATTCTTCAAGAGTTTAGTAAATTTGGAAGAGGAAACTTTTTATATAGTTTGTTCTTCTGGGATGGGGAAATTTTTGTAATTTCATCAATTGTCTTACTGAAAAATATAACCCTATAGAATTTGTATACACTATCTGGAAATAAAAATATTCCCCCACTTGAAATAAATTCTTGGTTCCCCAATGATCAGACCTAAGTACGTCTGTGTACATATATGAAAAACCAACTGACACTCACGCTAACTTTCAATTCCACTAGAAACTTGGGGAGGAAAAGATTTAAGATTTGTCCAGTTACCCCAATGACAGGTAAAGTCTTTATTCAAACTCCTAGAAATAAAGAATACAAAGGAAAAGAAGACTTTAACTCTTAAAGCAGGTGTATGCACTATGAATTTAAGCATTACAGCCATGCCTGTCTTTAACTAAAAGTATGGAAAACAATTCAATGTACTTTTATGAAGGGGGGAAAAGAGTTTACCAATGTTTATAACAATAGTGGTAATTTTAAAGTGATGCTAAATATTTAAGGACAAAGAGACTTAAACTGATTTGAGATTAATAAATTCCATACTATGTTTAGCCTCATGTAGGTAAAAGCATAAGCTTTTCCAAACTAAAATGCCATGCCTCTTTGGTACCTGTTTTCTAACTGAAACCCAAATTAGTGAAAGATGCACACAAAATATTAGAAGCTCCTTCATGGTTTCCTATTTTCTTTTAAAACAGGTCAAAACCATTTTTTTGCATAAATAAATAAAATATTTTTGCAAAAAAGCATCAAGATGGCAAATTTAAAATAATAATATTTTGAGATTCAATTACAATGCTATATAGCTGAATTTTTTAGGTAATTCAGAAGCTTAATAAAGAGAAAACAAAATCCAATTAGCTTATAGAGTACCTGAATGTTTTTTGAGGACTCTTGAAAGTTCTTCAATCATTTTTATGCAATCTAACCCCTGAAATAAAAGTAGTAAATCATTATATCAATATTAAAGAGCTTTTCTTAAAATGCTAGCATAAATACAAGTTTCCATTACCTTCAGAAATTCCCAAATTCATTTCAGTTCAGAAACAGTGTGTTTTTGTGGAGATATGAATTTGGAGTCAGAAGACCAGAGTTTAAATGAGAGAATCATGATAAGATATAAGCACTTTGAAGGCAAAGACTGTTTAATTTTTTCTTTGTATCCCTAGCACATAATAGGTACTTAATAAATGTCTGTTGGATCAGCAAGATAAACAAAAATGAAGATTAAAAAAAAAAAATCAATGTGAACATCTTATTATCTTATACCATTGTTATTGTTCTTCCTTCTTTCTTGAAGAGGACCAATGACTTGATGAGTGCAGTGTCTTGACTGCTGCATGAACTGATTTAAGTGAGACAGAACTGCACAAAGTCACAAGCTCCATTATCTCTTCCAGAGTCATCAAAGTCCAGTGACCAGACAATTGGCAATGGCCTGGAATTTTATTTTGTGAGATAATTTAGGATTTGGGGGCTAGATTATTTTATTTTAATCATCCATCCATTTTATCTTTTTCAAAAAGCTATGACAATTTACTTTTTGGTTTGTGAAGTTTTCATTTATGATTTCTTGAAATATAGCTCTGAAAAAATAGGCTTTAAAAAAAGCCCACTGTGTTTCAAATGGAGTTAACATCTTGTTCAGTCACTTCAGTCTTTTCCAACTCTTTTTGACTTTATTTGGGATTTTCTTGGCAAAGATAATGGAATGGTTTGCCATTTCCTTCTCTAGCTCATTTTAAAGATGAGGAACTGAGGCAAACTGGGTTAAATTTAAGCCCTGGGTCACACTGCCAGTAAGTGTATAAGGCTAGATTTGAATTCAGGAAGATGAGTCTTCCTGACTCTACACCTATCTAGAGTCTCTCTATCTCTATCTATTGTACCATCTAAGTGTCTATGTCTTTAAATCCAAATCATTTTGGCTTTCATTGAATGACCAATAATAATTTGGTGCCTTCAGAAATTCTGAGGATGTGAACAATTCAAGATGATTAAGCACTACCCAACTTCCAATTTTATGGGAAAATACCACACTAGAGCATTCAGTAGTTTCAAAAACTCACTGACTCACATTACCAATAATAAATACAAATTATATATGACCATCTATGGACATGTAGTATAAAAGAATATACTGGGCCAGTTCTCAGGAGAGAACTGAATTTGAATCCTGGTTTTTGTCATACTAGCTGTGTGACCTTGGCCTCTGAGACTTGGTTTCCTCACCTATAAATTGGGAATGACATTCTTTTTCCTGCCTACCTCACAAGGTTATCATGAGGGAAGTGCTCTGTAAGTCAAAAAATAATATATAATTGTGATTCCATCATCATCATCACCACCACCACCACCACCACCACCACCACCACCACCACCACCACCACCCACCACCATCATCACCACCACCCACCACCACCATTACCATCATCACCACCATCATCCTCATTATCATCATCACCACCACCATCATCATCACTCTACCTCAGCAGTTTCTAGTCCATCAATTGTCATACAGATGTCCAGGTCGCTCTGTTTGAACCCAAATCCATTTTTGGAGGAACCAAATAAGCTCAACTTGGTGCCTATTAGAAATGCATTATAAATAGTAATTAATTTTTTTGAGGGAATTTTATTTTCAAACAGGCATTCTTAAGAATGGTCAACTGGGTTAGATACTTCTGAAAACAGAAAATTAAATATATTATTTTGTGTAAAAAAAGAAAAAAAAAAAGAGCTGTAAAGCTTTAAAAAAACAAAGTAAGTTTCCAACTTTTTAACAATCTTACTGAAAACAAATATAGATCTCACTTAATTTCTGGTTTATTTTAGAATTCCATCTCTTATTTACCTCAAAGTTTTCTTTTATTAAAGGCAAATTATATAAAGCAAGAAAAATGTACATTTGTGTGATTGTCAAAGTTTTAGGACATAAATTTCAAGGTAAAATCTACAGCATCTTCCTACATCTACAGTTATTAAGTTTAGTAGTACTTAAAAAATTTTTTTTGAGATATAATTTTAAATTTCAGTTAAATCTTCAAGTGGAAATAAAATACATGCATGGCATTTGTTAATAAAAACAATATTTCAATATTCAACCAATGGTGTACTACTATAATTTTCTATATTAACCACAATACCAAACAATCATCATTTATTTTTCTTTAAGTCAATAAGTTTAGAACAAAATTATTGTTCTTCTAGAAATGGTAACTAAGAAAAAAATGTCATATAAATAATCTTACCTGGAAACTCCTGTCTTATGAAACTTTCTAGGTTTTGCCGAATATGTTCACGAGCCTGATCTTCTAAAGCAGTTGCAGAAAAATCCTCTGTTTAAAATAACAAGAAATACTTTTAGTTAAATAGCTTTCAAAAGTTTGTCCAAGAACTAAAAGAACCAAGCTTTTATTAGAAAAAATTTTCTCTATCCCCAATTTTGTAAGTATCTTTTATGTGTAAAACACTACTATAGAAACAAAATAATCACAAAGTTAAAACAGTCTGATCTCAAGAAGGAATAATAAATTACTCTTATCTTATCAAAAGCAACTACTTTTTGGTATTATTAACAATAAAAGTACTTCTACAGATCACCCTGAAACTTTATAAAACATAATTTTGTTAAAATGGTCTGTTTTGAGCAGTTTTGAAAGCTTAAGAGCTCTGAGTAATGTTCTATGATTTCAGGGGACTGATAATGAAGAAGACCACCCATTCTCTTACAGAGATTCAAGAGTACAAAATAAGACTTATTTTTTGGGGGGAATGTCCAACATGGGCATTTGTTTGGCTTGACTGTACATATTCGTTACAAGGGTTTTTTTCTTATTTCAGAGGCAGGAGGAAGGGTAAGTATACAGTGGGATAAGAGGGAGAGATAAAACAGATTTTGGTTAATTAACAAATACTAGTAAAGCAAAGAGACTACTCTAGTTAGACAAATACTTTTACTTGTAATGCTTAAAATGAAAATATTATTAAAAGTTTTTCTGTATTTTACTTTTCAGTTGAAACTTAGAACCCTAAAGAAAGAATGAATCCTTATAATGAACACAATACTGGAAACAGTTAAAAATTAAAAGAAGTAAAGATTGATACACAGATATTGTTATTTCTCAAAATCTTAAGTTATCACCTGGGTTGGTAATTTTTTGAAGCCTATTTTAAAGTTCCTAGAAATTAGTAAGAAATGTTGACAACTTACTGTAACACTGGATGCACACTTGGTCTAATATATTTGAAAATCTGGGTGTTAACGGTGGCAAAGGATCCAGTTCAATTTTTTTGAAGTCTTCAGGGCAATCCTTTTTTAGGTGACCCTCTCGCTTACACAAACTACATACTACAGTAGGAGGCTACATGAAAGGGAAAGGCAAAAAGACTTAAAGGCAATTTCAAGTATCAGAGTTCTTAATCTTTTCCAGTAAAATATTCTACTTTTAACTTCCTCAAAGAGAAACTATCATCAAGAGTGGAGTATAGTATGATATAGCTGAAATACTTAGCAACTTTTAATAGTTTTAGGCAGGAAATTGGAGGAATGTTAAAACCTAGAAAGAAGTCTGGTTAATCAATTTGAGCTTAAAAATCAAACAAATAATCATTATTAATCATTTCAGTAAGCCTGTTCTATTAAATGAAAAATAAATTTATATACACAAAATTAAAAATAAACAAAGAAACATCCAAGTTATTTCTCTGGCAGTTAAATTTTTTACCTTGCCCTTGGTGAAGACAGGTTTACTAAATTCGTAGAATAGGTCCAAATGATCTAAAGCTGAATCTTCCTCACATACATTTTCTTCTCTAAGAGGATACTTTTCATTTAATTCCATTAGCAAGGATTCATCTACAGTTTTTCCAACTTCTTTCAAATCTTCATATTTAACAGGAACAATCAATCCATCCTCTTCAGAGAGGGCATCCTCATCCCCATATCCAGTATATGAGTCTAACTCATCTTGTACAATAACACTCTCTCTTTCATTGATGGTATGCCTGGCTTCTTCTTCATCCTCTTCCTCATCATCTGAATTAGTGATTTCTGATGTCTGGCCCTGTACTGAATGTGTAACCTTATTTGAGTCTTCTAATTCATCTGTACCTTCTGTACTTTCCTCATCCATGTCAACTTTGTCATCTATAGTAACAAAATCATCCCTTTCAGTTATTGTAATGTTTTGGAAACTCTCTAAATCTGAAATGCTGTCAGTCTCCATGTCAAGATCATTGGTATGAGCAAGTAGTTCTCCATTTTCACTGTCATCATCTAATTCTTGATCCATAGTTGTCAAATTTTTCTCCCAGTCTTGTCTGTCAGGTTCTTCCTCCTCCTCCTCATCTTCATCATTTCCACTTTCTGTTTCCTCATAGTGTGGTTTGAAATCCTCAGAATCATCAAAAATTACTTCTTCAATGATACAATCTAAGTCTCCTTGGTTGATTCCAACTTGAGCATCTCCTAACTCTTCTGTTGGGCTTTCAAAACCATCAAACACCTTTATATTTCTTTGATGTGTCTTGAAGTTTTCTACAGTATTGGTAGCATCAATATAGTCACTCACAACCACGATTTTGTTATTTATTACTTGTACCTCAGGGTCATGCTTTACATCATCTTTTAGGTTTTTGGATGTTTGAGATGCATCTATATTTATATTCAAAGGCTTTTTGGGAGTGGTCTTTATTGCTTTTTTGTGGGGGATAGCAAAATACTTATATGTTGCTCTTAAACAATGAAGTATATATTCATAAACCAGTTGACTGTTCAAAGTTCTTGCCACATTCCTCTTAACGGAGTATGGATCTGTAACAACAACAAAAATGCAATGTCTTTATATTTTACTTTGAAAACAATCAATATATTTTACATTAAAAAAGGAACAGTAATTCAGATAAAATGAATACTATTTCTTAAATGTGGCTATTTTCATTTGGGAGTCAAGCTAGAGAAGGGAAAATATCATCTTTCATATGATGAAATCTCTCATATGAAGAAACTCCAATGTCAAAATTATCTCTTATAACCAACCCACTTGCACAACACCAGTATCCCTTCCTTATCTAGTTATGTGATAGTGGCAATGGAAAAGAAACTATCAATCTGGCTCTTAAGCCTTTTGGGACTGCATCCTACACTGAAAAGCTCTGCTGAGTGCTTTGCCTCCCCCACTCAGCCAGTCTTTGTAAAGCTTACCTCTACTCTTCCGCCCTGTGAAGCCCCATCACTGAACTGGCTGGACTGAATTCCAGGGGTGAGAGGGAGGCACGAGGAGGAGACACCACTTCTCACAATTCGCTCTCCTCCCCTAAAACTCCAGCAGGGTAGGCAATTGGCCAGAAGAGCTGAGCCAGAGAAACTGCAGGGGAGGGTTTAAAAATGTGAGATCCCCATGACTGCACACAGAATTTTATGCAAAATGCAAAAAACCCTCTTATGCAACATAAAAGCTTGAAAAAAAAAAAAAATCAAGCAAAAATAAGGGAATTCCATACTGAAGATTCCTTCAGCTACAATTATGAGGAAGTTCTTAAAAATGTTTTAAAAGGGGAAAAAATTTAGATTTCTATATGTTTCAATTATGGAATAGCCTAACTTCTAAAAGCTGAAAATGGCTTAAGAGGCCAGTCCACTTTCCATGCCTACTGAATAATATATCAGTGTATTTCATTGCAATGTAGATCTGGTTTAATGAGCCCTATGCAAAGGAATATATGAATACATTTTAAATATCATTGGAGGCTTCATAACAATACAACATATCTGCAGAATTGCTGGAGTCCATGAAACTAATCAATTAATAGAAAAATGGATGTAACAGAACCTAGAAGTAAAGATTTATAATCAGTTTTTGTTTTTTTTTTTAACTTTTAGGGAATCATTTAAATTTAGTGATTGTGTAATTAGTATATTGCCTATACTACAGTTATTTAAATTGAGATCCAAGCATGACACTGTACTGAGCTGAATGACACATACAGACTATTAGTACGAGGATTATCCTGACTGTTTACTTTACTGCTGGGTTCTGGTACACCTTGTATGAAGGTGATGAAAGAAGACTGAAATACATGCTGTTAGATCTGCATTTGTTTTTAGTTTTTTTTAAGGTAAAAAATCTGGATACCTTCCACAGCAATGCGCTTTTTGGGCCAATCTTTTGCTTCACGAGATATAGCTTCTTTGGCACGTATACTGATGACCAAATCACCCAAATTAAATTCTAAAGCATAGAAACGAAGCAATTCTACCCAGAGCTGCCCAACTGGTGCAGAACATTGGTTTTCTAAATCAAATACCAATGGAACCTATTAATAAAAAAAAGAAAAGAAATTTCAGCATTATATGTGTCCAAACAATCAGATAAATAAAATTATACAGATTCTGTTTTAATAAAATAAAACTTAAGGACAGCTCTGAATGTGAAAATCTTTTCACATGGAGCTTAAACTGATCACAAAAAAAAATAAGTTTTATGTACCAGCAATTGTTTTTATTATACTTTAGATAGGACTGGGATCTAACCGAGATAGCATGGAGTACTGGGAAGGAAACTGGAACTGGAGTTAAGAGAGATACCACTTGATAATCCTGCCTTTGATATTTACTTGTTTTATTAATATGAGCAAATTCTCTGTCTCAATTTTCTAACTATAAAATGAGAATACTACTAATAACAATACTTTTGCCTCACAAGGATTCAATGAGAAATATGAAGTATGTGTAAAGTTTTTTGTAAATATTAAATTGCTACTATGTCAACTACCATGTAATCATTCTCTTAACAATACCTTTCAGTGTGAAAAAAGCAATTACTGCTACATTAGGCATATTTGTGACTTCCAATTTATGAAATGTAGTGAATACAATAAGGATTATATAAAAGATACTAAGATTCTCAGTCCTGTCCCCTACTAATAATACTCTTGAAGTGGATACTGAAAAAAAGTAAAGAGAACAGGATCTTAGGCTACCCAGATTTATAAGGACAATGCATTTATGACTGGATATTTAGTTTTGATGTCAATTAATTTCTGATATAAAAAGTTTGGATTTTAAAACATACATATGTTTGGATATTTTCATTTGAAGAAAATACAAGTATTTTCTATCATAGAATAAATTTTAAAGTTCCAAGGTACATTAGAAATTATTCCAGTTTTGTGGATGAAGAAACCGAGGTACAGAAACATAAAATGCTTGTCCAGAGACCAAGAAGCATGTCTGTTAACTTTCAAGCCATTACTTTTATTATGCTAGGCAGTCTCAAGAATACAAAATTCTGATTTTATATTAAAAAATAAAGCCATAATTTGGCTAATTTATACAAATCTCCCAAATTCAAATATTTGTTTAGTTTTTTATTACTATTGGATTTTTTGCTTTTTTCAGATATTTGAAGAATCATCCATTGGGAAGAACTAGGGTCAATAAGTGGAAGTTACATGTAGGAAAATTTTGGTTCAATGTAAGGAAAAATTTCCTAAGAATTAGAATTACTTAGACATGGAATGGACTGTTTTATGAGTTAAGTTTACTATTAAAAGAGGTCTTTTCAAGCAGAAAATGAATGACTGTATTCAGGATGTTATAAAAGGGGATGTATTCTTTTAGCATGTTTTAGATTAGATGACCTTGGGAATCCTTTGCAATTAGAAACTCTAGGTCTCTTCATATAATACTTCTTGGTGTTTTGGGTCAAGGTTTGTAATTTCATCAATATAGAAATAGCTAATGCAGAAAGTGACTATGTACATCATTAAGTTCTCTGTTGCCTTTAGCACTGACAAGTTATATGACTTGCTCTTGATTATACAGGCATTATTGTGTATTATCAGATGTGGAACTTAAATCCAAGTTTTTTATGATCCCAAGTTCACAGTTGTTATAATTCATAGCATACTTTCTCTTTGTATCTGTGTCCCCAAACCTCATCTTGTTATATAGTGTAACTATAAACACGTCAAAAAAGAATTATACTTTGATATTCAGGAAATATTAAGGAAAAACGGTGTTTCAAAATTGGAACACCATTTTAGTAGGTGACAAAAGTAGATGATAAAAAAGCCACAAATATCATATTCTTAGGGATCTGAACAACAAGTAATATTTTCCTATTTTTCATCTCCTTTTGCACAAACCTTTATTAAAATCTTATTAAATACTAAGGCTGAAAGGGCAGATATAAGCTCCTCTCAGGAAAGTTTTTTCAGTTGATATGGGGGATTCTCTCTGAGGGAAGACTGGTAGTACTACCTCTGCAAGTTAAGTCTTTCCCCGTTGTCTGGGTCATTCAAAAGTTTGCTCAGGGTAATATATATAATTTATGTTACAAACAATTTTTGAACAGAGGTCTTCCTAATTTTGAAATGGAAGCTCTACCCATTATGCCATGCTTTTCAGAAGGTTTCTTTCAAAGGATGCTTTAAGTATTTCATGATTATCATTTATGGAATTTATTACTAGAAGTCAAGAATTTTGCCTATAGATAATCTCATTTCAACCCTGGAAAACTAAGGAGCTTTAACAGAGTTAAAGTAAGTAATCAAACTGGACTTAGAGCCCAAATTTTCCCTGAATTCTATTTACTTGAAGGTCATCTTAGTCTTGATTATAAATCCAAATGAATGTTGTGTGTTAGCCATTATGTTATAAGGGAAATGTAAGAAAATTAATCTTGACTTCCCTTGTGACATTTCTTGCACTGCTGTCTTAAATAGGGTGGTTTATTATTTGAATTTTGCCTCTGCAGCTCATTCTCTATAAAAAAGGCAAGCAATGAGATGAGAAAGTAAGTGGGCACGTGTCCTCTTTTCCCTTTAAGTATAGTAAACAGTTTTACTATCCTAAGAGAATTTTGTAGATCTATAAAATGTGAAGGCACACAAAGACAGATTTATCAAAATATTATTTTGTACAGAAATATATAGAAATAAGCAATAAAGGAATATGAAAGAAACCGGAAAAGTCTATAAAATCAATGCAATTTTCCTTGCATTGAACTAAATTATCAATAATAAATCAATTAACCAATCTTGGTTAATTAAAAACTGTTTTTCAGTTTAATCATGAAAGTAGATAAAAATAAGTTCAGACCTTTCCTCGTGTAAAAGATGTTTCCTTAGATGATTCATCATCTCTCATAGAAGTAGTCTGTTCCCACACCACCAAATCATTTTCAACTTCTTTAAGGTTAAAATTTACTAATTTATTCAATGAGAATCCATCAATCTAGGAAAACAGGACAAAATCAATCTTAAATTAAAAACAGTATTTATTGTTATATCAATGGTTATCAATCTTAAATAATTGCTAGATTTTATCCCATAGAAAATTCCATTACAGAATATATTAAAGGGAGTCCTAAGAAATCTTGTTGAACTATCTACAAAGTTTTTTTTACATGTGTGGAAAAAAAAATGTTGGCTCTCAGTGCACTACTTTCTTATTTGAAGTATTTTTTTTTTAAAGGCACCAACTAGAAATATTAGTTGTAAATAGGAGACTGATTTCCCACAAATCTTTTATCATAGCTTAAAAAAATTAAGATTGAAAGGACTAATACAAGGAGACTCATAAAGATGTACAACTTTTTTTTTTTCACAATGTCAACCTATATCTAACACAAGGTAATGACACTTAAAAAAAAGGAGAATTCTTTGTAAAAATAACTTGAGAGTAGCATTTGGAAATGTCAAGATAGTTTAGCCCTTCCATATTGTGACTTTCTCCATTGTGGTTTTGCTATTTTAAGGTCAGAATAAAAGGTACCACAAACATCCCATAAAAGAAAAAGAAAAAAAATTCAGGCTTTTTCTTTGGTATAAAGATATTATAGTCACAAAAGCTGGGAAAGATCTGAAAAAGTTCGAATTGAATATTCAGATAAAGCATGTCCAGTAACATAAGGTTGGTAAATTAACATGGCATCTGGGATGAAAACAGGAACAGCTCTTTATCAAATATAGTGTTTTTTTACACTTATCCAAATTGAGTTCAAATGAGCAGGATTAGTTCTGGAAAGCTGCAAACTTCAGGACCTTCCCCATTGAAAGTAAATTCAGTCTTTTGCAACCCAACATCTCTAATTCAGTTCAGCTTTTTCCCTTTCTTTCACAATTCCCCAGTGGGAAGAGGGGATGAAAGGAAAAGAAAAAAGGAAGAAAAAGCTGGAGTAAGTGGGTACATGTCCTCTTTTTCCTTTAAGTAGAGTAAACAGTTATACTATTCCTAAGAGAATTTTGTAGATCTATAAAATGATTTATCAAAATATTATTTTGTACAGAAATACATAGAAAACATTTTTCTTTACATAACAGAAACCAGAATGGACAAAAGAAAGAACACTGGGTATGGAATCAGAAGACCTGAGTTTGAAACAGGGTCTGTCAAAATAATTTCATCAGTGCACTCCCAAGAGAGACAATGATGAATAACTTGGAAGTTAAGAGCAGAGGACTCCTGAGGATAACCAAATTACTATTTTCTGTAATTATTCATATTGTTGCACTGTCATTGTTTCAAAATAGTTCAAATGGCAGGATTTAAGAATTTACAAGTAAATTCAAGAAGATGTATTTATTTATATAAATATTGTGTATTTTCTCTACATTGTGCATATATGTATATTTAGGGTTGAGTGTACTTTTCTTTCAAGAATACACTCACATACACACTCCCTTCGATTTTATTGGGTATAAAACTCTTCCTGATAAGGAGAAATTGCTTCTCCCAAATTCATAAGACAACCTTTTTACAACCTAGTCTTAAGAGTTTCTGAGACAAGGCCAAATGATTGGCCAGGCTTACATGGCCAAAATGTATCTGATGCAGAACTGTAAACAGGTCCAAACTCATAGATCATCTCTCTATCCACTGTGCTTTTCTCTAGCTTACAATGTCTTAAAAACAAAAACAAAACACTTAAAATGTTCATATTTCTTTTGGGGGAAAAAGTCATAGAATAGAATGTAGTACATTCTCTTAGGTGCCTGACTTTTTTTCATAGAATGTAACAAATTAGTGATCAGTCTCTTAATTCTTCCTGCTTCTATTCTCCAACCAATTCTTCTAATCCATCTTTATGCAATGGTCTAGTCATGTCACTCCTTTGCTCAAAAATATTTAGTGATTCTCTATTGCTAACTATGCCTAGTTCAAACTGCTTTTTGTGGCACTCAAGGCTATTCACAATCTGGCACCACTCAAACTTTTAAACCATAACTCACATCACTCTTTAACATATAATGCTGTTTTTCAGAAAAAATATTATATTTCCTACATACCCAATGAACTCATTCAATTCTGTGCTTTTGCTTTTGTCACTTCCTGTGCTTTTGAATATCCTCTTTTCTTCATCAATTCCTACCCATCCTTTAAAGAGCAACTCTTTATTATGAGTTGCTTTCCCTCTCCCTCAACACTCAATCTCTAATGCATCTGATAATTTTATAAGGCTGTCTTGTTTAGAATTTGAATGTTTCCCAGTGCCTAAACATAATTAATTGAACTGAATTATCCTGATTAGGAAGGAAATATGAATTCAATGCTAAAACTGAGAAAACTCTGCTTTGAAGCAAATTTATTTATTGTAAAAGATACAATTTCATAATTAAAAAAAAAAAAAAAAAGTGAAACATACCCATGATCCTAGATATACAGGGAGAACTGGTTCTTTTCTTTGCTGAAGAAAGAAAATGGCCATTAGGGCAAATACGTAGGATGGTAAGCCTCCTTCTTCAGGATGATCTGTACAGCAAAGCTAAAAATAAAAAGGGGAAAAGTAGATGAGTATTTTCCTTAAACTTTTCATTCTCCAAGACTGGTTATATATATATATATATATATATATATATATATAAAAAAAAAAAAAAAAAAAAAAAACAAAACATTACTTTGAACCACCTGTTAAGAAAACCATGTAAGTAAAATGTGACATAGCACACTGGCTCCTCAAGAAATAGGTCATGAGAACATAGTGCTCAGTAAATCTGTTGAGTTGATCTGCTTTAAGGTCTAAGGTTCAGGTGGGTTACAATAGCAAGTCATTGGTTTATATCCTTACTGTGGGCATGGTTGACTTTCCCTTGTTGTTAATAATAATAGCTAGTATTTAGATCATATTAAGTTTTACAAATCTCTTCAAAGTTATATCATTTTCTTCTCACAATTATTCTGAGGTGGAAGCTATCAATTTTACATTTTTTAGATGAGGAAACCTAGTCAGAGAGATGTTATCTGACTGATCAAATTCACCCAACCAACAAATATGAGGCTAGACTTGAACTTCTTGACTCTAGGTCCAGTGTTCTAACCACTGTGCCACCAACTGCCTTCAGCTGTACACCCAATCTGGTTATTACAAAAGAAACTAATTGCTGTTGTTTATCCTTCATTCTTGAAGAAAAGCAATGACATTATGAATTAGTGTCTTGGTTTGTTCATGAGTTGAATTTAAATGAGGTAGGACTGCACAAAGTCATCAGCCTCACTCTCTCTCTCTTCCAGAATCATCAAAGTCCAGTGGCAGACAAAAGTCAAGATGACTGGTATTAGCCGAGAAGCTTATATTTTATAAAATGTTTTGGAGTTTGGGAGCTAGGTTGTTTATTTTATTTTAATCATTTTAATAACCCATCAATCATTTTCAAAAAGCGAGGATGATTTACTTTTTGACCTGTGTAATTTTCATTTATGATTTCTTGAAAATAAAGCTCTGAAACTCCCCTCCCCCTCCACAAAACAGGCTTTTAAAAAGCCCATTGTGTTTCAAATGGAGTTAACTTGTTTCAGTCATTTTTGACTCTTTGTGACCTAATTTGGGGTTTTCTTGGCAAAGATAACGAAATGGTATGCCATTTCCTTCTCTAGCTCATTTTATAAATGAGGAAACTGAGATAAATAGGATTGTTTTAAACCCTGGGTCACACTGGTAAGTAATGCTTGAGGATAGATTTAAACTCAGGAAAATAAGTCTTCCTAATGCCAAGTCTAGTACTCTTTCTACTGCACCATCTAGCTGACTATGAAATCACTTTGGCCTTCATTAGATGGCCAATAATCATTTGGTGCCTTTAGAATTCTGAGGATGTGAACAATTCAGGGTGATTAAGTACAATTTCTAATTACATTGGAAAATACCACACTGAAGTATAGTATTCTTTAGTTTAAAAAAACATGACTCATTGCCAATAATAAATGTAAATTATGTATGATGATCCAGGGACATGTAGTTTAGGAATAAAACCCACTGTGCCAGGACGGAGAACTGAATTTGAACCCTGGTTCTTATCATACTAGTTATGTGACCTTGAGCAAGCTTTGCCTCTGAGACTTGGTTTCCTCACCTATAAATGGTGGATGACAATCTTTTTCCCTGCTTACCTCATAAGGTTAGCAGGAAGGAGGTCAAAAGATAATATATAATTGTGATTCCTTTACATTATCATCATCATTCTACTGTTGCAACTTCAAGTCCATCAATTGTCATACAGATTGTCTCGGTCACTCTGTTTGAATACAAACTCATTTTTGGAAGAACCAATTAAGTTCAATTTACCGCCTGGAAACTCTTAGAACACCAGTGGATTCAAGTATATGTACTATACCACTATTATGAACACAATTCAAATTCATGAGTCATATATTGCTAATCTGATGGCTGGGTATAAAATGCAAAGGAACTGCTTTAATTCTTCTGCCAATTATACCAGAGAAAAAACCCTGATATTCCTGTTATTCAGTATCTAATCATCTATACTTCTAAATGTTAAAAGACAAATTGTACTACCACCTTAATTTAATTCTCTTCTATCAGTATTTCAATTACACTAACTTTAAAATCTCAGACATAGACATTCAGAATGCATACTGTCCCTGTTTGGGTCCCAAATCAAGAAAATATAATTAAAATGTAATATTTTGACTAATTTTTTTTTTAAAAGGAAGGCCACTCAAAGTTTAGAGTATACTGAAAAATTTTTAAGGAAATGAAAATATCAAAATTTCCATTCCTCCTTCAAATTTTAAGATTTCTTTCATTTGCCCAGAAAGTACTAATGTCTTAGATTCTGATATACATCCAAAATTTAAAAAATAAAAAAGGCTAAAAATGAAGCTTAATGCATGTGTAAATTTATCCTCATATAAAGACATATGATTATATTTAGAGGGACTATACTTACCTTTGCCCAGTACCTGAAGGCTATTACCAGAGACACCAGTTTAGGTTCTAGTTTTCCAAGTGCAGCTAAATGATTTGTAGTCAGACAAGCATTTTCATTTCCTGCACTCACTTTACAAATGAGGCCACTAAAACAGTGAAAAAACAAACCAATTAGGACTTAAGATAATCATAAAAATATGAAAACTTCATTTAGTGTTTTTAAAAAATTTACTAAGGTGAAACTATTTCATAGTTCAACTTATGAAAAATGTTTCTAAGAAACAGGAACAAGAATGAAAAAGCTAATTTCTATTAAAAACATACACAGTAGAACTGTGCATTATAAAAAAAAATGGGAGGAATACATCCAGGAAAAAGGAGGCATTCATAGCTACTGAGGAATCAGTGTTACTTTTTTATGTGACATATTCATGCTAACACATCATTACATCCAAAAATCCAAAAGTAGCCCATCAGTTTTAGTCATATAATTGAAATGGGTAAAAAATGTTTTCCCCCAACACTGTTTTCTCTGATTAGCTTAAAAAAAAAAAAAAAAAAAAAAGACTTCTACCAGAATTGCCCAAAATACAGTAAATGTCAATAGTAAATTTGTGAAATACTAATGTATGCATAAATTTATTCTGGCAATTGAATCACTTAGACAATTACATACATTTCCCTGTTGATTTATGTGACCTTAATGCCTATAAACAGTAGATACAAACTGAGACCTTTGTTTTTCTCGACACACCACCACTGGCACCCTAGCATGGAAATCTGCATCAATATCAATGAAAGATTCTGAGGAAAGAAAAAATAGTATGCATGTTAACAAAAGTTTTTGTAAAAATAGAACTTGATAAAGTATTAGAAGAGGTGTTTTTGATTTGGTCTTTTAAAAGAGAATTATAGAAAAAAGAAGAACTTCTAACCTATGTGTAAAAATGAAAGATATAAGTACTAGGGTCCAAGGATTCACATGATTTGTACAATTTTGTACAATTTCCTTTTTAAGATTGGGTCTCCCCATTTCACCCAAAATCTAATTGTAGCAGCAACTGAAGGTTACAAAGCAGTTGTTAACTGGTATGAAAGCTCTGATCTGTTCTATTTTTGACCTAGGAACACTTTTGTTTTTATAGGAAACCAGGTTAAATCACTGTTTCCTCCTTCCCTGATATTAGTGCCAGACACAATGTTGACACCCAATCAACTTTAGCCCTATTTCAACTTGGAATTCCTGAACTAAGGGACCCAACAAGCCTTACTCCTCAGTAGCTGTGTTTATTGGAGAGATTCTTTTCAACTCATATTTTTAAAATGCCATGGAAAAAGTTGATGGTTGGTTAGGAAAGCATGTACTACAAATTAGATTACACTACATATGTTTAAAGGTATAACAGGCTAAGAGATATTGAGATGACACTTAAGAATGTAGAAATACATAAGCATTACTAAAATTTGTTCTACTATTCTATAACAATTAACTTTCTTAACCATTTTTTAAATTATAGCTTTTTATTTACAAGATATTTGCAGGGGCAATTTTTCAGCATTGACAATTGCAAAACCTTTTGTTCTGATTTTTCCCCTCTTTCCCCCTCCCCCCATATGGCAGGTAGACCAATACATGCTAAATATATTAAAATATATGCTTAACCATTCTTAAAAGGAAGTTTTTAGACTTTATGCTAATAGCCTCTCTCCCCCATTACTAGTACTGATTTTGTATATAATTATATGAGAGGAAGCAAGTCTGGGATACTGGAGAAAGAACTGGTCCAGAAGCCATAAGACCTGACATCAAGTACTTTGCCTGTGCTATATCCTGTTCTGTGTGTGATCCTGAACAGATCAATCAGTCCTGCACCCCTCAAAGCTCTAAGCTGTTTTGTCATTGAGTAGTTCTCTCTGTAAATGAGTCCCAATTATCATCCCCATTCCAGTACTTCCAAGGAATACATGTATTTGTAGTCTTTCCTGCAAGCCCCTTAATAGCAGAGACTATTTCATTTTTTGTCTTTATATGATGGCTGAAACAGAATGGATTTTTAAAGCTTGTTGACTGATGAATTTTGGGCAAAATCAAAATGAGAAATGAAAAAGACCAACTTCAATGATAGTTATATTTCTACATTTTTTATAACTTGAACAAAGGTAGTAAATTAGTAGAGCTAGGATCTAAATCCAGCTCTTCTGACTTCCAAACCAGTGCTCTTTACATTATACCAACATAACTCAACTGCCTTGTCAATATAAATTTTCACATTTATCGCAACTGATATTCTATCGCAACTGATATATTCTACTCTGACCATAATAAACAAAAAAATGTTTTGCAACTTTTATCAACAATGGACAAAATGACAGATGATGCATGGATTGACCCTTCTGCTTATTTAAGAATTGGCTGCCAACTTTTCTTCTTTAGGGAATTTTAATTATGAAAATAGGATAAACCGCTTATGTCTACCTTTACTTCCTGGGCTCAATGCTGAAAGCTTTATTAAGAATATCTTTTATGCTGAGAGTCAGAAAATTAATTATTAGACAATGTTTTCCTTTACTTAGGAACTGAAGAAGTATTCCACTGAGAATAGTAGAAATATAAACAGTCACTGGTAGACTCTGCATTAACCAACTGATAAAACTTTAACTTGACTATAGACCACTTAAGGCTTGAAGCCAAGACGTGATTATGTAATATATGTGCATGTATGTTAAGGCTTTAATAGCAGTTAAAGGGAGAAGACATTTTACACATTTAAAAAAGTCCGTCAGTTATTTATTTCAAATGAAGCTTAACTTATTTTACTCATTACTATACAAGTTAGGGGGCTTGAAGATGCATGGTACAATGGAAACTTGTTTGGGAGTCAAGAGTCTTGGGCTAAGTTAGTCTCCTTAGGTCTCAATCTTTTCTTGTAGAAAATAAATGGGGGGTCAGCTAGGTGGTGCAGTGGATAGAGCACCAGCCTTGAATTCAGGAGGACCTGAGTTCAAATCTAGTCTCAGACACTTAATACTTCCTAGCTGCGTGACCCTGGGCAAGTCATTTAACCCCAGCCTCAGAAAAAAGAAAAAAAAAAAAAAAGAAAAGAAAATAAATGGGTTGGAGGTCAGAGTATTTGGACTAGATTATCTACAGGGTCTCTAAAATTCTATTATCTTTTATCCTTTTCTAACTTTATTAGAATGCATGATTCATAAAAGTCTTATATTCATCAGGGTCCAACCTATTATATTAAGTCAAATATATTATGATACAATCTAATTCTATTTTTTAATGTAGGAATAAGTTTCATTCATAAATATAATTATACTTAACAGACTATTTACAATAGAGCTATTAGCAGGACTGACAGAGTAAAAGAATACTACATTTGGAGTGTAATGGACTTAGGTTTAAATCCTATCTATCTTATGTGACTTGGGAGAATAAACATCATATTTAGGGTCTCAAATGAAATGAAATAAAGTGATAAGAGTAAGACTGTATGATAAAGAAGAGTTACTCTCCAGTTCTAAATCCTTTAATTTCCTATGAAATCAGAAATTCCCATAATTCACTCTTTATCTTTTATGCATATATTCAAATACTATACAATATCTTTTTTCCCCTTCAAAATGTCAGGATTAAATAGACAATTTAAACACAAAAGGAATGATTTTATGAGTATAAATGAAAAATATCTTACCACTGCTCTTTAAAATTTCTTGAATAAGTAAAAGCACATCTGGTTGAGTCATCTATAAAATAATTGAAATACATAAAAAAATGAGACAGCCAGTCCAAAAGTGTTTGTTTGTTTGGTTTTTTTAAAATCTCAAATGTGATGATATACAGTTCAAAACAGAAGTGTACATACTGGAATCCAAACAAAAAGCTGAATAATTACAAACGCATATATGCATTAGATATTTATTCTTTAGGACATAAAACTTTCCCTTTTAAACTATGATGAAGGTAGCCAAAACAACAACTATTACATAGTTACACTTTGGAAAGCTGGCATCTAGGCAACTGGAATATTAAATAACTAATAGTACCTCACCTGTGGAAGACTTTGGGGAAGAGCTGATACAAAGACACAAGGATCAACTAAGTAGTATTACGATTGGGTGGATAACTGATCAGAATATTCGAAGGTTAAAGGCTTCCAATTTTCAATTTATGATTGGTTGGTGAGTTGCCCAAGTAGCCATAAAAACCAATCCCCATGGGTATGCAGAAAACTAGGGAAGCTAAAGTGAACAGAGCATTAGCAGTACAGGGGGAAAGGGAGGGAAATTAGTGAAATACAGCAGGCAAGGGGAAGACTTCAATACTGGCATCAATCTGCATTTCCATTTCTGTTCTCTAGAACAATTAGTTCCTCTACTGTGCTAGGTAAACAAAGATAATACAATTAAAAGAGGGGCTTTTCAGTTTTTACTCAGAGACACAACTATACAAAGAAAAACCTAGCAAAGTTCCTGAGTGCATTTATATATTCTAAATTGCAAAAAAATTACCTGCTATAGAATAAATGTCTAACATATTCTGTGAGTTTGGGATAGTTTTTCCATTTATGAGCAATAAAAAGAAGAGGCTACTGAAGATTGAGGAAGCATAAAAGGGATTAAATTAGATAATGGGAGAGGGAGATCCCTTCTAGCTTTTAAACAGGTTTGCTATGTAGAAAAATCTGCATGAATCAGAAGTCCTGAGTACCAGGCTCAGCTCTCCTGCTACCTCCAGGCGTGAATGAGTAAATTACCCTCTTTGGGTCTTAGTTTCCTCACCTGTAAATGAGGAGAAAGGGAGGTAGTAAACTAAGTGCTATCTAAGGTTCCTTTCTGTTCTAAAATTCTATCATCAGAATCTTTATAAATCATATAAATACAAGGTAAATATTAGTCCTTAAAACTTCAGATAAGTAATCCACAACTATTACCAAATGGCACATAATTAAAAAGAACAATTGGATTAGAATGGCAGCTTTTAAAATATGGCCGATGAATTCCTAGGGGTCCCCAGGTTAAAACTTTTTTGCAACAATATTAAGACATTATTTGTCTATTAAAATACTTCGTTTTCTAACTATTTATCTGTGTGAGGCTGGATTTTCTTCTTTTACTTCAACCAAAACAACATATAGCAATAGATTGAATATAGAAGCAGAGATAAAAATGCAGTTGTCTTCTATTAAGTCTGACAGAGTGATTTGAAAAAATATGTAAAATTATATCACTTCTCATTAAATATTTTTGTTGGTAAAGTTATTTTTCATATGTTAACATGTAATGAGTTTATTACTGTTTTTTAAGTAAATTAAAAATTTATTTAAATTTTTCAGTTTTAATTTCTAATATGGTAAAAATCAGTAGTTAACAGCCTCATTTAAACAAGTTTTGAGTGCCTTAATAATTTTTCAGAATGTAAAAAGATCCTGTGACCAAAAAGTTTGATAACCATTTGACTAGAAAATGAAAGAACATTGGACTGTTTGATATAGACACTCCCTGTGAGCAAAATTTATAGATCTTTATAACCATAATGATAACATAAATAGCAGCTTAGTAACTATTGATAGAAACTAATAAGAATGTAAATTTAAAAATAAAATTTCATTAAATCAAGGAATATTTGCAAGTTGTAGCAAACTGCTACCACTAAAGATAAGGTGAAATGTCTGAGGAGAAAGCAGGCACAATTTTATTTAAAGCTAATATCTGAAACCACTCCAAAGAGAGTGCACAAAAAAAGTTAAGAATATATTCTTATAGAAATCATATTCATAAATATTTCACCACAATTTGTTTTGGTTTTAGATTAAAAAAAATTCATACTCACAGTGGCTGGAAACTGAACATCAATGTTTAAGTCCGAATTTTTGAAACCAAATCTGCTATAAGATGACCCATACAATCTTAAAGAACAATCTAAAAATAAAAATACTCCTATCAGCAAAATTTATAAAAACTTACTGACAAAGGAGACAAGTTTTTATTTTTCCTCCCCAAAAAGAGAATCAAATTAAACAGATTTGCATATTAATATTACATTAAATTTTAGAACAAATAAGGAAGGAGTATCCAAGTTCAGTGTAGTTTAATTTCAGCCCTAAAGTATAACAATATTAATAAACCAAGAAATTTCCTTTTCAATTTACATTTCATGCTGAAAATTTCATAGATTTGCCCAATTTTCAGAAAATATTAGTAAATAAAAAATGTGACTAGAGATTCAAATACAGTGTATTTTTAAATATTTTTTAAATCCAACATTATTTTAAAACACAGAGACGTTAAAATCTAATTTTGGTTTAATATTTGAAACTTTCCTTAAAAGGAGTGGGACACAAATATAAACATTACTTTTCATTCTAACCCCACATTTATTTTCTTCTTTCATTCTTTTTTTTTTTTTAATTTTTTAAAAATCCTGTCAATTAACCATTTAGAGGCATTGTGGTGAAGTGGAAAGAGTAGCAGACTTGGAGACAAGAGGACCTGGGTTTGAATCCTGCCTCTTACTAGTTAGCTATGTGACTCTTCCTCTAGGATTTTAAGGTGAGGGGCTAACCTAAATGACCTCCAGGGTTAAATCCTACAACACTATTGTCTCTGAGGGTTGTTGTGAGGAAGGTGGTTTGTAAACTTTCAAGTCTTGTAAAAGTGTACACCAATACATTTTTGGGAAATAAATCATGGAAAAGATTCTTTTGTAGCTGAACCATTCAAGTAATACCTCGCAAAGTATACAAATATGTCACAAAAATATTTACACAAAATAATCACTTTAGAGAGAACAACTCTTTAAGAATACTTACAATGGCATAGACTGAATTTAAAAGACTATACAAGACAGGACACATTCCCCTTTCCAGTAGATCGAGCCTCAAGGAAATGCAGTTTCTGGCAAAATATTTTAAGTTTATATTCTTTATTTGTACTGTGCAACTTAATTTTGAGATTACTATTTTTCTGTGAGAAAATTAGTTTTTTCTTCATGTAATTAAAAAAATTTGTTTTGGTTGTTTTCATGTGACATTATTTCTTGGGATTACATTTTTCCATTACATGACCATCCAATTTAATAATTGGAGAATAATTTATGTTACAGCCAACTTTTCAGAAAAGCATTTATTGCAGAAAGTAAGGCACATGATTGATATAACAAGAAGGAAAAAAAAAGTTTCCTTTATTTCTAGGCAAGTACGCATGAACCTTATAGTACTGTTAAAGATACAAAAGAATTAACAGTACTTTGAGACATAATCAATGATTTTTTTTATAATGCTGTGACAACTACACCCAAAATCATTTGTTTAAACTATCACAGGAAAAACAAAACACAATAAAAAAAAAATGAAAAATCTAAAACAGGAGAGGTGTTACATAATACTGACAACTTGAGAAACCAGTTTTACAATGAATAAGCTCACAAAAAAAAATCTTTTCTAAATTCATTTACAATTGTTTCTAAAAGAACTAGTTCATAAGATTTAAAGATCATTTAATACAACCAAATTTACAAATGAAAACTCAATTTACAAACTGAGATCCAAAGAGGAAAAATGAATCCCTCTAAGTCATACAGTTAATATCGGAGAACCAGGATTTGAACTCAGAGCTTGAGACTCCAAATCCAGTGATCTTTCCATTTCACCATACTGCCTCTGTGGCTTAGCTAAACTTACTTTTCCACATGCAAAAGTCAGTGATCAAAGATCTACCTTTAATCTATACTAGATAAATCTTTGATCTCACAGATTACAATGTTCCTTCCAGCAGTGCAGTACACAACATATCCCATGTCTACTAACCTTTTTGGTTACTAACCTCCATCATTGTGAATTCACACAACTTTTGAGGTCTTTATTCTAGGCTCTAAATGGACTGACATTATGTCAGCACCAACAAAGTATGCAAGTTGTCTTTTCCAGTTATTATTTAAATATAATCTTGTATACATTATGTTATTGGTAATTTGTTGTAGCCTATATATATATATATATATATATATATATATATATATATATATATATATATATATATATATATATATATATATATAAAACCTTTTGGTTAATTCCCAACTCTAATGCTTTGGAAGAATGTGGTATCCCATGATTTGCAGTCATATAATACCAATAGAAGAATACCAGTATAAAAAATAAGAGTTTTTATTTCAGAGAGAAGTTTGGGAGTAATGTAAAGTTTCCCAAATGTAATCCAGCCAGCTATCTTCCTTCTTTTCAATTTGGTGTTCAATTTACTGTCCTTTTGTAGACCATGTTTCATATAATAACCGAAGGATTAATTCTATGTACTGACCACATTTTTTTTATAAATGCTAGTTTCTTCATGTTTGGTTCAATCTTTTGAGTGAATTTGGATTTTTATTTAGGAGGCTGCAATATTTGGGGTATGATGCAATTAACACAATAAGAACCTTAAACAGAAACATCTGGAGGTCTTCACTGTCTAAAAAGAAAACAATTGATTTCTTCAATTTGGAATTTACACTGGATATCCTAGCTAACAGGCTAGCAAACACCTGTTTTTATACATTGTTTGATATTATTAAGTAGGTTATTAAATTCAATAGATACTTTTGGAATAAAAGGCTGCTGAACTCAATTTTAAAACACTAATATATGCATGAGGTATCTTATTGGAGTGCCTTTACAGGAACATTATTCTTTATTTTATCTTTAAAAAAAATTAATGAGTACATACTGAGATTTTTTATTCTGGAGGCTACATGGATATAAATAAGACATGATATGCCATAGAATATAATTTGCAAAGTCCTGCTCATTTCTCTCATACCTTCACCAAAGATGCTCTCAATTTTTTGTGGGCCACTTTCATATTTCATATAGATAGGGGAAACAGATATATGGTTCAGGAGTTGCTATTTTGTCAGCTCCCTTTTTTGAATAGTAATAATGACCATGATAATTTCCCCCCTTCAAAATATTATTTATTGATATTCTTTCCTTTTTATTACAGTGTAATTTCCCCCAAATACTTGCCTGTACTATACAGATATTATACAACAATTTGTGCAACAAAAATGGTTGTATCTAAAAATGTGTCCCTTATTTTCTCCCTCCACTTAACCTTATTTTATTTTTTCCAATGTATCCTTATTCTTATAGTTCACCATGTGTCTGTCAAAAAAAAACTGAGGCATACATCTTTCTTCTGAAGCCACCAGTAATCACTGAGGGTTCTGAAGTGTTTCAAGGTGGGTTATTTTTGTGTTTTATATTATTGTTACTCATCATATAAGTCATTCTTCTGATTCTGCTTTTATTTTACTCTGCATCATTTTATACAAATCTTCTTAATTTTCTCTGAATTCTTCATATTAGTTATTTCTTCTGGCACAGTAATCAATTATATTTCTATATTACAACTTTTTCAGCCATTCCCCACTCAATAAGCACCCACTTTTCTTTTACTTTTTTGCTACTACAAAAAAATGTTGCTATAAATATTTGTGTAAGTGAGAGATGCTTCATCTCCTTGGAATATATGCCTATTAGCAGTTACAACTGTGTCAAAAGATACATAAAGTTGAGTAACTTTAGTATAATTCTAAAACATTTCCCAGAAAAATTTCTAGTTCTACCAGTAATACATGAATATACCTGTATTTCCACAATCCCTATTTACCATTTTCTTCATCCTTTTTAAATATTTAGTAACTTCCTCTTTTTGAAGTATTCAACTTGTCATTTCTCACATAGATTTGGATATCACTTGGTCTGGTCCAAGTCTTCTTCTCATCTTTGTTTTCTTCAATGCCACTATAAATTTTCTAATATAATATATCGGTAACTGTGATTTTAAGAATTCCAGAATGGTGATTTTACTTTAAAGGTGAAAATAACTTGTCAAAGAAATCTTGACATCTTATTCATCCTCTAGAATCCTCTCCTCATCTGATGTCTTTGTTCTAATTTCATGCTTAAATGTTCTTAGTTAAATAGGTTTCTTGCCAAATGTTATTTTGTTTTCTCCATCATTGTAGTTCCCTGTTTTATGAAGTAAAATAGTCTCCTGCTATTCTCATTTATAGTATTCTTAAAATGATTTTATATTCTAAAGTGGTTCTACCCTATCTTTCTGTCCAGAAAGGAGATTGCTGGCTAACTTTTTAGGCTCTTTTGGTTTTCTCATTATGGACAACAGTTTATGTCATATTGGAGCTGTTTTAGTTAGATGTGATATTTTCTTAATTTTAGTCATTTTTCTGACAAGGTATTATTTCTGATTTTTGCTCTAATAAATTAACAGTCTGAATAGAAAGAGACAGCTTATTTGATAACAGTTTCCGATATGAATAATTAGTTGTTCACTGTTAAAATATAACAAATTTTTTTTTAAAATTATGCTATTTAGTGCTTAAAGTCTCCCAACTTTCTTCCCCCCAAAAGTGTTTATGATATGTAGCAGTGAGACTTTTGTGTAATCTGTAAACCAGTGGTTCTCTTATCATTTTAAAAATTCTGAGCTGTATTTTGTTCTTCATACCATTTTTGCACTGAAGTTAACTGTCAATGTTTTATAATGGCTTAATTTGGAGGGTCTTCAAAGCTCTTTGCTTGCAACAGATAAACAAATTAAAATTATCTTTGGGGTGGTCTTTTTGCTTATGCTCATTATGAGTCCAACAAAACAAGATGACCCACTGCCCCATGCTTTTGATTAGAAAAAAAAAAAAAAGATAAAACCAATTTTTATCAACTCTTCTATTTGTCTTTTCAAGAAGAACCCAGGAATTATTCTTTCATTTTACTATAAATTCATTTTATTTTATTACAGTTTGTCAGGAAATCATCAACAGTATTAAGATTCAGTTCATCTAGCAATGTCTCCATTCACACATTCCTGGATGATGATTTCATAGCTTTATAGAGAGCCTAAAACTGTGATTATAATACTGTTTTATTAGAGGAGAAGGGGCTTATATATAACTATCATTTTGTGTTTTAATTTCACAGATTGCCATGACTAGAGAATTCATCACTTATCAGCCAGTTTACTAGTGATGAGCCTCTTGGTATTTAGCCAGGCTTGTCTTAAAAAAAAAAAAAGAAAAAAAAAGCAGGTTCCCAGGAACACAGTCAAACTCTTTCTAGCATGGTAGAACCCTCCAAAGTTTATACCCCAATGGTATACAGCCTTTGAGAACCCAGGCTCTATATAATAAAGAGATATTAGATTAGTATTTTTGTCCAATGACAAAAATTTTGGCTTTTACAATTTATAGACATTTTATATGTCCATATTTAAACTTAACATAAGAGATATTAAAACATGAGAACTTTATGTTGACAATCAAACATGGAAAAACGGCATCTGTGATTTAAAAAAAAAAGTCTTAAAGAACCACCATTTACTGTAGCTTGCACAAGTAATTTCACCTTGGATGTGGACAATATATAGAAAGAGCTTCAGAATAGACCATGTCCATTTCCCTTAATGGTAAAAAATCACCACCAGTGAGTAATGCAAGAGAGCTAATTTTACTATATAAATCAAAAGGCAAGTCTAGAGAATACCTGGTAACTTCTGATGGAACAGTTTTTCCATGGTTTGTTTTATTTCAAGTCTTTGTTCTAAGTCTTCATTATTTAAGCCAAACTCCTCTACCACTTTGTCAATGGCAACACCAATAGCTTTTATCTGGGAGGGTGTTGGTGGAGGCAAGGTAGTAAGCAGCTGTTCTTCATGTTTTTCCTTAAGATAAATTGTTAGATTAAGCACTTAGAAAGAACAATTAAACACATACTAATTCATTCTAATACTTCACTAAGGCAAAGCCCAAGAGAGGTTTTTGAAGTTCCCTTTAATATTCCCTCACCCTTTACCCAGCTGTTGTTTTAGCTTTAATATGTGTGTTACCTGGATAAGTGATAGGAGGAAGAATTAAAGAGAAAAATTATAGGAACACTTAAAAGTGGTAAATATATAATGATATCCTTTATTACTGATGTGGTCTAAATATACATATGCAACTCTTTAAATATATAAATGTCTAGTACCTGACTGATGGAATTTCATACATAACAAGAAATCATGTTAGAGCCTACTGGGCAGTACCTTCATACTTACTCTGATGGATCCAATTTCTTAAACAGTGTAGGGATCATCTCTCGATGAGGATAGCAAGGTATAAATGACCTCCCATCCTGTGATTCTTATATGTATCTGGGCATAAATCTTCCAGAGGATCTATCTAATGTGCTTGAGATCTCTGATTCTGATTTTGTGGATACCGTTACATTTTTTGTGGCCATCTATTAATCTTAGCTCTAGCTATAATACTAGTCAGTCAACCTGATTCTTTATGCTTTTGCATTAACTTTTGCACACAAATCAATCATCAGTTGTAATATGTTGCTGTCTACTTGGTCCTACTGTGTCTTTCCATTTTATTTTGGGTCACTTGTAATTATGAAGTCCATAATCTGTGGCCATGTGATGTTATGCAAATATTATTTATGGTGAAAAGATAATTTGTGCATCACAGAGAAGCTTGGGATCACTGAAAGTACTGTATTGTTTGTTACTTTTGCAGGTCATTTTTTCTCCTCTTTTGAAAATTCCTTATTATAAGGGTGGCTTTCTAAGAGGGAGATGGAGAGATGGGATTTTTAAAACAAGGGAAACATAAATGATATGAAAACAAGATGCATCAATAACATTTTATATCAAAATTTTCCAAATGGAATACTGTCAATCCTTTTCAATTGTAGGTTTAGCTCACTGTTCATCTAAGTTATGTGCCAAAAATAGACAGATTAGCTCAACAGTAATCCTATGTCTGGATAATAAATATTGCTCATCTAATTTAGGGAAGGGTTAGGTGCAAGTAAATAAGCTTATCTCACTTGAGAAATCACAGATCCCCATAGAAGAGTATTCACTTGCAATCAGCAGTAATCCCCAAATGGAGTATTTAGTTTCAAATCACTAAAGAATGAAAAAGAATTCTAAAGGGAATGGAGAATTTTGGTAAAGTGATTTTGAATTGCTTGAGGGAGATCTTTGAAAGATCTTTGTCAAAGGAGGAGGAATTGAGCTGAAGGAGTAAAAGGACTTAAAGGGAAGAACTCAAGAAGACCCCAGGGTAGAAAGAGATGAGTAAGAATTAGCAGATAAAAAGGTAAATTGGTGAAACAAGTAAGTAGCAAGAGTGATAAATTGGTAAGGTAAAGGGGAAAAAGTTAGGTGTGAATGTCAAGGTGATAAGAAAAGTGACAACTGTAGAGCTAAAGATCCTCATAAACAAAACTTCCGGTGGCCACAGTTCTCCAGAATAGCAGAGTCAGAATGACAAAGAGTGGCATTTCTTATAACAATGATATGACTAGATAAGGATCTATCCTAGAAGATAAAGTAAAGAATACCTTTTCACATTCCAAGCCAGTGTTCTTTAAAAAACAAAAAACAAAAAACAAAAAAAAACACACAAAACTGAAGAAGTTTCAATGTGAAAACAAAAAGAAATAAGAGGATACAGAGGAAAATCCTGACATGAGCCAGAAAAACTGAAGAGTAGAAAAGTCATAATCTAGAAAGTAACAGGGAAAAAGGCCACAGAACCATTAGGGCTATATACTAAACTGGATAAGAAGTAAATAGCTACTTATAGTTCTAGTAATGATGATATGTGAACACAGATACTGCCAGGTATGAGATTATCCAGTTAAGGTTCAAGGAAAAAGATATGAAAAGAGGAGGTTATTAACCATCTGCTGATAGATAACAAGGCAATCATTTGTCAGCTTAACTATAATAGAGATGTCAGATGTCTTCCTAAGGTATTTATCCAGAACATAAAAAGACTTGTAAAACTAGATGACAATTAACAACTTATGATGAATTATATAGGAACAAATGATAGTGCCAAAATGAATCTAGAAAGCATTGCTAAAAATTATTTAACCTTTTGTAAGAAACTAAAATCCTTATAGACAGAAATGATGTTTTCATCACCACTAGTAACTACAGGCCAGAACTTCTGTAAGAGATTAAAATACAGAAATAACTTCCCCCTAGAGAATGGTAAACTGTATCTTACAAAGGAATAATAAAAACTTACATTCTTGTAGTTTTACAAATCTATTCAAAATAGTCTTAAACAGAAAAAAGGGGGAAGAAATCTGCTTATGTATAGCTACAACATTGTAAGGAGATAGTTAGAAATTCACAACAAACAAAATCCAAGACGACAGAAATAAAACCCATAGTCCCAGTAGTCTATGCACAGATGTGCAGCATGCCTGTGAATGTGCCTATGTGTGTGACTGTGTGTGTGAAGTAAACAAAACTAGAGAGCCAAAGGCAAGAAAACAAATGAAACTTAACAGACATCACTGAGAATTGGTAGAATGAGATCTGTGACTAGAGCTTGATCTGAATGGACATAACTTATTCAAAAGGGCCAGGATAAGAAAATAAGGGAACATGTTGAATTGGAACATGGAAGCCTGATAAAGAACATCTAGATGAAAACCAATTAAGGAAGAAACAGAAATAATAGCAGGAAATATTACATTCTTTCTGGACAGAAGGAAAAAACAAGTAAGTGAATTTGGAAAAAAAGATTATCTGAACATGATATAACAGGCAACTTCAATTACATATTTATCTAATGGAGTTTCCTCTCTGCCAAAAGTAGAACAGCTAATAATTTTTCAGAAAATTTTAAAGATAATTTCATCCTCTGAATGGAGAATCCAATCCCATGACTGATTTTCATGAACAAGTAGGAAGTGGCTACTTGGGGTAGAAATAATGGAAAATTTATGAAGTGACTACTCTGTATTAGAATCTGTGATGGAGAAGAAAAGGAAAGTTGAACAATAGTATGATATGTACCCCAGATTCCTAGAGAGATTTTAAAGAAAGGTCATTAATGTAAATGCCCAGGTAAGAGACAACTCAGCAAATTTTAAAAGTATAGAAAATGGAAGCAAGAGTAGTAACAGAGAATGAATAAAGTATCCTATGAGAATAGTATCAGGAATGGTGAAACTTAGAATAAACTGAAGCTTAAAACCTTAGGTTTTAAGTTATTTTGAGGGGGAAAAAAAGGTGATTAGAAAAAGTAGGAAAAAAAATGGTGGAATTAATCCCTAGATAGTGAGATAGTAAGAATCCCAAATAGGCAGGTACGCTTAATAAATTTAAATCCCCAGATCCAGACTAGTAGCTATTGATTGTAATTTGTACAAGATCATGGAGAATAAGCAGGAGTGATGAAAGGTAAATGTTCTCATTTTTGAAAATGGGACAGAATTTATAAATTCTACTTTGATTTCAAATGCTGGCAAAAAATGAAGTATTACTAAAAGCACAGTTAGTGAACATCCAAAGAAGGAGACAGTAATTACAAAGAGCTAGCACTGATTTGTCAAGGATAGGTTATACCAGACTTTCCTTATTTATTTTTGATAATATTACTAGACTGACAGGATATAATTTAACTTAATCAATCAAAAAGCACTTATCAAGCAATATACGAGGAGTATTATTGCGAGGTATTGAGGATAGAAAAACAGGAAGAATGTCTCTCATAATATTCTAGAGGAAAAGATGTGGGTTGGATGATGGTAAAATTTTCTGTGTAATGTCAGAGATTTGTGAGGGTATAGCTAACCTGATGGATTAGTCAAAATTTGATGAGTCTCTTGACAGGCCAGAATGTTGAACCAAATCTAGTAAGATGAAGTTCAATGGGGAATATGTAAACATATCAAGGTTATTCACACACACACACACACACACACACACACACACACACACACACACACATATATATGTAGGTATGCATGTGTGTATTCATATATATGTACACACACATAAACACATATGTATTCAACTTTACATAAGCCTACATCTCCTCCTCCCCCCAAATACATATTAACTTTACCATACAATACTATGCTCTCTTTCCCTCTTTCTCTGCACTCACCTCTCTGCTTGGTATTTCACATTCCTCCATCAAAAAAAAAAAGTGTTAAAATAAAAAATCCTTTTAAAAAAAAAACCACCTCCAAGTGAAAGCAGAATAGATTCCTGGACACTGCCCTGGATGGGGCTTGGCTTCAGATCTTCAGGGTGGACACGGGAGACCTCTGCCCTGATCAATACACTTACCTGTGTGTCTGGTCTGCAAATCTGTACCTGCTTCCCCTGCATGCTCCTCTTTTTGCTATCATATGTCTTTGAACATTTTTACTTCCCCTATCCCCCCACTAACCCATGGCACTCATCCTGTATTTGTCCTTCCCTTCTTTCCCCAGGTCCACTGGCAGATTCACATTACCTAAAAACTGCTTTTTGGTATCAGCAGAAAAGTACATTTATATAAAGTAAGAATAGTCTATATCTAGGCAAGAGTTCATGTGAAAAATATATTGCGGTATTAGTTGATAGAATCTTAGGCTATATATCAAGAAAGACAAAAGATGCTGGGCCAGGGAGGTAACAGACCCATTGCACTTTGCCCTGGTTAGATGATAACTAAAGCAACTGAGAAATCTAGAAGCTTTCAAAGAATAGTAACTTCAATCATGGTGACTATTTAACCCAACCTTTAATTTTACACAAGAGGAAAATGAGGATGAGACAGAGAAATGACTTAACCAAGGATATGGGAGGGTTCATATTAAGGTAACTAGCTCTAAATCCAGGCCATTCTGACCATATCAGCTGCAAGGTCTTAATATTATGCCATATGAAGACTGGCTGAAAGACATGAGAATGTTTAGAAGACTCAGGACTAACATGGCAGCTATCTTCAAATATCGGGACTGTCATGGAAAGGACTATTCATGCTGTTTGGCTCTAAAAGTCAGAATAAGGAGTAGCATAGTGTAAACTTCTAAGACACAAATTTAGGCTTGCTATAATGAAAAGAACTGGAACCATCTACAAGTGAACGAGCTGCCTTGGGACAAAGGATTCTCCTTTCTTCCTCAAGAGATCTTGAATCAAAAGCTAGATGATCCCCTAAGAAGATTCTTCTTCAGGTTTAGGTTGGATTAGAGGCCCTACAGAGGCTCCTTCCAATTCAGAAACTTGGTATGTTTTCTAAACAGAATTCTTATTACACAAGACACTTTGGAACAACAATGAATACTTTCGGTAAGCATATGCTCATGAAAATGACGAGATTAATTTAGCAATGTCATCTTTGTGACATATATCAAAGAACTATGTGACACTTATACCTGGGAGATACCTAGGGGATATACCTTGTTGGAAGACTGTCCTAAACCAAACTGAGTCTTATTTTCTCTCTCTCTCTGTATTGTGACTGTGAAGATGCGGTTGTTTATAAAGCAGAGTCTATGAATCTTACCTATTCCATTATATTTTCAATAACAATAGTCTCTGTATGTGTAAAAAAAAGTCTATTCTTACCAAATTTTATAGAAATGAGGATAGGCATATGGGTTGGTATTTATTGATGTATTCTTGGTTACCTTTTATTGGTGGTAATGCCATCTTTAACTTTTTGGAATCATGGTTTTGGAGATATTAGAAATGAATCTGACTTTAAAACTATTCTGCCATCTGTATGTATTTCCTCTGAATATATCTGGTCTGTCCAGATGCTTTTCTTGACTTCATTTTTTGAGTGCCATTTCTATTTCCTCCTCAGTTATTAATAAGCCAAACGTGTTGGTTCTTCTCTATTAATATAAAATGCTGGTAGATTTTTTTTATTACACTGATTTATTGTTTTTGTCTATAAATGCTCTTAGGATAATCCTATTTGGGTTTTATGCTAGATTTTCTGCAGAATTGTATCTTCCTATACTTTTTATCATTTTGTGAAGCAAAACTACTCACAATTCTTTCCATCTTCACCTCCACAATTTTTAGAAAATGAGTTAGTATTCTAAACTGATGATGTGCTTGGCTAGCATCTCTCCACTAAGCAAAGATTTTAAGTGTTGCCTGGCTGAAGCAATATTTAAATTCTTCTGGCCTCCTTGTTGTGGTAATCTGAATATTGGTAAAACTCTCTTAAGAAATAGTGATAATCAGAATTAATCTTTATTATTATTATCCATTTTTCATAGCTTGTTCAAATATGTAAGGTAGGAGCTACTGCAATTATGTTACTGTTACCTTTATCTTGTTCTTCTAATTTACTAATTTTTATTTTTGCTGTAATAACAACAATCATTGCATTTACATAGTACTTTGAAATTCATAAAACACTTTTCTCACAACAACCCTGTGAACTAGATGATAGGATTATCTCCATTTTATAAATAGGTAAACTAAAGCTCTGAGAGATTGAATTACTTGCCCATGAACACAGCTAGCAAGTATCTAAGGCAGGATTTGAATGCAGGTTTCCTCATTCAAGTCCAACACTACACCACACTACCTTCATAAAGTCAATGATCTGAACATCATACTGACATAATACTAAAAGGAGTTCCGTTTTAGTAACCAGAAATTTCTTTTGTGTTAAGACATAGTAAATTTCATTTTTAAAAAACTGATATTATTTAGTGGTTGCCCTGCCCAATGCCTTCTGATGCTTTCTGAAACAAGTATTGGTGATACATACGTGAGGCTTCTGAGTAATTTATATGCCTCTGGTCTCTTTAATTTCTTAATCCTGAACCATATTTTCCAACATATTTTTTGGCTGTTTTCCCTGTGCCCACCTTCATATTGAAGTCACTGAGTATCAAGGTATATGTTCACTTGGTTTTGAGGAACTTGTGAAGTTCTTCGTACTTTCTCTTCTGCAAGAAATGTTAGCACATATGCTACAATTATTGTCATGGCAGTCCCCTTTGTCTATGTTTATCAGGAGATTTGGCCAAGATGTGATGATCAGGTATTTCATGAAATTTTTTTGTTGCCCTCTGAACAAAACCAGCCCTGTCAACTCTTTTACTCATTTCTACAAAGAGAACCTGAATCTAAGCCATTCTTCTATTTAATTTCAATAGAGATGTGGTTCAGTTTCTCCAATACCATATCAACTACCTGGATTATTGGACAAAGATTTCAGACTTATGAGTAGATAAAAGATTTATCAGTAGCAACAAGTAAACTGTCTATAGTTGGCCTATACAGATGCTTTCTTTCCTGCTACTTTGCGACCACTGAATACTAGCAGAAGGGAGTTTCACAGGCCTGAGGGCCAATGTTTATCTAATTCATGTCTGGTCTTGAAGTCAATAAGACCTGGGTTCAAGTTCTGTCTTTGACACATACTGGCTGTGTGACTCTGGGCAAGTCCATTACCCTTTTAATGCTCTATGCAACTTTCTAAGACGACAAGTTGCAGGAAAGATGCCCATCTGTATTGTAAAAGGGAGGTTCCTCATCTAGGGGAGTCCCCTATATCAATGAAATCATAAGTTCAGTCTCTATCACTAGCCTATGTGTTAGCACCCTAACTGAAGACTTTATCACTGAGTGGCCAGTGTGCAGATGATGAATTTCTTCATAATTAACTAGGCTGGTCATTAAGCAGTAGGCACAATCTCCTACCATGGCCCTAGCAAATGTTTTAGATTGGGGTACTAATGTAGAAAAAGATATGAATATCAAAATGATAACTGACAAAATATAAATTTCTATGCATATTAAATAAATTATGTGACACATTAACTTACCTTTATGTTTTTCTTGTGCCTCTTCTCTTTGATGTGCTTATGAGCAGATGCAATGGAATCAACTAAGACATCACAGAGTTTGCATATGTATTTTGCTGTGGGGTAGTTTCGTGAGCGCTGAAATTTAGAAAGATATATTCCTACTCATAAATTGGCCCAAAAGTTTGTCCCTATGTATTTCCTGAAGTGTAGCATCATAAATTAACTTCATTTACCATTACCATAACTAATTTTAAATTTCTGAATATTAACTCCAAAAATTTTGTAAAAACAGTTGCATTTATATGAAATATACAATTGTGTCATTTAATTCTACTGAATGTGGTCTAAGATGTAGTTTGACCTTTAATAATTAAAAAAAAGTAACATTTAAATAATTCCAACACAAAAATATTGCCTGTTGTTAATGAAAGTGAGAAAACATTACCTTTCTTAGTCTATCAATGCAGTCTCTCTTTAATCGTTCTTCAGCCTGTCTTAAGCCCAGTAATTCTTTTACTGACAGCACTGACTCATCTATAACAGGCCCATCCATGTCTTCTTCTTGATCATGCTCTTCTTTTCTAGTTCTCCTTGATTTTCTGGGTTTCTTTGGCTTCTTGTTTTCTTAAGTTAAAATGAATTTCATTAGCAGTATTCATTAGCAGTGTTAGGTGTGTCTATAATTATCCATTTTAGCAGAAAAAAAAACGACTGTTAAATTGACCAATAGCAAAGATCATGGCTTTCCTGTAGTCAGTTAACTTGAACATTTAATTACCTCATTCTGAATAATTCAATCCTTCATAATTCCTGAAATTTTAATTTCATTGATTTCTAAATTTCTCCATCCCTTACTGAATAAGCCATTCCTTAATAACAAAGAAAAAGAGGGAGAAAAAACCCCCAAATAATTCAGCCAAACCAATTAACACAATCTAATCTAAGAGGTATATTCAATATACTCCACATCCATAGTCTTCCACCTATACAAAGAATAGATAGATGTGCTTTCTGAACTCTTCTACAGGGCCAAGTTTCTTGGAAATTATAATCACGCAGCATCCAGCTTTATGTTTTTGCTCCTCATGAATTGTTATGACATGTTTAGAAAATGAAAAGCCTTAAGTAAGAAAATCTATTTTAGTCAATAATTTTTATTTTTTTCCTTGTAGTTCAATGGACAATACATTAAATGACAAAGATTATGAAAGCAAGTCTTTATGTACTATTCAGATAATAGTCAACTTTTCAATTGTAAGCTCTTTTTGAGTAAAGGAACATCATTTAAAGTATTTGTGACTTTGGCACCTCACAGTATGCGTCACGTAAGAGGTGCTTTGAACATTTTTTAAAAATTAAATTCAGACAAGCTTTCATTTTTACTCAACAGAATAAAAAATAAAACAGACAAAAAACCCCAAATCACATAATCATAAATAGAACACACTATCCAAAGGAAACCAATAATGGACTATTAAATCTTTCAGCAAAAGGCAATTTATGAAATACCCCAAAATCCTGAGGCTAAAAAGTCAGAATTTTTACTAATATTTAACAGCATTAAGCTACTTCCTATTTTCTTCAAACTTTTACTTTTCTCTATCTATTATTACCTATTTGGGTATATTTTAGGTAATGTGAGAAAGGGGAATTTGTAATAATAAAAATAAAATTTTGTTCTAAAAATAGCTATTTTTCATCAACTCTGTTAGGTTCTCATTGTTAATCTTATTAAATGTAAATATGCTGCCCTCAAGGCCAAAATAAGGACTTTGGGGTTAAATTTTGAAAAATTATTTGATTGTATGCAGCTCTGGATAGATCCCTGCACTGTTCTGAAAATGAGGCTACTTGAATGGCATTTGAATCTCAAGTTTAAGTTCTGATTCTAATGGTTCAAAAAGTAGTTTAAAATTATTCTTTGGAAATGTATCCCAGTTAAAAAAACAAAACAAAACAATATTTCTAAGTAAGTGGCAACAATTCAGCACATACAGTCCTACCGTATATGCAGGACTAGCAATGAGTCAGTCATTTAAAGAAAAATTTTGTGGTGGTTAGGGGTTCTGTATCTTTCCATTCAAACCAAAATAAACAAGAAACAAAAATGTTGACAAGAGCTGTAAATACTAAACAATACTCTGCTTATGCCACCATATAATAAACATAAATTATGTTTTCTGAGAAACTTCTAAAAATACTATCCCCCTAGCTGTTGGGAGAAAAAAGTAAAAGTTAATGAATTGAATAGTACAAAGGGAAGGTCTTCAGCAAAAAATTTTAGAGGACAGTGACATAAAGATAACAGCTTTAAGGAAAGAATTGAAGTGAGGAAAAAACTCATTTTACTTTAGAAAATGAATTATCTTATTTATCCCAAAATAAATTAATTATCCTGGAATCAGTAAGATCTAGGTTCAAATCCAGCCTCAAGTCACTTATTAGTTACATAAAATTGAGCAAGTCATAATGCTGGTCTGCCTCAAATTCTTCAACTGTAAAATGAAGATAATAACAGCATCAACCTCCCAACACTACTACAACTACAAAGACTAGAAGAGATAAGAAATGTAAAGCACTTGTTTCCTTCCTTTCTTTTCTAAGTAGCAATTAACTTCTTTAAGAAGTTTCCTTTAGTGAGATCAGCAAGATATCTGCAAGAGTTCTAGATAAAAAGTTGCTATTGTGTACTTTCAAGTAGTTTCCCAACTTCATAAAATCAATCTAAATTATCTCAACAATAGGAAGCAAAGAGGTAAACTAAGATGAAGCTATGATGATATAGGGCTTTATGAATAACTTTAAAAGTACCCTCTTTATATTTCTGTGAATTATAAATGGATATCTTGCCTTAATGAAAATGTCTATACAATCCAACAATTATTATTACTCATATATTAAACTGAATTATACTTCTTTCATTTCTTCTAAAAATTTAAACAAACAAACAACTGATTTGGTTAAGAATTTAAGACAAAGCTGAATTTTTTTGGTAAATATTCCAAAGGAACTTGTATTAATAATCAAATGTTTTAAAATTATGTCAAAATGTTTGTTCTGAAAGTGGCTATCTCAGACCAAATTTGCAACATATTACCAAAAACTTCTCAAAACATATCAAAAATGATTTTTAATTTAGTTATGGCTCCATTTCTATTTGAGCCACTTTTTAATAATTTATTATAATGTATATAATAATGTATTGAGGGAAGCCTCAGTGATTATGTCTGAACATTTTCTTCATCACAAAGGGATTTTTAAACTTGAGACTAGGAATAATAGAAGTTTATATTAATGCAGTTTTTATGATTAGCTATAATATCCAATAAAAAGAATTTGCTGGGGTGGGAAAGAGTTAATATCATCATAAAAAAGTCTATCCATTGGCTTTGCTTCTTTGAGCTTTATCATGTAGAAAGATGTGGCAGAACTCTGAGAACCACTTAATTTTCACATGGAACCAAGTTTCTTTATACCTATTTTGTTCCTATCTTTTTGAAGGTCATTTGGATTACCAGCATATTAATACTATTATCTTCGGTAACTCACTCAATATATCCAAACAATTATCTTCTGGACAAGAATGGCTTCTTTAACAATGACTAACATTAACACCACATTGTCTACATATAGTGGAAGAAAACTTGATGACTGCTGATATTTAGCCAGAATTCAGTTACCATGGGGGGAGACACTGAATGAAGCACAATTATAAAAATTAGTCAGAAAATCTTTGCCTATATAAGAACAACTCAAAAAGGACAAACAAAGGACAAAGAATGAATGCAGAGTGAATAGGAGTCACAAATTTTCATAGTTGGGAAGTCTCATTAAGCTTCCTCTCAACATTTTGTTCTTTCTCTTTTTCCCTCAGGTAACTGAGGTTAAGTGGCTTGAGAGTTACATAGCTAGGAAATGTTAAGTGTCTTGAGGCTAGATTTGAACTTAGGTCCTCCTAACTTCAGGGCTAATGCTCTATCCACTGCCAACCTAGCTGCCCCTCAATATTTTGTTAAAATGTAAGCAGCCCTGTCCAGGGCTAGATTGTGTATGAGTCAAGGACATAAAGAAGGAAAAGCAACTGGTAACAGACCCACATGTTACAGAAGAAGAAATTATTAATGTGAGCTTCCCACACACATAATTTGCTCATAGGAATCACAGATCTCATCCCTAAAATGTTCTTTCTATATGGAAAGATTTACCTCTTTCTCTCTTACAAGTACACATCTTTAAGATATGAATTAATTTGGTATAGGGATAGGACCTCTGATTTCATTGGTATACAAAGTTTCCACTACCTCGGCTAAGGCAGGGCAGTATTTCTTTCAAAAGTTACTGAGCACTGAGAAGTTTAGTGACTTGCCCAGAGTCACACAGCCAGGACATCAGAGATGTATTTTGAACACAAGGGTTCGAGAATACATTTGAAGGGATTAATGTTAAGCAAAACTGAGTATCTGGTAGATTTTTTTTTTTGGACAAAAGACTGAAAAAAAAAAAAAAAAGGAAATTTACAGGAGAGAGATAGTAAATCCCACATTTTCACAATGATTTAAATAGAAAAAATGCTTTTAAAAACCCCCTGATATTTAATACCTGTTTACTATGCAATCAGAGCCTCTCTATAAACTGCCTGAAAGTGTATGGTATAGAATCATCTCATAGGGTTCTATTTTTAACAATATTTTGATAATTAAATGACTAAAAAATTTCTTCTATTCAATAGTTTTTAAGTTATTGTGATAGTTAATTTTTTTTTTTTTTAGTGTCTTGTAACTATATACAAATATATGCTATCTACCCACTTCTATATCCCCTCTCCCCTCAAAAGTAGCAGCGCTAAGTAGCACATATAAAGTCTGAACAGGCTATGTGATTCTGCACAATGTCCTAAGTAACTTTCTCATGGTATAAGAATTTTTCTGCATTGGAAGCAGATTTTTAACAAGGGAGCTCTTATCTCAGAGTTGATGAATTCGGAGGACCAGGACAATCCTCTTCCAAAACAGTTAAAACTACAGAGATAAACAAAAGAGTTGTTCAGTCAGAATACTGCTCTCTAGCAATGTCCTTAAATATTATTATTGTCTCAAACTTGTAAGTTGCTTAAGAATAGACTACAAATATGAATGGCAACTTATGTTACTCAACAGTAACTTTAAAAAAGTTCTCTTTGTTATCTTGTTTCTTAAAGTTCCAACTACAGAATTCTAATAAACTTTGCTGGTCCTTTCTCTTCTGCACAAATATAACCCACAAATCCTGTCTGAAGGTGGAAGTAACAGAAACATCAATTTTTTTAAAACATGGAAAGATTAAAAGTCCCCTACTTTAAAAAACAAAATAATTTCATCTTTCCCAATGTGCGCATGTGCACATACATACACACACACACACACACACATGCTAAATTAACCAATGGACTTTAGTTTGCTCTCTGACTTCAGACATAATTAACCTTTGGTTTCTTCATTTGTACAATAAGTATTTAAATTAATTCTTATGTAACTATGTATATATTTTTTTGATGTTCCCATTAAAAAAAGGAAACTAAAACTCATTACGACTTAATATAATTTTATGTATTGGTGCAACAGACATTCTGATAAGATTTTTCTTATGCCAATATTTTAACATTAACTGATGATATGCCAACTAATTTCAAGTAGTTAGTAAACTTGTTCTTGTTCTTAATCACTTGTAAATGACTAAGCTTTTTAATCTAATTTAAGATTTTTCATATATTGTTGATTTACAGATAAAGATATATCTGTAACTATTGTATATATGAAAAAAATTATGATTTAAATGACTATAGAAATAGTTAAAACATGTAAGGAAATTACCTATATTTCACTTTTTGAAAAAATTTATAATTAACTAATGGTTCTTTCTAAATAACTTGTAAAGAACAGGTTCTTTAATACAGGTTTCAGTGTTTCAAAAAACTAAGCATTCAAAACTTTTATCTATATTTCCGACTTTCTAAATGAATTCACAGAAACAAAATGATCAACATAACATATTACATTCTAATAGGACCAAGAAATGAACTATTTGCTGAACTCCGATTTTCATGATTATATTTCTGAAAATAATGCTTTAAGTGACTACTTTTTTGAAAACTGAACTGAACCAGGAAAAATAAAGCTGCATTGCTGAAAGCAATAAAAATTCATTTAGATAAGAAAATACTAGATGAAAAGACATTCTTGCCCTGGGGTTTTAACTGCAGAAGTTGGGGTATATTACCAGAGCCTCCTGTCTGCATTTCTGAAATTTCTATGTTTGTTAGGTCTTTCTGAAGTTGCCATCTTACACTTCTGTTTCCTCTTCCATCTTGCCACCTATGGCCATCTTCACCTTCCTGAAATGGGTCTTTTCTTGGTCGGTTTATAACAGAAATCCTAGAGCCAGTTTTGAAATCTAACCAGTTGTCTGTTTCATTCAATTCATCAGTAAGCCATCTCCTAATATTATCTTTGTGGCTGTCATTTATTCTTCCTCCTTGACCATGACCCATGGTTTTAGGTGCATTTGGGCTGCTTGAAATAGCATGTGGTCCTTTCCTGGGGCTATTTCCATAGTTCCCTGGTGTTCCTTTTTTTGGGGGAAGGCCTTTTTCTGTTTTACTGCTATGTCCATTACCAGAATCATCCATTATTAAACAGTCTGGTTGTGGAGAAGCCTTCTTGAAATCATCATCTATAATCCCACGTTCTTTATTTCGCTTGAAAAAACAAGGTTTTGCTGCATCTCCCATTGTTTGTGCTCTTCAGTTTTCTTTGTAGGTACCTGAAAAAAAATTTTTAGTTGTTTATTTTAACAACTAGTATTATATTACACTACTTTCAAAAACAATGTATTTACTACACAAGTACCAGAAAGTTTTTCTTTGTTTAATAAAATCAGAAACATGACATTTCAATGATATAAATTGAAAGTAAAGTTTGGCTATTATTTTTCATTTTTATAATACTATCTGTAAAACTAGAATCATGAGAACTTAATGCCTCAGAATTATAAGAATAATAATGGTTTTTCAAGATTGTGAGGAAATAAGGTTTTTAGTAAAATAAGTTGTATCTTTATAAAATTTGTATCGCAGCATTCAAAACTTTTATTTCTATTTCTGACTTTTATTTGAATCAATTATGTTACAAATAGACTATTTTAACCAGAGGATATTATTTTTACCACAACAGTATACTATATCAGCTGTCAAAGAGAATTTCATTTCAAGGTAATATCATTTACATTATAAAAATAAAATGTTCTCTTATAAAGACTGCTTGAAATTTAGTTTAAATTAATTTTAACTCTCTGACAATATATAAATGGTGAAAGGCTCTGAAAATTATTTGTCCTGCCTCCCTCTCTCCACATTCCTTTTAAAATACCAGAAGAAATGGAACAATGATGTATAATCATATTTATTGCTTTCTTAACAGTTGCCCACACTTGTTTGGGATGCCCCTTCTAGTTAATCTGTTCCTTATCACCTCTGATAGTAGTTTAGGGAACAGAATAATGTATGGTAAAGAGCCAGACTAGGTATCTTCATGGTATACTTATACCTTATTTCTTACGTCTTATGTCTTAAGACATACTTATGTCTTAGCAATCCTAAAAAAGTATTTTACATATATATATTTCAGTGATTAGAAATGATTACTTCCTAAGTCAAATGACAGTAGGACTGGGTGGGGAGAGAAAGGAGCTACATTCAATTAGTCTATTGTTCTTCAGGATTTAGAACTCTGGTGGTTGATACCAGTTATTTGAAAAGAATCATTATTTAGTTATGTTTTTTTCAAAAAAATGAAATGCAGATAATTTTCCTACATATTTTAACTATTTCTATAAATAGCCATTTAAATCATAATTAAGAGGTTACTCAATCCAAATCCTCTACAAAATTATGGAAACTATCAACAAATACAAACATTATCAAAAATGTCGGAAAAATTAGAATTGTATCTAAAACACTGAATCTATTACATATAGCTTTTTAAATACACAATAAATTTAATGTATATATGTAATGTATAATGTAATATATATAATGTAATATATATGTGTAATATATATAATATATATAATGTATATATGTAATGTATAATGTAAATTTAATGTATATTACACTGATTAGTTCTGACTTTCTCTTATGTTTTAAAAAATGTTTTACTGATGCTTTCTTCTGTTTTTTGAAACATCATCAAATAAAACCCCTCCCTTGCAGCGAATATGTCTGAAAAAAATAAGCATTATTCTACATCTAACCAACAATTCCTAACCAAGAAGTGGGTGGGCAAATCTCCTCTACAGCAGGGCCTTTAACACTACAGTCCAAAAATTAGTTTTCCAAAAATATTTGGATAACAGTGTTCAACATTATAATCCTAGTGTATATTTTGCATTTAAAAACACTTCTTGGAATGGGTTATCAAGTTACACTAAAATGCGACCTCCCCATTTCAAACACTGGGCAAGTTAAGATCAATAGCCTTCTGGACTCAACATTGGTCATTTCATTTTTGGGGGGAGGGTTTAAGTTTTTCAAAGCTGTTTTTTTTTATAATATTGTGATTATTATATACATATAAGTACATATATATAGCTCTGGCTCTACTCACGTCACTGGGCTTGAGTTCACAGAAGTCTTCTTAGGATTCTCTGAATTAGTCTCTTTCACCATTTCTTAGGGCACATGAATCTCTCTCACATTCAAAATACCATAATTCACTCAACCGTTTCCTAACCGAAGGATATCCTATTTTGTTTCCAGTTCTTTTGCAACAATAAAAAATGCTACACTTCAGCCCCTACAGATCCTTTAGCAGTCTTGGATCTCTTTGAAAGGAACGCTAATACTGAATAAAGGTCTGCAATTTGCTGACTTTTTGCCAAAACCTCTCGTTTTACACAAGAGGAAACCAAAGTTCAGGAAAGTTAAAATACTCATTCAAGGTCCCACGTAAAGTAAAATAGCCAAGTCTAAATTCGAACCCAGATGCGCTTGACTTGAAATGCAGCGCTCCTCGTCTCCCTCAGATCCTAGTCTACCTCCGAATGCAGCATTGGAAGAGAGGATAGGAGGGAAGGAAAGCTGCCCGTGCTGCACTCCCCACCAGACGCTACAAGAGGGGCAGTGGAACCCGGGACCCCCACCCCAAACCCGGGAAAGAGCCTCGTCCTGGACCTTCCACCCCGTCCCGTTCCGTCCCCTACGAACAAAGAGGAACAGAACGGGCTCAGCCTCGACCTCCTAACCTGTGCCCGGGGCGGCCCTGAGAGAGCGCCCCAGTCCGACAGGCTGCCCGGGGGGTGGGGGGAGAGCGAGGACGGGGCCAACTGTACGCCCGGCCCGGTCCTGCCGGTGCTCTCGGGCTCCGAGGCAGCAGCGCAAACAGAACCCGAGAGGCGAAGCCAAGGACCGAGGGCAGGAGGGGGGAGCGGGTGGGGGTAGAAGAGAGAAGAGACAGACCTCTCGCCCCCCCCCCACTACCACCCCCCTCAGCTACACACTCACCGCCTCCGTCGCGAACCCCCACCTCTTCCGGCCTCGGACCCTTCTCGGTCTTGTTTTCTTTCGGCCCCACTTCCGGCGCTCAGCTCCGCTTCATTGTGCGCGATTGGGAGCAGAGAGTGTTACAGCTCGAGATGTCCGCCGCACTCGCGGGAAACTCGCGCTGAGCTCAGCGAGGACCCAGCGATTTCCCTAAACTCCCCTCGGGCTCCCTCAGAGTCTCCGCCCCCTTTCTCCAAGTTCCGTACCTCCCGTACCTTCTGCCCTGACTTGGCAGGGCTACCACCCAAGCGGGAATTTCCCTCCGTCCTGGAGCAAACTAGGAAAGTGTTTGAGACCCCCCACTTCCTCCCCTACCTAGTGCTGGGTCTGACTCAGAGATCCGGTCTGGGTCTTCTATTACTTCATCCTGGGGTGGGGAGCTGCGTACCAGAAGTATTGAAGGTCGTCGTCACAATCTCTCCATTCTTTTTTTGCATTAGTCTCTGGTTCTCCGTCTGTCCAGTCTAATCGCCTGGTAATAGTGGGGGTCCCAAGAATGCTGGACCTTCTCCTTCCCCCACCCCCACTCTGCTCGAAATCGGCGGAAGACCTGGAGCTTTCGAAGGGTGGAGAGGGTGGGTAACTCCTCCACTAGAAATACTTCAACTCTACACCAGCATCCCTACAATTGCCGTTGCATGTATCAATTGAATCTTAGTCTATTTTATAGATACATGTTAGATGCAGGAGTCTTGTATCTTTTCTTGTACCTACCATAGAGCCTAGCATCCATTCATTATCCATCCCTCCCTCCCTCCTTTTCCTTCCTTCCTTCCTTCCTTCCTTCCTTCCTTCCTTCCTTCCTTCCTTCCTTCCTTCCTTCCTTCCTTCCTTCCTTCCTTCCTTCCTTCCTTCCTTCCTTCCTTCCTTCCTTCCTTTCTTCCTTCCTTCTTTCCCTCCCTCCCTCCTTCTTTCCCTCCCTCCTTCCTTCCTTCCTTCCTTCCTTCCTTCCTTCCTTCCTTCCTTCCTTCCTTCCTTCCTTCCTTCCTTCCTTCCTTCCTTCCTTCCTTCCTTCCTTCCTTCCTTCCTTCCTTCCTCCCTCCCTCCCTCCCTCCCTCCCTTCTTTCCCTCCTTCCTTCTTTCCCTCCTTCCTTCTTTCCCTCCTTCCTTCTTTCCCTCCTTCCTTCTTTCCCTCCTTCCTTCTTTCCCTCCTTCCTTCCCTCCCTCCTTCCTTCTTTCCCTCCTTCCCTCCCTCCCTCCTTCCTTCTTTCCCTCCTTCCTTCCTTCTTTCCCTCCTTCCTTCCTTCTTTCCCTCCTTCCTTCCTTCCTTCCCTCCTTCCTTCTTTCCCTCCTTCCTTCCTTCCTTCCTTCCTTCCTTCCTTCCTTCCTTTCTTCCTTCTTTCTTTCCCTCCCTCCCTCCTTCTTTCCCTCCCTCCCTCCTTCTTTCCCTCCCTCCCTCCTTCTTTCCCTCCCTCCCTCCTTCTTTCCCTCCTTCCTTCCTTTCTTCCTTCCTTCCTTCCCTCCCTCCTTCCCTCCCTCCTTCTTTCCCTCCTTCCTTCCTTCCTTCCTTCCTTCCTTCCTTCCTTCCTTCCTTCCTTCCTTCCTTCCTTCCTTCCTTCCTTCCTCCCTCCCTCCCTCCCTCCCTCCCTCCCTCCTTTCCTTCCTTCCTTCCTTCCTTCCTTCCTTCCTTCCTTCCTTCCTTCCTTCCTTCCTTCCTTCCTTCCTCCCTCCCTCCCTCCCTCCCTCCCTCCTTTCCTTCCTTCCTTCCTTCCTTCCTTCCTTCCTTCCTTCCTTCCTTCCTTCCTTCCTTCCCTCTCTCCTTCCTTCCTTCCTTCCCTCTCTCCTTCCTTTCTTCCTTCCCTCCCTCCCTCCTTTCCCTCCCTCCTTCCTTCCCTCCTTCCCTCCTTCCCTCCTTCCTTCCTTCCTTCCTTCCTTCCTTCCTTCCTTCCTTCCTTCCTTCCTTCCTTCCTTCCTTCCTTCCTTCCTTCCTTCCTTCCTTCCCTCCTTCCCTCCCTCCTTCCTTCCTTCCTTCCCTCCCTCCCTCCTTTCCCTCCCTCCTTCCTTCCCTCCTTCCTTCCTTCCTTCCTTCCCTCCCTCCCTCCCTCCTTCCCTTTCCTTTTCTCTTCTCTTTTTCCTCCTCCTCCACCTTCTTTTCCTCCTCCTCCTCTCTCTCTGTCTCTGTCTGTCTTTGCCCCTTCCCACCAAGCAGATCTGCAACTCTAGAGGAGGTAGGGATTTTTTTTTTTTTTAATCTCCCACGATTAGCAAACAGCCTGACACTTAGTAGGTACTTAATACATGATTATATAATTGTACAGTCTCTTATTGGGTAATCTATAATTTATGGTCCTTGAATCTAGAGAATTGCCCAGAGCAATGAAAGTCTCAATTCAATTCACTTCACTTACCTTTCCTTAAATACCCACTACAGCAAAATTCTGGAGGGGTACCCCCCCCAAAAAAAAGAAGCAGTTTTTTGTTCTCTAGAAGTTTTCATTCCTTGGGGTGAGTATAGTGGGAACAATACATAAACAGATAAATAAATACAAAAATATGTGCAAAGTAAGTCAGTTTACTTGGGAGAACACTGGAGTGGAAGTGAGGTTTAGGGATCAGATGGTCCTCAAAGTAGGAGGGTGGTAGAATTTTGAATGAAGCCATAGATTCTAAGAGTTGGACGTGAAAAGTGCCTCCATTTCAGGTAGCCAGGAACAGCATTTGAAAAAGTCAAGAGGTGGGAGACAAAGTTTTGTGTGTGAAGAATAGTGAGAAAGCAAGTTCGGCTGAAGATCTGAGCATGAATGGGTTGAAATGTCAACAAGCATTTATTAATTACTGTGTGGCCGGTACAGTCCTAAAGATAGGTTAGACACAAACTCACCTATTTGCTGTTTCCCATAAATGATATTTCAGATACATCCTCCTCCCTCGGTGCAAAAACGACTCAAATATTCTCGTCTTGGCTGGCTACCTTTAAGGTTCAACCCAAGTGCCGCAAGTTTCTAGACAACTTTCCAGTTTCCTTGGCTGTTAATATTGTAGCTGTCAGTTACTTTGTAATTCTTGGGATGCATGTATGCTGTTTTATTACTTATTTTTGTATATGTTGTTTCTCTTTTGATAATGTAAGCTCCTTTAGGACTCGGATTGTTTAATTTTTGTATCTCCAGCGTGTGCTTGGGAGATGGGGGTTGGGTAGGACAAAGGATAATAAACTATGCTTATACTGTTGCCTTATAGAATTTTATCGAATTTAAATTCGAAAGATCTTAAAATCTACTTAACAACCTACTTAACAATCTACTTAACTAACACAGACAGTGCCCTTTAATAAAGATTCATCAGGGTGTGGTGGGTTATACTTTGCTTTCTTATATTCTATTATTGAAATTATTATTGCAGCACAGTCACCACACCCAGTTTAGCAATGTTATTATAAAAAGCCTGGCTTAGATGAAATCGAGTTAGAAAGCACAGGGTTTGAGGAGATCACCTTTAGTATTAAAATTTTAATATTTTGTGTTTTCTAAAAAAATTATATTTATTATTTCTTAAAACCTAGTTTCTAAGAGGCCAAAGGACTACTTTTGAAATTCTCGAACTACGTAAGAAAGATCCGGTTTTAAAATCCAATAGTGTTAAAGAAAAAGTTAGGCAATGTTACATTTGTTATACTTTTCCTCCAGACTACACTTGATAGAATAAAAAAGGAAAAAAAAAAGTTTTACTGGAGCTTTTTAGTATCTGATGGAAATTTTAAAAATTTTTTCTGAACTTAACAGCAAAATGAATACATCATTCCTATTAAGTAAAACTGAAAATTATATATAAAACTGTAGCTGTTATAGAATTTGTTTTTAAATATATGACAAATTTAGAATAATTTTCAAAGTTATGTTTTTGTGTTTCCTTTTGTTCTGTATATTTAAAAAGAGTGCTTCAGTGAATTTTCTCTTCTCCTTATTTCCTTTCTTGCTTACTTCCCATTTGCCCTATAAATCACATATTCCTTCCCTATTCTTATTCTCCCTCTTGTTCTCATACCTTTTCCCCCAAATAAAAAAAAAGAAAAACAAACCTCTTAGAAATTTTAAAGATATAACATGGGAAATTTTGTTGAAAAGAGAATTTTTTCTTGGGCTTCTACCTTGAGTAAGAGGCAAAACTCAGGACAAAGAGTAGTTTATTAGAATATAAAGGTAGCAATTTTGTCTAATCAATGGATATAAGTGATGACTTCAAAGTGGGGCTACCTTTTATTAGTGAGTTTCATAATGAGATATAGACAATTCATATAGGTCCATATAAGTAATTGGGGCAGCTAGATAGCATAGTGGATACAGCACTAAGCTTGAAATCAGGAAAACTAGAGTTCAAATGTGAACTCAGGTATTTGTTAATTATATGACCCTAGGCAAGTCACTTAAGCCTATTTACCTCAGCTTCCTCACCTGTAAAATGGGTTAGAGAATGAAATGGCGAATCACTCTAGTATCTTTGCCAAGAAAAACCCCAAATGGGATCACAAAGAGTCCAAAATGATTGAAAAATATAAAATTTATCCTAAATATTGCTCCTCCTTTGTCTCTTTGTATTCTCAGTGCTTGGCACATTACTTACTGCACATTACTACAACTTAATAAATGTTGATTGAGTTTGCCTGGTTGCCTCTAGGTTTTTATTTGTATATTTCTTATTAATAATTATTTGGAACATTCATATGGTTTGTAACTTTTTACAATTTATTTGAGAACTGTTTGCTTACATTCTTTGACCACTTTACTGGGGAATGGCTTTTTTGCTTCTCTTTTATTATTTTTTAAAAATAGTATGATCTTTAATATTACAGTCTACATTTTCATGTAGAATATATTGTGTAATAGGATATAAAGAGTTGTTCTAAGCCTAATTTCTCCAGACTGCTTTCCAGGTTTCCCAACAGTTGTTTTTAATCAATGAATTCTACCAAAAGTAGCTAATATTTTCTGGTTGGTCTAACATTGATTTCCTATTTCTTATTCTTCTTTGTCCAATCGATTCCATTAATCTATCTGCTTTCCCCCTTTTAAAATCGATATTAGTGATTTTTATGACTACTACTTTATAATAAAGTTTTGAGGTCTAGAAGTTCATCTTTACCTTTTTCATGATTTCCCTCAATATTCTAAATTTTTAATTTTTCCAAATGAATTTTATTATCAAGTTCAGTAAAGCATCCCTTTGATAATTTAATTAGTATAAGATTAAAACTGTAAATTAACTTTGGTAGTATTGTCATTTTTGTAGTAAATATTGGCATTGTCCACTCATGAGAACTGCATATTACTCCTCCAGCTATTTAAGTTCTTTATGTTATTAAGGAGTATTTTGTAATTGAATTTATTCACGTATCTTGTGTGCTTTGATACGACAAAATATAGCAGCATTTTTCATAATTGTAAAGAATTGGAAACACAGTAGATAGCCACAGATGCAAGCATAGCTAAATAAATTGTAATACATGAAAGCAATTGAATACTAATATGCTATAAGCAATTAAAATATGATGAATACATAGAAGTGAAGAAAGAATTACATTAACTAATGCAGAATAAAGTAAGAACAACAACATATTCACTGACTAAAAGAGGATAAATGGGAAAAAAATGACCACAAAATGATAAAAAAACAACAACCCAGAATGTTAAGAAATTACAAAGCACAAGCATAGCTCCAAGCAAGAGATAGTAGAATATACTCTATATAACCTCTTTATAGAAGTTGGTGGTTCACAGATATGATATACTATATATATTTTGGACTTTCTATTTTATTGATCACTTTTTTCCTTCCCAAATATTATTTGTTTTATTGATTAGTACTCTGGGAAGGGGAACAGTAGGGGTACTGAAGGTAAATATTGGTGATGCAAAATATAAAAGCTATCAATAAAACCTATTAAACAAAGGAAATTTTAATGTAATCTTAGGAAAACCTAAAATCTAGTTACCATATTATATTTGGTTTTCTTTGAATATATTAGTAGAAGGAATCATTTAAAAAAATCTCTCAGTGATTCGTTCAGTGCTTCTCCTTGTGACTTGAAAAGAGAGTTCATGTATTTAGCTGAACCTCTTATGTCAAAAAAAGGATTATAAATTTCCTAGGCAGTATAATGCTGGAATTTAGGCTTCTACAAGAGAAGGGAGTTTTCTACTAGAGCTTTGGGGTGTATCTTAAGAGTGATATGGGATGAGTATCTAACACTTTCAGAAAAACCTGGAAAGACTTACATGAACTGATACAAAGTGAAGTGAGCAGAATCAAGAGAATATCGAATATAGTAACAGCAACATTGTATGACAACCAGCTGTGAATGCCTTAACTATTCTTAGCAATAAAATGATCTAATATATGTCTCATGAGGAAAAAAAGCTACCCATCTCCAGAAAAGATCTGAATGCAGATCAAAACATATTTAAAACATTTCTTCATTGGGGGGGGGGGGGGGGTTGGTCTATATTTTCTTTTACAACGTGACTAATGTGGAAATATGTTTGCATGACTACACATGTAAAACCTTAAAATTGCCTGCCTTTTCAGAGAGGGAGGAGGGAAAGAAGGGTGAAACTTTGGAGTTCAAAATTTCAAAAAAAGAATGTTAATTTTTAACATGTACTTGGAAAAAAATATTAAAAGAGTAACATAGGAACTTAATAAATGGTTTTTGAAAAAAATGAATAAATATTTAAGCTAGGATTTTTTAAATATGAAGTTGGCTCCAAAGTCTATTAGCAAGCACACAATTTATTGCATACACTTCAGCAGTGATGATGCATCTAAAACAGGTAAAACTTGAAACAATGCAATCTCTTTTCTGTAGAGCCTTGGAGTCAGCAATTATGACTAAATCAGATCCAGTGCTTTTTTTGTTTGTTTGTTTGTTTGTTGTTTTCTATTAGTCAAATTTCCTGGCATGTTTCTTCCATACTCCTAGAAAGGAAGCATGATAATTTTGAAAGAGAATTGGAAGGTGGGGTGAGGAAGACTTTAGAAACATAAGATTTAGAGCTGTAAAAGAACTTTAGAGAGAATCTGGTCCAGTTCTTCTAAATTAAGAGATGAGGAGAATAAGGCTCAGAAGGGTTATGTGACTTGCTTATTGTCACATAAATAGCTCAGAAACAGTAGCTTCTGGATCTGTCTGCTACTCTATGACCTTGAGCAGTTCAATCTACTTTCAATTTAATATGTATTTCAATTTGTAAAAAAGGGATAATGATACTAGTACTATGCACATCATAGATTTATGAAAGTAATTTACTTCTACATAAAGAATTATATAAGGGTGAATTTTGACATACGATGTCAAGGACAGTTTATTAGGGGAATGCTAATCAACTTGATATCTCTCTTTCCTAAAATATTCTCCCTTAAGCATGTCTCTTAAACATGCTCATTGATACCTTTTAAAGAAGACTGATGAGTAGCAAGCATTATTTATTGTGGGAATAAACTAGAAGTCTTCCCAATAATATCAGGGGTGAAGCAAGGGTGCCCATTATTGTCACTACTATTCAATATTGTACTACAAATGTTAGCTAGAGCAATAAGACAAGAAAAAGAAATCAAAGGAATTAAAATAGAAAATGAGGAAACAAAACTATCGCTCTTTGCAGATGATATAATAGTATAGTGGGAGAATCCTAGAGAATCAAATGAAAAACTAGTTGAAATAATTAACAACTTAAGCATAGTTGCAGGATATAAAATAAATCCATATAAATCATCAGCATTTCTATATATTATCCATAAAATCCAGCAGTGAGAGATGAAAAGAGAAATTCCATTAAAAATAACAGTGGACAAAACAAAATACATGGGATTCTACCTGTCAAGAGAAACCCAGGAACTATATGAACATAATTACAAAACACTTTTCATGCAAATCTGAACAATTGGAGAAATATTAATTGCATATATTCAGGCTGAGCCAATCAAAAATGACAATTTTACCTAAATTAATTTACTTAGGGCCATACCAATTAATTACTAAAAATTATGTTATAGAGCTAGAAAAGAGAATTACAAAATTAATCTGTAATAAAAAGTCAAGAATATCAAAGGAATTAATGAAAAAAAAATACAAAGGAAGGTTGGCCTAGTAGTTCCAGACTTCAAACTGTATTACAAAGCAGTAACCATCTGGTACTGGTTAAGAGAGAATGATGGGTTGGTGGAATAGATACACAGTAGCATCACATAGTGTTTGATAGCTGCAAAGAGCCAAGCTTTTGGATTTGATTTGACAAAAATTTCTAGGAAAACTGGAATGCAGTTTGGAAGAAATTAGGTATAAATTCCTTACACCATATACCATGGTAAGATCAAAATGGGCATATGATTTAGACATAAAGGGTGATTCACTTCAGTCATTTTTCAGTCAAGTCCAACTCTTCTTAACCCCTTTTGAGATTTTCTTGGCAAAGATATTGAATTATTTATTTCCTTCTCCATCCCATTTTCAGATGAGGAAACTGAAGCAAACGGAGTTAAGTGACATGTTTAGGATCACATAGCAAATAAGTATCTGAGTCCAGATGTGAACTCAGGAAGGGAAGTCTTTGTCTTGGCCTAGAACTATCCACTTTGCCACTTAGCTACCTATTTATCATAAAGGGTGATACCATAAGGAAATTAGGGAAACATGGAATAATTTACTTGTTAGTCTGTGCATAATGGAAGAACTTATGATCAAATAAAAGATAGAGTACGTTACAATATGTAATATAGATACTTCTGATTACATTAAATTAAAAAGGTTTTGCATAAATAAAACCAATGCAGCCAAGAGTAGAAGTGAAGCAGAAAACTGGAGAAAATTTTTATAGGAAATTTCTCTGATAAAGGCCTCATTTTCCACCACATATAGAGAAATGAGTCAAAATTTTTGGAATGAGCCTTCCCCAATTGATGTGTCAAAGGATTTGAATGGGCAGTTTTCAGGAGAAGAAATCCTATATTGTTATGTGAAAACATGCTCTAAATCACAGTTGATTAGAGAAATGTAAATTAAAACAATTCTGAGGTACTACCTTATACCTATAAGATTGGCTAATAGAAAGGGTAAATATAAATGTTGGAAGACGTGGGAAAATTAAGATACTCATGTACTGTTGGTAGAGTTGTGAAGGGATCCAATAATTTGGAAGAACAACTTGGAACTATGCCTAAATGACTTTTACCCTTTGATTTAGCAATTCCACTCCTAGGCCTATATCCCAAAGAAATAAAAAAAGAGTGAAAGGATCTATATATATACAAAAATATTCATAGCATCTCTTTTTTGGGGTGACAAAGAATTAGAAATCAAAGAGATGCTCATTGAATGGGAAATGGCTGAACAAGTTGTGATACATGGTTATAATGGAATACTATTGTACTATAAAAATGATGAGCAGGTTGTGTGAGAAAAACTAGGAAAAACTCACAGGAACCAATGTAAAGTGAAGTAAAGAAACCCAGGAAAACATTGTATAATGATGTATGTAAATGTAAATGATTATAAATGACTTAGCTATTCTCAGCAATACAAAGATCTAAGACAATTCTCAAGGACTTGAGATGAAAAATGATATCCACTTTTAGAAAAAAAAACACAACTGATTGAATCCATATGTAGAGTAAAGCATACAACTTTTTACTTTATTTTTATTGGTTTTTTTTTTTTGGGGGGGGAATAGGGTTGCATTTTCTTTCACAAAATGATTAGTATGGAAATATGTTTACATGACTATATATGTATAACCTATATCAAATTTTGTGCCATTTCAGAGGATAGGAAAGGAAAGAAAAAAGAATTTGGAATTCAAAATTAAAAAAAAAAACTTTTTAAAAAAAGAATTTTAATTTATTTTTTAAAAATTTTATATTAAAGCTTTTTATTTTCAAAACATATGCATGGATAATTTTTCAACATTAACCCTTGCAAAACCTTATGCTCCAATTTCCCCCCTTCTCCTCCCCCCTCACTTAGATGGCAAGTAATCCAATATATATTAAACATGGTAAAAATATATGTTTAATCCAATATATATATATATATATATATATATATATATATATATATATGTACATACATATTTATATGATTATCTTGCTGCACAAGAAAAATCAAATAAAAAAGAAAAAAATGAGAAAAAAAAATAAAATGCAAGCAAACAACAACAAAAAGAGTGAAAATGTTATGTTGCAATCCATACTTAGTTTCCATGGGCCTCTCTCTGGGGGTAGGATGGCCTTCTTCATCACAAGATCCTTGAAATTGGTCTGAATCATCTCATTGTTAAACAATGCCATGTCCATAAGAATTGATCATCGTATAATCTTGTTGCCATGTACAATGAACTCTTGGTTCTGCTCATTTCACTTAGCATCAGTTCATGTAAGTCTCTCCAGGCCTCTCTGAAGTCATTCTGCTGATCATTTCTTATAGAACAATAATATTCCATAACATTCATATACCATAACTTATTCAGCCATTCTCCAACCAATGGGCATCCATTCAGTTTCCAGTTTCTTGTTACTGCAAAAAGGGCAGCCACAAACATTTTTACACATGTGGGTAACTTTCCCTCCTTTAAGATCTTTTTAGGATATAAGCTCAGTAGTAACACTGCTGGATCAACACTGCACAGTTTGATATGTTTGGGCATAGTTCCTAATTGTAGAGCATTTTTTCATATGATTAGAAATGTCTTTAGTTTCTTCAGCTGAAAATTGTTTGTTTATATTATTTGACAGTTAATCAATTGAAGAATGGCTTCTATTCTTATAAATTTGAGTCAATTCTCTATGTATTTTAGAAATGAGGCCTTTATCAGAACCCTTGAATGTAAAAATATTTTCCTAGCTTATTGCTTCCTTTACAATCTTGTTTGCATTGGTTTTGTTTGTACAAAAACTTTTTAACTTAATATAATCAAAATTATCTATTTTGTGTTCAATAATTATCTCCAATTCTTCTTTGGTCACAAATTCCTTCTTTCTCCACAGATCTGAGAGGTAAACTATTCTTTTTCCTTCTAATTTGTTTATAATATCATTCTTTATATACAATCATGAGCCGATTTTGACCTTATCTTGGTAGATGGTGTTAATTTTTTTTTACATATTTGAAAATATATAAAAAGAAAAAAAGGGCCTGATGAGTAAATGAATAAATGGAAAAGATTTCTTAGGCACATATGATGTATAAAGCACTGTGCTAAGTTCTGGGAATAGAAAATATTGAAAACAAGACAGTCTCTGGTTTCAAAGAGCTCACATTCTAATGGGAGAGGCAATAAATTGTAGGAGGTAATTTGCAAATTAGTTGGAATCAAAATGATCCAGATATAATCACCTCAATCAATTTTTTTTTCCCCTGAGGCTGGGGTTAAGTGACTTGCCCAGGGTCACACAGCTAGGAAGTGTTAAATGTCTGAGACCAGATTTGAACTCAGGTCCTCCTGAATTCATGGCTGGTGCTCTATCCACTGCGCCACCTAGCCACCTAGCTGCCCCCTCACCTCTATCAATTTGATGAATTTGCTAAAGTTAGACCTAAACAATTGAAAGAATATCAGATGTTCATGGATAGGCTGAACTAATACAATAAAAATGATACTACTTATCTACATAATCTATTTATTCAGTGCCATATACCAATCAAACTGCAAAAAAAAAAAAAAAAAAATCAAAATTCATCTGGAAGAACAAAAGATCAAGAATTTCAAGGGAATTAATGAAAAAAAAAAATGCAAGGGAAGGTGGCCTACCTGAACCAGACCTAAAACTATATTATAAAGCAGTCATCAAAACCACTGCTGGATTGAAGTGAAGAGGACCTGAATTCAAATCTGATCTCAGACATTTAATACTTCCTAGCTGTGTGATCCTGGGCAAGTCACTTAACCCTAATTGCCTCAGCAAAAAACAAAACAAAACAAAACAAAAATACTGCTGGCTAAGAAACAGAGTAGTAGATCAATGGAATAGATTAGGTTCATAAGTTACAACAGTCAATGACTATAGTAATCTAGTGTTTGATAAACTCAAAGACTAACTTCTGAGAATAAACCTCATTATTTGAGAAAAATTGCTGGGAAAATTGGCAAATGGTATGGCAGAAACTAGGCATTGACCAACACAGCATCCTATACCAAAATAAGGTTGAAATGGGTTCATGATTTAAACATAAAAGGTGATACTATAAAGAAATTAGGAGAACAAGGGATAGTTTACCTCTAAGATGTGTGAAGAAGGAAGAAATTTATGGCCAAACAAGAACTAGAGAATTTTTTGAAATACAAAATGGATAATTATGATTACATTAAATTAAAAAGGTTTTATACAAACAAAACCAATGCAGCCAAGATTGGAAGGGAAGCAGAAAACTAGGAAAAAATTTTTATATTCAATTATGTCATTTATATTCTGATAAAGGCCTCATTTCTAAAATACATAGATAATTTATTCAGATTTGTAAGAATAGAAGCCATTCTTCAATTGATTAATGATTGTCAAAGGATATGAACAGACAATTTTCAGATGAAGAAATTAAAGAGATTTCTAGTCATATGAAAAAAAGATTCCATAATTTGGAACTATGCCCAAAGAGTTTTCAAACTGTGCATGCATATCCTTTGACTGCTGGCTTCTTATATCTCAAAAAGATCTTAAAGGAGGGAAAGGAACTCACATGTGTAAAAATGTTTGTGGCTGCCCTTTTTGTAGTCACAAGAAACTGGAAACTGAATGGATGCCCATCTGTTGGAGAATGGCTGAATAAGTTATGGTATATGAATATTATGGAATATTATTGTTCTATAAGAAATGATCAGCAGAATGATTTCAGAGAGGCTTGAAGAGACTTACATGAACTGATGCTAAGTGAAATGAGCAGAACCAAGAGTTCATTGTACATGGCAACAAGATTATACGATGATCAATTCTTATGGACATGGCATTGTTTAACAATGAGATGATTCAGACCAATTTCAGTGATCTTGTGATGAAGAGAGCCATCCTACCCCCAGAGAGAGGACCATGAAAACTAAGTGTGGATTGCAACATATCATTTTTACTCCTTTGTGTTTTTGATTATTTGTATTTTATTTTCTTTTTCATTTTTTCCCAGAATTTTCCAAGATTTTTGTGCAGCAAGATAATTGCATAAATGTGTATGCATACATTATATTTAACATATATTGTATAACTTGCCATCTAAGAGAAGGGGTGAGGAAAGGGGGAGGGAATTGGAACACAAGGTTTTGTAAGTATTAATGTTGAAAAATTATCCATGCATATGTTTTGAAAATAAAAAGCTTTAATAAAAAAAATTACAAAAATAGAAAAAATGCTCTAAATCACTATTGATTAAAGAAATGCAAATTAAGACAACTCTAAGGTACTATACCTCTCAATTGGCTAAAATGATAGGAAAAATAATGATAAATGTTGGAGAGGATGTGTGAAGATTAATATATGGTTTGTGAAGTTATGAAGTGATCCAATCATTCTGGAGAGCAATTTAGAAATATGCCCAAAGGGCTAGCAAGCTGTGTATATCCTTCGATCCAGTATTTGTACCGCAAAGAGATCATAAAAAGTGGGAAAGGACCCACATATGCAAAAATATTTGTTGTAGTCCTTTTTGTAATGGCAAGGAATTGGAAACTAAGTGGCTGTCCATGGGGAATGGCTGAATAAAGTTATTTTTCTATAAGAAGCAAATAATCAGCAGGATGATTTCAGAAAGGCCTGGAAGGACTTATATGAACTGTTGTTAAGTGAAGTAAATAGAACTAAGTGAATACTGCATACAGCAATAACATTTTGTGATGATCAACTATGATAGACTTGGTTCTTTTCAACAATGAGGTGATTCAGGCCAATTCCAATAGTCTTGAGTTGAAGAGAACCATCTGCATCAGAGAGAGACCTATGGGGACTGAATATGGATCATAACATAGTATTCTCACCTTTGTTTTTGTTGTTTGCTTGCTTTTTTCTCTCTCATTTTTTCCCTTTTTAATCTGATTTTTCTTGTGTAGCATGATAAATGTGGAAATATGTTTAGAAGTGTTACACCCCTATGGACTACTCTAACCTGGTAGCTCCCCTTAGAGCTACTCTTAATGCCCATCTGTCCATGGCACAGCTAGGCCACACTTACCCGTCTTCGGGCACCAACCCGGATCCCATAGAGACAGACCACCATTAGGTAGGGGTGAAGCGAAAGAGAAGTTTATTCTGAGATAGCACATATTTATATCCCACTGATGGTATGGGGGGAGGGGGATGTCCTCTAGGAACCTGGCATAATGTGATTGGCCTGAGAAGAAGGAGGGAGGCGTGCTAGGCTTTGAGACCACTATGGAGGGAGGCGTGGTACCTGGAATCAGACACTGCCTCATGGGGCTGTGCCCCACCTCCACATAGGACTCGCCTGCGCCTCAGAACCTCTCATCCCTCAAGTCCTCCCACATGCCTTGAACTACATTCCTTGCTTCTAGAGGCTATTTAACCCTTATAAGAAGAATTGCACATGTTTAGCCTATATTGGATTACTTGCTATCTAGGGGAGGAGGAGGGTGGAGAGGGAGGGAGAAAAATATGGAACACAACATTTTGCAAGAGTGAATATTGAAAACTCTTTTTGCATGTATTTTGAAAAACAAAAAGCTATTATTAAAAAAAGAAATATCATAATCAAACTCAAAATAGAGCAATACATGTATCCTTCCCCCAATTTTTTTTGATGAATTTGCTTCTCTCTAGAAAGAGTTGGGACATATCCCATTGTCTTGTTAAAGAGGACAAAGACAACTCCTAATTGTTTTTCAGAAACTGAAGCAATCTTGGATGATTGGTTGGCTCAGACTATTAGAAGGACAAATTCTATTTAGAAGAACTATTCTTTTATGCTGACAGACAATTGTCATGTTACATTTCTTTTGGAGTACAGAAGTGAGCAGAAGGGATTTCTGTCTTTCCTTCCCTCCTGGTTCTTACTTGGTTTTTGCCTCTTCTGACCCAATGCAGGAAAACTATTTTTTAAAGGAAAACATAGGAGTTACCTGTGTTTGCCCGTAGTTTTCTTTCCCACTCAGTTTAACATGAGAGTTACTATGATTACTATTAACAATTGTTGTTCATTTGTTCATTATTGTCTAACTCTTTGTTACCCCATAGATCATAGCAAAAATGAGCAAAAATGCTTGCCCATTAAAATAGGATCAGAAATATATTTGCATGAGGTGTGGATACTGGGGATGCAAAATGATGGCAGAGTGTCACTCACAGCAAGAGTGCCACAATTATCTGTCCAGCAACTAAGCTGATAGGTGATACTCCCATATGAAGGTAGTGTTACTCATATAACCAAATGATGCCCTCCAATGGAGTATATGTAGTATGTATGAAACTCTGACACAAATATTATATTACTGCATATGAATGCAGTGTTTGGGATGCATATTTGCTTGTGATTTGTGTCATAGCAACTTTGCTATATGATATGATATATATATATGATATTTCTGCATGTGACCTATATGTTTTGGTTTATGATTTATAGTATTAACTTGAATATTATGTTCTATACACCTGTATGTGCTATGTGCATCTGATGTAATTACTAGCTGTAGAGGGCGGCAGTAATGGGTTAATTCTGGGTAAGGTATAAGACTTTTCAGCCCAGAGAGAACCTGCTGACAATGTCTGGTTTGGCTCCCCATCTCCTCTAAGGGCTCTCAGCCTTCTGGAGAAATCAGGATGGGCTGTGGCCACCTCTCTTTGGTGTTCTCACCCTTCCTGAGAAGTCAAGTAGGACTTGACCACCTGTATTCTACTTGAAGCAAGGGGTATTTATAGTAAAGAGGCATTTATATAACAATAGCAGGGTGCTTATAGTTAGCACTTGCTCAGTGTGATGTGATGATATAATGGTTCTTTAGTTGGCACATATGTACTGTAATGATGTAATCATACTAAGGTATTTAAGGGCTGAGAGGACTTGAAATAAGGACTTCCTTCATCTTTGACCATCCTCGTGGGTCTTCTGCCTTTTTCACTCCTCCACTAAGACTAAGTAATGAGGAAAAGGAAAGGGGGAAACACCATTTCTCGGCCCCTAGATAGTAAAATAATCCCATGAGGCAAAGTGTCCCCTGTAAATGAATTTACAAGCCTGAAAACCTAGATTGATAAATAAAAGGTTTATTGTAGAAATTTGGAAGTGAAGCTCAGTTAGAAAGACACCAGGGCCAGAGGTGGCCTCTGGGCAGGCAGGAACCCTTACATGGCTGGAAGGATACCATGTGTTGGCTGGGAGGGCTCCTGCAAAGAGAGCGCTCTGGCTCGTTTCTTTTATACCTAGAAGATGATGGGCGGTACCCCCCAAGTTCTTGGTGGGCTTTTCAGTTAGCTCAGATCAGGTGAGGGCTGGGGGAAGCTGAGCAGATAGTGGGACTGGGCCTGGATATTCAAAGGGTGCCTTTGACCAGGCTTTGTGAATCAAGGTCAGCCATGGATTGGGCAATTAGAAAGGAATCTTAAAGGGACTTCAACCCCCATCATAAGGACTCAGGCTGGTCCTAAGATCCTCCAGAGAGATAGTCTAGTATATTTTGGCACTCCAGCATGGGAGTTTTAGGAAGCATAGTATATTTTGGCTTCCCAATTCAGGGGCTCTAGAAAGTACACTACAACTAGCAATTATATCTATCTGATGGTGTACTAAAAGACAACCGGATTTGAAATTTAAAGAACTGAGAATCTTATCTTTACTATTTAATAGTTATGGGATCTTGAGCAAATCACTCACCATCCTGAATCTAAATTTCCTGGCTTATAAGATAGGAATAATATCTTCTCTATTGAGGTGAAGATCAAATAACATAATATATGAAAAAGTGCCTTTAAAGTAATATACACTAAATTGATTTGAAGACTTCTTGAGCATGCTAGCAAGTTCTTTCATCTCATCTTGTATGACAGTAGATTAAAATTTGAATAAACCATAGTAATTGTCCAGCCCAACCTCCTCATTTTTGTTGCTTTTGTTCAGTTGTTCAGTTTTGTTTGACTTTACATGATCTCATGGACTTTTGTCCAGGGGATTTTCTTGGCAAAGATACTGGAATGATTTTCCATTTCCTTTTCTAGTGTATTCCCATTTTACATATGTGGAACTAAATAAAAAAGGGGTTAAGTGACTTGCCCAGGGTAATACAGCTAGTAAGTGTCTGAGGCTGAATTTAAACTCAGATCTTTCTGGCTCCAAGCCCAGTGCTCTATTTTAGCAAAACTTTGTCACCTTGCTTTTATTCTTTGTTTAGGAACATGTATAAGTGCAAAAAGTGCAGCTTGTGAATAATAATACTTAAAGGAATTGCAAATCAGCCTTTACTGAAACAGATGTTTATTGTGAATTGGGAATGAAATAAATCGGAGGCAAGAGGGAAGAGGAGAGAAGTCAGAGAATGCAACCGCCTCTCAATCTCCTTGCATTGTTATCATCGTTTCACATGAAGGGATCTATTCTGTTGGTCAGAATTAGATCCCCAGCAGCCCATAACAATTCTTGATCACAAATTTGGGTGTTATACGTGTGCAAATTTCTGTCAGAACTATTCTGAAATAAAATTCTCACTAGTGGGTGAACTTTGAACTTCTTCAACTTCAAAATGTATTGATTATGAACAATTCTTTCTTTTTCAGTCTGTGAGATTCCATAGCATAAATCAATAGATGGATGTGGCTCATACCGACAAATTAGTGTTATTATTCACCATTTATTTTCTTTTTTTGCTGAGGCAATTGGGCTTAAGTGACTTACCCAGGGTCATCCAGCTAGAAAGTGTTAAGTGTCTGAGCCAGATTTGAACTCAGGTCCTCCTGAATTCAGGGTTGGTGTTCTATCTACCTAGCAACCCCTCACCATTTATTTTCAAAGAGGACCAATGACATCCTAGAATGATATTTTGTCTTGCATGTGAATTGGATTTAAGTAAGGCAGAGTTGTGCAAAGTTATCATCGTTGCTCTCTTTTCCAGTTACTGGATCCCAGTAGCAAAACAAAGGTCAAGAGGACTGGTGATGGTCTGAAATATAGTGTATGACTTTGGCATCTTAAATATCTGAAGAAGCTCAAAGTATTCTATAATTTTGCTCATCTTTTTCTAGATTTAGTGTGTTCCATCATAATGTTAGCTTGAATATGCTGTAATAAAATTAAGACCTCATATTAGTTAACTCTAACTTTAAAATGGTGTCTTCCAAAGGGAGTTTCCAGAGATACCTTAACCTCCTTAGTAACCCATTTAATCACCATCTTTGGGAATGATGCATTTTTTTTGCAACTGGCTAATTTCATAATTTTATACTGATTTTTTAGTTTGCATTTAACTTCCGTGTGCTCCTCTTCCTCCATTGTGGGAGTGTCCTTTCTAGAGTTTACAAGCTCCCAATACACTAATTACCTTCTGGGCAGTAGTTAGACTACTAAATCCAACATGCTAAATAATCATAATGGTATTTGAGTCTTCTCACATAAAATGTAATATTAAATGCCATTTAAAATGTAGGGAACTAGATTATGACCATTAATAATATTTTCAAACATTTTCTTTATGTAAGTGTAGCTTGTGAATGACGGGCCTACTCATACTGGCAGTAAAGCTCATAAATATAGTGTTTGATGTGGCATCCCCTTTTCTTTCTCTGTGATTTGGCTCACTTATCCTGACTTATCTTCATGCTGGCAAGTCTAGGGGTAGGAATGGATTGAAAGGAGGTTATATACACAAACAGTCTGCTACAATTTACTCTCAAATGGTAACTGAGAGTAACTCTGGTGTGGGAGAAATATAGGTTTATATTACTGATTATAGCTCCCCAGCCCTGATGATAAACTTCTCATTTATATAGAACACTCATAATGATATTATTATCTCATTATTTAAACATGAAATATTTGCAAAACAAGAAGGCAAAAATAGTCATAACCATAACCCAGTAGAAGGAAAAAGCAGCAATAATCAAAACAACACATAGCAGTTTATCCTTGAACCTTTATTACACAAAGTGTTGTGGGTCAAGGATGAGGGAAAGATAAAGGAGAATGGGAGAGTGGGATACACTTAAAGAAATCTAAGAGGGAGGCATATGTTCCTGGGCAACTCATAACTCTGAACTGCAGGTCTAGGTGTGAGGTTCTTTTAGAGATCATTAGCACCACTTCTGAACATCTCCTCTTTCCTAAAGGACAAGACTGCTTCTTAACTAATCTCAGACCACAAAGGAAATGTTGAGCTCTTTTTAACAAAACAAAGCTGTGTCTCTTGACAAAGCAAAAAAAAAAACAGGCTAATTTTTAGAATGAGACTATTGAACATCACCAAAATGGGACTTTGTTTTGCTTGACTAGGTTTGTTATTAGTTTTGTGTCTCTTTTTCTTTTTTTTTCAGAAGGATGAGGGGAACTGTTAAAGAAAGAAAAAATAAAGTGTCAACAATTGAAAAAAAAGTAATTAAAAAATTAAGCAAAGTAGCACCTTTTCAGTGAAAATAGCAGTCCCATATTTAAGTTCCACAGCTTTCCAAGTAAGCTCTCTTTGTGGGAAGCTAAAACAGTGTAAAATTATTTCAGTCAAAAGCAACTTCTTTTTTTTTTTTTTTTTTTTTTTTTTTTTTTTTTTAATTTTTTTTATTTTATATATATATATATTTTATAATATTATCCCTTGTATTCATTTTTCCAAATTACCCCCCCTCCCTTATTCCCTCCCCCCGACGACAGGCAATACCATACATTTTACTAAAAGCAACTTCTTTAAGTTGGAGAATTGCAAATCTCCTCATACCTATTCTCTGAACAGTTCAGACAAGCCAAGCCAACTATTCAACCAGTAGTATTTTGCTTTCTCCTATGAGCTTTCAGGAACTACAGAACTTTCTTCTAAAGAAAACATTCCCTAGAGTAGCTCTAGAGCTGTATTTATCTTCTGATACTATTCCTCTTTGTTTCTTTCAAGCAGTAGATACTGTACTTCTATATCTACCCTCAGATTCCCTCTTTATGAACATCCTTCTAATATTTTTTTATTTAGCATCTCATCTCTTCTAATCATTTGGCCTCCAACAATTCAAATCAGGGCTTTTAGGGGTAATGGACCATTTCTAGCTTAGGTTGAATTATAGCAGGATTCTTGCAGGAATGACATGCACAAGCAACAGATACTTTCCCCATTGGCTTCAGGTAGTTCTTAAATATATAGTTTATTAGCTAGGGCCTTCACAATCTTGGAAATAGTCATATATAAAAAATTTTGATGGTCAACAGTGTCTTATAGCTATTCCAGGTTTTAGTCAGTGTTTATACCTTTGAGCTGTTTTTAAACAGGCCTTTACATTTATCTAATGAAAAAGTCTAGGCATTTTAGGAAACAAAATGTCTGCATATAAAAGGGGCAGTATCTTATATTTTAAATTTAAAGAAAAACAGCTTTTCTACTGCCTTGCTAGATTTTCCAGAAGGTCATTTTTCAAATTACAATAGGAAAAAACTCTTTATGCCAGTTAAATTGGCATCTGATTGATTTATTTTCAAATCCCTAACCAGAACAGGGTGAGTGTGATAAGGTTTAGATTTAGGGAATCAAAATGAGATTAGGGTTTGTGGTGGTTAGGGAGTTAAATGATAAGGTCTAGTGGCAGGTTCAGGGTTCAGGAAACCAATTGGAGAGGTTTGACTCCCCTGCAAATTCAACACAAAGGTAAGGAGTTTTGGGGACTCACTTCTGGCAGTGCAGAGATTCTCTGTAAAAGAATTCACAGACCCTCAAACCTAGATTGATGAAAGGCTTATTATGGGGATAGGAAGTAAGGTAAGAAATCCTGACAGAGAGGCATAAAGTCTGGTTAGGGAAATAGATGAGGGTAAAGAGAGGGTGACACTGGAAAAGAATATTCCAGTGGACAGAGGCTCCTTGGCATCCCAAGCATGGCATAGCTGGCATGTTTGGAACCTCTGCAAAGAGAGGATTTTAGTTTGGCTCTTTTATAATGGGAGCTTTAGCTGAAGAGAACTCATGGGTGGAGTCCCAAGTTGGCTCCTCCCCGGGTTTCAGCTTGAGCTGGAATTGAATTGAATTCAGTGAGTTTCAGGTCTGAGTGGACCCCACCTAGATAACAAGGATGAAACTGTTTGTCCTTTGGGGCGGGGTCCCTCACTAAGGCAGAGTTGAAGGAGATTTTCTTCTTTAAGGATTTTAAGGCCCTCTTCAAGTTGGCCTTTGTTTCTGATGGTGGTCTGTGGCTTTTCCCCTTGAAGTTCTATAGTATGAATGCTAACTTAAATTCTGTAAGAGAGAGGGAATACAATTACAATGCATATAGATTCCCATATGAAGAAAAATTAATATGGTTACTGTATACATAAATGTGTATATATATACATACATACATATATACTTTTCTTTTTTTCCCCAGCAAGCAATAGAAATTCCTTTGTATTCCTCAGAGGGATGACACTGTCTAAGCAAACATATCCTTTTACATATAAACAAAAAGTCATAGAAATTGTAAATTAGATACTTTGAAAAGAAATCTGGAAGTTGTAGGAAAATGGGTTATTCTTCACCCAGCATGAAGATATCCCATCAGAAAGAACTGAAACCTGTGTTCCAATGGAAATGAAGGCAATAGTCTTCTAATTTTGGCTAAGGTGGGATGCTAAAATCTTCTTACACTACAGATAAAGTCTCTGGTCTGGCCCTGTTCCTTTCTTCAGTGGCAGTCTTCTCATCAATAGACTCAAGGAGATCTAGAATCTTAATTTCTTCAACTTGGGCATTGTCCCAGCTTCTTTGATCCTACATGACCTTTAGTCCCAAGGAAATTATCTTCTCACAGTCTTTTCACACTTTTCTCTCCACATTTGTCCCAGATGTCAGGGTCACTTAATATGTAGCTCTGTCATTTCTGAGATTTGACTGTAGGAAATCATTAAGGGTGGATGAAAAACCTTTCAAAACTTGAAATTGGTATTGATGTTCTTTTTATTTGTTGTGCTGGAAGAATCCCCATTAGAGTTCCCCTTCAGTGCTAAGGCTCCTGAGGTGTTTTTCAGGTGTTCCTCTTGCCAGTATCCTAGGGAATATATTGAATAGACAACTGGTCCCAGAGCAGGAAGACATCAGTCCACATTTGACCTCTGACACTTACTATTCTATGCAAGTTATTTAACTGTTTTCTGCCTCAATTTCCTTATCTATAAAATGAGGCTAATAATAGTCCTTACTTGGAAGGGTTGTATTGTGTATATGTATAAAGCACTTAGCAGAGTGCCTGGAACATAGTAGGTACTATATAAATAGTGGCTATTATTGTTACTTAGACTTTACTATTATCATTATATTTTTATAATATTTTCTGGAATGCTTTTAAGGTAATGTAGGAAAATGTAAAAGGTCTAAATTGTATAGATGATTTACTAGAAAAGAAAGACACTCTTTGTGACACAGAGGAGATGGGGAATAAAATAATTACCTCTGTGCTGAAGAATATCATAGAAAACTGTATATTTCTCAGAAAATTAAATGAATTCAGCTGATCAGAAAAACCATTTAAGACACTAAGAAATGAGAGAACTGTAATATAACTTTTTTTTCATTGTATGCATGAATGAGGGCATGAGAATTAGCAAGGCTCAAGATTGCAAACAAACATAAACATTTAATTTTATTAAAAGCACTAATTCACAGATAAATTAAAGAAAAATGAATTTCAAGTTGCTCCTTAAGTTCCTGAAGGAAAAAATAACTTGAATGTTCATATTAACATATATTGTAATTTCTCTCTTTAGTGGGCAGTAAGTGGTACAATGGATAGAGCATGGGATCTGGAGTTAGGAAACTGAGTCAAATGTGGCTTCAGATACTTATTAGTTATATGATCTTAAGCAAGTCATTTAATTTGTTTGCTTCAACTTCTTCAAATGTAAAATATCTTCCTCATCTTTGTATTAAGGGCTATTCTTGGAATGTGATCTAAGGTATTCTGTGAGTTCATATAGCGCATAACTCCTGTGCCAATGTGTTTACTTTTGCTACTTAACTAGAAGCCATAAATAGTTCAAAGCAAAGGAATTTACCTGGAAAGATTTACTTGAATAGTGAAATGAGCAGCACCAGGAGAATGTCGTATATAGTTAATTTTTTCCTTCCTTCCTTCCTTCCTTCCTTCCTTCCTTCCTTCCTTCCTTCCTTCCTTCCTTCTTTCCTTCCTTCCTTCCTTCCTTCCTTCCTTCCTTCCTTCCTTCCTTCCTTCCTTCCTTCTTTCCTTCCTTCCTTCCTCTCTCCCTCACTCCCTCCTTTCCTCCCTCTCCCTCCCTTCATCTTCTTTCCTTCCTTATTTTTATTCTTTTTAAATTTGAATCTTCTTGTACAAAATGACTAATGTGGAAATATCTTACATCCTTGCACATGTAAAAACCATTTCATATTGCTCACCATCTTAGGGAGGAGGGAGAGAAAAGAGGGATAGATAGAATTTGTATCTCAAAACTTTTAAAAGTGCTTTAAAATTGTTTTAACATGTAGTTGGGAAAAATAAAATATATTTAAAATGCTTTGAATCACTACTAATAAATGCAAATAAAACAATATTCTGATGTACCACATTGAGCTCATCAAAAAAAAAAAAAAAGAAAGAAAGAAAAAGAAAAGAAATAGTATAGTAGAAAAAGTATTATTATTCCCACAAACCTGGAGTATATTGGCCTTTAGTTACATACATCATCAGTAGGAAGAGGAGGTATATATAGGAATTATGCAAGAGGAACACATAGGGAACATATATATCCAAGGTACATACAGAGGCAAACATAGATATGAAATAGATGTGATTGGAGTGGCAACTCATAACTCTCTGATATAGCAGAATTTCTGCTATTATCTGGTGATGTCATCATACTATTTTCTGTTTCTTGTTGCTAAGTATGTCTGTTCTCCAGTTTCATAATTGCTTCACTAATCACTATTGGGCTTGTGATTGCACAGCTTTTCCCTGATACCAGCATCTGGTCTTTGTCTCTACATGACTATTTTTATATTAACAGTTTTATTTAAAGTTTTGAGTTCCAAATTCTGGCCCTTCCTTCCTCTTTCCTGAGATAGTAAGCAATCAGATCATGTAAAACATTTCCATATTAGTCAATTTGAATAAGAAGACTCAAATAAAAGAAAAAGAATGAAAGAAGAAAATGAAAAGTAGTATGTTTTAGTCTATGTCCTTACTATATCAATTCTTTTTCTGGAGGTGGATAGTATGCTTCATCATTAACTTTGAAATTGTCTTGGATCATTTTATTGCTGAGAATAGTTAACGGATTCATAATTCTTCATTCTACAATATTGCTGTTGTGATGTACAACTTTCTTCTGCTTCTTTTTGTTTCACTTTGCATCAGTTCATGTGAGTAATAGTTCAAATAAGTCTTTCCAGGAATGGAGGAGGCACTGGGGAGAAAGAGAATGAGTTCAATTTTGAAAATAATGAGTTTAAGATGTTTATGAAACATCCAATTTCAGAAATCTGAAAAGCAGTTGGAAATATGAGACTGGAGTAAGGAGTGAGGCTAGGGCTGGATAAATATATATCTATGTAAATATATAAATTATTCATATAGATATAGATATCTACATAGAAATGATAACTGAATTCATAGGATCTGATGAGATCTCCAAATGAAATAATATAGAGGAAGAACAGAAGAAGGACCAAACCAGAGCTTTGGAAGTTAACTATTGTAAGTAGATGCAACCTGGATGAAGAGCCAGAAAAGGGGACTGAGGAGTGGTCAGACATGTGGGAGGAGAGAGCAGTGTCATGAAAACCTAGAGAGAAGAGAATATCAAGGAGGAAAAGTCAGACAGTGTCAGAGACTACAGAGAGGTTAAGAAGGATGGGACTGCAAAAAGGCAGATTTTGAAATTGAGATCTTTGGTAATTTTGGAGACAGCAGTTTCAGTTTAATGATGAACCTGGAAGCCAGATTGCCTAGAGTTTAAAAGTGAAAGGAAAGGATGTAGAGGTCTTATTACAGATAATGGAATTTGGCCAGAAAGGGAGAAGATAGGACAATAGTTAGAAAAATGTACAGATGAGATGACGACTTTTTGAAGGATGGGAGCAACATAGGGATAATGGAGAAAGTAGAGAAACATTCAGTTGAAAGAAAGAGAATAAAGAATTAATGAAAATTAAAGATTAGTGGGGATGATAGAGGGGGCAATGTATTTGAGAAGTTGGGATGGCAAAGCATCACTTGTGCTTCTAGAGAGATTTGCCTTGGGGAGAAGAACTTCTTCATGTGAAGACAAGAATGAAGGTAGAGATAGTGGTGGAAGTTTTCTAGATGACGTAAAATGAAAAGGAGGGAATAAAAAGGATCTCTTGGCAAATAACTTTTTTTTTCAGCAAAATGTGAGTAAAATAATTTCTCAGCTGAGAAAATTGAATGAGGGGAATATGGAGATTTTTAAGAAGGGCTGAAAAAATTCTGGGAAAGCCCTTGTGATGAATAAAATAATGAATTGATTAGAGAAGCATAAAAAAATCACATTGGTGTAGCAAAAACTAATTTCAGATTATGAAACATAATTTTAGTGGACCTACTCAACACAATTTCATTTAGTAGATTATGAATAGGAGCAAAGGTAGTAGATGATAGGAGCAATTCAAAATTGGAATTTGGCAGAGTTTGATGGATGCTAGAAAAAGGGGATAGAGGCTAGAGAAAAAAGGATAATTGAACTTCAATTTGACAGCAAGAGACCACAATGGGGAAATAAGGAAAGGGTTGCTGTGCATGAGTGACAACTTGAGAAAAAAAAAACTGAGTTATGGAGGGATTGGAAGTCATAATGAGAATAAAGAATAGAATTAGTGACTGTAAAGCGGAGAGGAAGTGGAAAATAGATTGTGATCAGAGAAATGAATTCCAAAATTCATGAACATGAGAAGTGGAACACTTCTGGATGATGACAAGATCAAGAATATGTCTGTAGCTGAAGTGGGGTGAAGAAGTAGATAATAGGAAATGAATAAATTGAGACAATGAAAAATTAAGATATTTGACAGAATATCAATGTGTATTGTGAAGACTCCTAATATGAGGACAGGGATTGGAAAGAAGAGAAAGACCATGAGCCTAGGCATTGAACTCATTGATGGAGGAAGGAAAGGGAGTTTTCAGGTTAGTAAATAAGTTACCAGAATCTTGTTTGTGATAAATATAGATTGAATACATCTCAAAATAGGAGAGATTACCAGTGATGGCACAAGAGGGAGGTTTTGGAAGTAGTAAAGAGAATCAAGGAATATTTCCACTTCTGTACTATTACCAGTGAATTGGGGTTATGAATGAGTGTACCTATGCAACATACCTATGAAACAGTCAGGGGATGATGTAGGGCTGGAGCTCAGGAAGGAGACTAGGTCTGGAAACATACTAGGAATCAAATGTTTGGAGATGACAGTTGAACATATAGGAGTTTACAAGATAACCAACTGAGATAAAATAGAGCAGAATGTCTTGGGAGACACAGTTAGTGGGTGTGACATAAAGATCTAACAAAAGAATCTGAGAAAAATAATCAGGGAGGAAGAAAATTGAGAAGGAACAGAGTCACAAACACCAAGAGAGAGTATAATATCTGGGAGAAAATGATCAATATTGTCAAATGTTGCAGAAAAGTCAAGAAGGATAAGGATTGAAAAGACACTATTAAATTTGACAATTAAGAGATCATTGTTAATTTTGGAAAAAAGCAGTTTCTTTCAATTGGATAATGAATCGAGAAGCCAAATTGCCAAGGGTTTAGATGAGACTAAAAGGAGAGGGAGTAGAGGCAATGATTACAGTTTTTTTCCAGGAGATTAACCAAGAAAGTGGTGAGAGATGTAATTGGCATTGTGGGATCAAATGACGGTTTTTTTAAGGATAAGACAAAATCATATTTACACATAGCAGAGTAGGAGTCAATAATTAAGAAAAAGATTGAATATTAGAGAGTATGGATCATAATGAAGACAATCTGCTGGAGAAGATAAGATGAATATTCAAGGGTACATAATTTGGCTTTGGTAAAGAAAATTACTATTTCATCAGAGAAAGTGATGGTGGAATCAGTGACATGAGGAAGAGGGGAGAAAAGGAACCTCTCAGAAAATGGTCTTTTTTTTTTTTTTTAAGCAAGGTCCTAAACTTAGAGGGTATGGAGAGGAAATGGTATGAGGAGCTTGAGAGGAGAAAAGTTTTAGATAGTTACTATTGTGAGTGAAATAGGAAATCAATTAAGAAGATGAGGTGCTGCAGTGATGTCTCAGTTGAGATTATTTAGCATAAATTTGTACTGAATCTAGTCAGCAAGTTTTAATGATTTCTTCTTGTTCTGTTCATTAGGACATGAATAAGACTGAAGGAGGCCAATGGTAAGAGTAATCTAGATCTGGGATTTATTAAGGTAATATTGATGTTAGAACAAAGGATCAAGGTATTCAGAAATGCAAGATAGAGTTGAGTTGCTTGTCAGAAGGATCAAGATTGAGAAAGGAGGAGAGTATAGCTAACACAAAGCCTGGGATAGTACTGAGGGATGGAGGGAGTGAAGGTCACAGAGAGGATCAAGAGTAGATTTGTGGGTGAAGGACAATGAGAATTGGAAAGATAAACAATTATAAGAAAATGATTTCCCAGGACAATAATAGAGAAATACCCTTTGGCTATGTGAGTTATCTATATCAGGGCTTCTTAAACTTTTTCCACTTGTGATCCCTTTTTGCCTAAGAAATTTTTATGTGACTCTGGGTACATAGGTAAATAAAATAGGTATACTAATAAAACATTTAGTGATAATAAATCATAAAGAAATTTATTCTTTGATATAGATATTATTTTACCATTTATTAAGATGAAATAAATTTGTATACTAATGAGAGGGATGTGCTTATTTATTTTTACATAAAGAATTAAATCTTGGAGGAATATTTGATACTTTTTACTGTTGCCAAATTTTTCATGACTTCCACATGGGAGTTCCATGACCCCATATGGAGTTGAGACTCCCAGTTTAAGAAGTTAATCTACACATTTACAATTATATTTTAAATTTGAACTTCCTAGGAACCTTTTGTATATATAAAAAGAGAAATACTTCCTGGTTTGAGGAATTTATTTACAGGCCCTTTCCTGTAATGGCAAGCCAATCTCCTTTCCATTATTCTATTTCCTGTGGTGAGTTAAAGAATTCTTATTTTTTCTGTAATTCTGTAATTCTGTAATCTCTCCTCTCTTTACTCAGGGAAAAAATAAAAAAAAAAAAAATAATAAAAATCAAGTAAGGGAATGTCATTCCCATCAGGTTGCCTAAAAGGAAGAGTTGAGAAAAAGTCACATTTTCCACACAAAGGTATATAGGAGTGATTAGCTCTCTTCAGCCAAATGTTTTGCATCTCTAGCCATTGTATGTACATATGTTTATATATGTAGATGTATAGGTACACATATATTTACATGTGAGTGTATGTATACTGTCAGTCATGACATGTCAAAATTGCATAGAGAAGTTCATCAGTATTATACATCATTTTCATGATGGCATGTTTGACTGAGTTCTAGGTAATGGATGATCCTCTTGCACTTTCCCATTCATCAGTGGAGTGTGCTTACTCATGTTTTTTGGCATGATGTTTTTCAGCAATGTTGTCAGATGCCCTCAATGAGGAGAAAAATGACATCATGGTCAATTACTATACTGATGATTATTTAACTTGAAAAAGGTACAAGCCACATTATTTCAAAGTCCAATTCTTCTTGTGCAACAAAATAGCTATATGGATATGTATACGTATATTGCATTTAACATATATTTTAACAGATTTAACATGTATTGGTATGCCTGTCATCTGAGGGAGGGAGTCGGGGGGAGAGGGGGGAAAAATTGGAACAAAAGGTTTTGCAGTTGTCAATGCTGAAAAATAACCCATGCATATATCTTGTAAATAAAAAGCTATAATAAAAACAAAAAACAAACAAATGAAAAAAGAAAAAGCTACAAGCCAAGATTAAAGTGGAGAGAGAGTTAGTATATGATAATTTGTTCACAGATGATTGTGTACTCAGATGCAGCCTTTGACGCTGAGATGCAACAAAGCTTGTGCTAATTTTGGCCTTAAAATGAACACTAGGAAATCAAAAGTTCTCTACTAGCCAGCACTTCATCCATATATCCTACATCCATAACTATTGGTTATAGCAAATGGAGAAATTTTGAATATTGTGGATAAGTTCAGTCAGTTTGGCAGTATATTTTCCAAGGATATCCACATAGATGAGGTTGATGTACACATTGCCAGAGCTAGCTAGTGTTGAGAGTCTCAAAAGAAAATGTGTAAGAGAAGTATATTAGATTGCCTACCAAATTGAAGATCTATACAGTTATTGTGCTGACCTCATTGTTGTATGTCTATGACTGCTGGACAATATACCAATACTATGCCAGGAAATAGAATCTGCTTCCACTTGAATTGTCTTATGGAGATTTTGAAGATCACCTGGCAAGACAAGATACCAGATAATGGGGTCTTTTCTCAAGCTCAACTTCCTATTACTCACATTCTACTACAGAGAGCATAACTTCAATGGTCTGGCCACATCATTCAAATGCCAAATGTTTTGTTTGCTTAAAAGATATGGGGTGCAAGGACACTCTCAAGGTCTCTTTGAAGAACTTTGAATTAATTCTATGACATAGCAGACACTGGCAAAGGACTGCCCAGCATGGCATGCCTTCATCAAACAAGACTATTCTCTATAAGCAAAGCAGAATTGCAGTAGAGCAAAAGAAATATGAGATACACAAATTTAGAGACATTTCTGTTCTAAATATTGATATGTGGTAGAGCTTTCCATGGAGTTTTTTTTTTTTCCACACAGATATTGGACTAGTTTGCTATTTCTTTCTGCAGATCATTTTATAGATGAGGAAACTGAGGCAAACAGGGTCACAACAGCTATGTATGTATCCGAGGTCATGTGTCAGCTTAGGAAAATGAGTTTCCATTATTCTATCTTTATATTACTTAGCTGTCTATTTAAAATTCCTACTAATGGCTTCTCAGATAGAATAAAGAGAAAGAAGTGAGTTTTTGAAAACATTCAAAGTCCTATGAGTTTTCTTTTGTAATTTTAAAATTGATTGGAGGAAGGGAAGTACTGAAGAAGATATTCAGCACTTTAGAAGAAGCATTTCTCTAAATCTTTTATATCTCAATGGAATCGAACATTTTCAAACCCTTTTTACAAAATTCAAATCTTTTTCTTCACATTATCCTCCATTTACATGAACGGTGCAAAGGCATGCATCTTTTTTTAAGCTTCTACCTATTCTTTTTCCTCTACTTATTTAAATCTTAATTCTTGAAATTAATCTTTTATTTTTCATGCTTCTTTCCTCATTTCTTTTTTTTCTTTTCTTCTTAATTTTCACCAATTTTAAAAGCATAATAGGTGCTCACTACTTTCTTAATTATAGCATAGTGGGGTATAGAGCCTGTTTCAGGGCCTTATACATCTTGAGTTCATGTTCTGCCCCTGACATACATATATTAACTCTATGATCCTGGACAAGTTATTTAACTTTCTAGTACTTTAGGCATTTAAGACTATAAAAATTATAGAAGCTACTGACATGAAATTTATAGAGTGTTTTCTTATCTGCTAATTTTCTGTCCCAACGAAATCATAGAACCAGTCTCTATTCATTACAAAAAAGCATCTTGTAATCTCTAGTAATCTGTGGCACTTGCTTTGTGGGACCACAGAGATATAATATATATTTTAATAGCTAGGGCCAGTAGCATGAGGGGTACTTTCAAATCAACTATATGAGATGCATTCATCTGGGGGAAGGTTGATCATTTTATCATGGGGGTGAATGGGATGAGGATGGGGTGGAGCTTATGAAGGTAACTTCTGATTTTAACTGGTTATTCTTGTTAACTATATGATGAATTCTGCTTTGTTAGTGTTAGTCATGAAATGTATGGACTTTCTGGACCCTCTAAATTTTAGTGCCAGTTCAATCTCTCTATGACCCCATTTGGGTTTTCTTGGCAAAGATACTAGAGTAGTTTGCCATGTCATTCTCCAGTTCATTCTATAGATGAGGAAACTAAGGCTAAGGTTTCAATGACTTGCCCAGGGTCACACAGCTAGTAAGTATCTCCAGTTATATTTAAACTCAGTTCTTCCTTACTCCAGGGATAATGTTCTATACATTCCCATCTAGCTGCTGGGGTATGGAGGGTGTTCAGGGACACTCCCCCCTCCTTTCCTTGCCATTAGGACTGGAAATTGTGACACAATGAAAGATAGAAAAGAAAAACAATATCCAGGTGCCCACCACTCTGACTCCATCTTTGTCCAAAATAACAATTTCATTGTTATCTTGCCTCCTGCTTAAAAAACCTAAGTTATAGTCCCTATCTATCCAAGAATGGTTCTCCTCCCTTGCTGACATGGCCTGAGCCACAATCTAAAGCTGTAAATACCAAATTAACTCCTCTCTCTCAGCTCTCCCTCTAAAGTAAAGACAACAACTGCAAAATGTTAGACTAATCTCATTCTCCGCTTCTGTATCCTGCTTGCAACCCTAATTAGCTAAAACCTTATATAAGTTCCCTGCCTCCGTTCCCAGGACCAAATGATTTTGGACATGAGTCCCATCCAGTCAGCTAGCTTAAACTCTCCACATTAAAAGCTTAAAAGCCAATTTCTGTCTTGCCTCAGTTTCCCTGGCATTACACAGGGAGGACTAATTTCTCTGGTGTGAGAGCTTGCCTAGCCCTTTTCAGTGTTGCTCATCCACCTTTGGTGTTCATCTTCATCCAACTCTCATCACTTAAATCTAACTCATGTATAAGCCAAGATGTTATCCTTGTGATGTCATTGGTTCTTTTTGAGATTGAAGGATGAACAACAATACCAGTGGCTCAAAAAAAATTAGCATCTCTAATGGCCACGTTCTGGTAAAACTATTTTTGTAGGTGGGTTAAAGCAGATTGATAATACTCAACAGCTTTCCTATTGGTTAGTTAGGATATCTACCCAAAGCATTTTGAAGATTTCCTCCAGCAGAATGGGCAGATGAGAACAATTTGTTCCAATGGACATGAAAGTGGCAGATACAGGTCCTGTGGAATGCTTAGAGCTTGGCCAGATATTGATGTTGCCAAGGTTGTTCATTGCATCCTGGAACATCATTGGTCATCCTGACTTTTGTCTTGCCACTGGACTTTCAACAACTCTGGGAGGGTAAGTGAAGCTCATGACTCTGCCTTACCTAAATTCAGTTCACATTTATATCAAAATATCACCTCATGATGTCCTCTTCAAAAGTGATGAACAACAACAAATTTTAGTGCCCTTGGACAAAGACTAATTGCCTTACCATAGTTATAGGCAGTACATGAGGAATTTATGAAAAAACTTCTACAGTAACTTTAGCTCGGTATGTTTCAAATTGAAACCTGATACTTTGATAGTCTGGTCTTAGCATTCTATAAAAATTAGAATCTAGAAGTCTTTGTTTTATATATCCAGGAGTTGGATAATGCAACATATATTATTTTTTCCACATTTCAAACCAATAAACCAAACAGCAACACATATAATTGTAGGTCTTGCAGGGATTATAAGAACTCATTTAATCCATTACTCTCTTTGGGAAAGAACACACAAATCTGTCAGAGAAACTGAAGTCTGCAGAATGGAGGGAAAAGGAGAAAGAAATATTATTTTAGTTTTCAAAATAAGGTGATTATGGAAAACAATGCTTGAAAGAAAAGATTGAGGCTTTATAATTTTGACTGAATGGATTTTGGGAAAAGCATACTTGTTTCTCTTGGGAATCTTTCTGTAAACATTTCGTTTTCTTTGGGATATGAGTCATGTGTTGGACTGGGGAAACTGGGGAAGATTTGGGGCTTATTCTGGTTTTAAAATTCTTCCCTCTCTCATCATTTATGAATATGGTTAAAGGAGATTCATGTTTTGAAAAAGAAATCTGTGTTTCAGAACTTCAGTAGTTTGGAAATCATAGCTTTGTGTAAGCTCATCTTTAATTTTGTCTGAGGCATAATGTTATGTCTACTTTAACCACAGTTGTAGGTATGTATGTATGTGTCTGTGTGTCTATATCTATCTCCATATGAATGTGTCTGTTATAGATGTGTGTTTTTGGGTAAATGAGTGTGTGTGTGTGTGTGTGTGTGTGTGTGTGTGTGTGTGTATAAGGATGAGACTGTTTCTGTGTTTGAAAGTGTGAGTATTTTATTTTTCCATGTATTCAATTGTCTATCCACCTATCTTAATTTCTTTCTCTGTGTATAAGCACCTTTTAATGCTTCTGGGTGTTTTTATGTATGAATGCTCATGTGGGTGAAATGCCCAATTCTGTGTAAATTTTCATACATAAATGTATATGTATATCTGGATGTTTACATGTATATTTATACATGTGTCTATGTGCATAGATGTCTGTGTGTATGAGTATTTACAGCTGTGTAAGCATTAGTCTTTGTATGTCTATATGAGTACATAAATGTCTTGTTGTATATGTCTTACTGTAGTAATATATATAAATGCCTGTATGCTTTTCTGAGCATATATCTATGTGTTTATTGTTCTGTATGTGAGCACACCACCTGTAGATATATATGAGTCTTAGTCCATGAGTGCTTGTATGTCTGTTTTTTCAAGTGTGTTGACATATGTCTGTCTTCATGTAGGTGAAACTCAATGTGTCTAAGTTTCTCTCTATATATGTAAGTGCCTATATGAGCAAACATTATATATTTGAGTCTCTCTATGTTGTTTGTCCTTCATTCTTGAAGAGGACCATGACATGAGATGGGTGATATCATGACATGAAAGAAATTGGATTTAAATGAGGAAGGGCTGTACAAAATCACCAGTCTTACTTTCTCCTCTGGAGAATCTGGGTTCAGTGGAAAGATATAGATCAGGATGACTGGAGATGGCTCTAGATACAGTGAGAGACCTTGATAACATAGCTCACTTTGTTTTTTCTTCCTTCCTTCCTTCCTTCCTTCCTTCCTTCCTTCCTTCCTTCCTTCCTTCCTTCCTTCCTTCCTTCCTTCCTTCCTTCCTTCCTTCCTTCCTTCCTTCTTCCTTCATTAGTTATCTTGAGAAATTAAAAAAAAAAAAAAAAGGAAGTGATTTTTTTTTTAAGGTAAGCTGTCATGTTAGCTACAAGAAAGTGATAATTATTAGAATTAGTTATTCTTTGAATGTTTTGTTAAAAGGAAAAATACCTTGTTCAGATTTTTGCTCTTATTAACAAGGGCAAAAAGTCAGTAAAGAGAAAATTCCGAGAATTTTTATATTAAAGGTAACAATCAAGGTAGCAACACATTTTAAATTCTAATCACTAGAGATCAAGAAGATTTTTAAAGATGAAGCAGATTTTATTGATAACTTTTGTAATGAGATAATGACAATTTGGAAATATCCATGTCAGCAAAATTGAATGTCCTAATGTGTCTTAGTTCTTCACCAATTGCCTATATATACTGTTTAATATGTAGGAAATGATCTTTATATGATAAATAGCTCCAACATTGATTGATAAGCAGAATTGGGAACAATGGATCACTGAGTCAGCTTAACTTTCAATAGTTTGATAATATTTACTTGTAGCTCCATCTGATCTTGGTTTTTTTCCTTTATTTTCTTTCAGAAATTCTTTTGAATTCTTTTTCTGAGATTATTTAAATCCTCTCTTTTTCTGGCTGAATGTCTCTTTCTTTAAGACAATATTTCTACCTCCTCTTCTAAGCAATTTATTCTTTTTTTTTAACTTCCCCTTGAACTTTCATTTCATTTATAATTTCATTTAATTTCTTATAATCACTCTTGTAGTTTTTGTAGTCAAGGCAGCTTTCTGGTTTTGTTTTGTTTTGTTTTTAATGGTACTAGGCTCTGCTTGAGGTGTTGGGTGAATTTCTCTCTCTTTATGAAATTCCTTCTTGGGATTCCTTTCTGTATTCATTGTTTTTGATGTTTTCTTCAGTTACTTCATATTTGCAGCTTAAGTTATTGCTTTGGGATTTTGTGCTTGGCCCATTCCCTTGGATGACTTAGATAAAATTTATTTGCTTCTCTCTTCATATAGGCTGGATGTTGCTACCATTGCTGATTGAGATGAAGTGGTTGGTATTAGACCCCATCCTCTGCCTCAGTTCTCAGCTCCTATCTAGGTCATTTGTTAGTTCAGTACTGGTTCTTGCCTTGACCAGACTCTATCTTTTTCTCCTTGTATTATCCCCTCTAAGGATTTGGTACCATTCCCACGTGTAGTGCTGATAAACCTCAGGATTTGAGGTTCCAGATTACCTATTTATTTAACTTATTTTTTAGGGAGAGATAATAATTTTTAAATGACTTGCTCAGGATGACATAGCTAATAAGTGTCTGAAGCCTGATTTGAACTCAAATTCTTCTGAGTCTGGGGCCAAGTGCTCTGTCCACTGCACTATCTAGCTGCCCCAGAATGTCCTGTTTGGAATCTCCTATTGCAGGCACTCAGGAACTAAACTGCCCCTGACTCTTCCTAGGACTACTAATGATCATAAAATCGCATGACTATATCTCCCTCCACAGTGACTTTTAGAGGTTAGTTCTGTTCTTGCTTCTTTTCTGAAAGATTTGTCAGGATCTACCTCCAGATTTACCATTTTTAGAGCCCATGATCATTTTCAGTCTCTCTGTGCAGACTTCCCCATCTCTATCACTTTTTGGCTTCTTTACTTTGGCTTCCATGTGTAGCTTCTCTTCCTGGATCTGTGGATTTGGGGCTAGTTTACCTGAATTCCAGGTGGTTCCTTTTGTTTTTTGTTTTTTTTTTTTTCTTTTAAATATTTTATTTTCTCTGTTATGTGTAAAACAATTTTTTATACTTGTTTTTAAAATCTTGAGTTCCAGTTTCTTCCTCTTCTTCCCCATACACCCCCATTGAGAAGGTTCATGTGAAGCACAAAATATTTCCATAAAAGTCATGTTGCAAAAGAAAACATTGATCTCTCCTGCTCCCCAAAAAACTTCAAGGAAAAAAAGAAAGTTTAAAAAATATGCTTCAGTTTGTATTTAGGCATAATCATTTTTTCCCAGATATGGATAGCAATTTTTGTCTTAAATCCTTCAGAGTTATCTTGGATCCTTATATTGCTGAGAATAGCAAAGTCATTCACAGCTGACCATCCCACAAATACATCCCACAATGTACACAGTACATTTCACTTTCCTTGAGTTCATGGAAGATTTTCCAGGTTTTTCTGAAAACATCCTGCTTATCATTTTTTATAGAGCAATAATATTCCTTCATAACTCCATTCCATAATTCATTCAGTCATTCCCCAATTGATCAACCTCTCAATTTCCAATTCTTTGCCCAGGTGGTTTCTTTAGTACAATATCTCTCTTGCTTTTTAACTTCTACCTCTCTACTTACTCATGCTATCTTCCATAATGTTATCTCTTGAGAAATCTCCAAAGCAAAGACTCCTGGAAGCTTCCTATGCGCTCCTAAACTGAATAGGGCAGCCTGTTTCTGTTGCTTTTTGGTTTTCTTTATCACTGGAGTTTCTGGGGTCATTTAAAAATATTTTTTGAGATTTTTGTGGCAGAACTGGGCTTCTCTAAGTTCTTAGATATAAGTTCTTGCTCCAACAGGGGCACAATATCTCCTCTCTTGCTTTTCAGCTTCTACCTCTCTACTTACTCACTTCCATAATGATATCCCTAGAGGAGATATCTAAGATATCTAAGTTCCTTCTTGTTGCTTAACTAAAAGTTCCAAGCTTATTTCTGAAGGGATTTTTAAGAAGGCAAGGCCTCAAGAGAAAGGAAAGTCCTAGGGATAGAGAGCAATCACATTTTCCCTTGTCCCTTTGTCTTGCCTGGACTATGGCCCTCCCTTCCCACTGAGCTTGGGTCCTGATTATTATTAGCAACTCCCTCACAAGGTTATTATGAGTCTCAAATGAAATAATCAGTGCCTGACACATAAGTGCTATATAAATGTTTATTCCCTTCCTTTCCCATTAATATAATATAGTTTCTCCCTCAAAGAATTTGCATTTTAATAAGACCTACCTCCCAGAATTATTATAAGTATAAAATGAGATATTCATAAAGTGCTTTGCTAACCTTAAAATGCTACATAATTGCTAGTTTAAAAACATTCCTTGAAAAGGCCTCAAAGCCCATCTCTAGAGCAGAGAGATTTTTGAAAATTCTTTGCTTTGGGGAAGTATTTCCTCCTTTCTTAGACAGCCTAGCCCTGAGAAGTCCTTTCAGTATTCCATCATGGGATATATTTTTCATCCTTGGACAATTGTCCATCTTTGAGCAAATCAATTATTTTGCCTAGCTTAGTTTTTAGGCTAATCAAGCAACAGTTATGTAAACTGCAAAAAGAAATATATTTTATAAAATAGATTCAGATATCAAAACAATTCTAATTTGTTACCCTAGAAAAAAGACCAAATGACTATCTGTGTTTGAAAAGAAAGAAAGGGAGCAAGAAAGGATTGCTCATAAGAAAGAAAACATGCTATAAAAAACTGACAATAATTACATAATCTTATTTATTAGAGAAAATGTTGAGGGAAATTTGGAAAGGAATTCCAAGGTGTCCTTTGGACTTATTTATGGTTTATTATATTTATTATAGAGCTTAAAGGTAAAAAAATATGCTCTTTCAGAACTAAAAGATAAGTGATTACTTTTGTTGTTCAGTTGTTCTCTGTCACGTCTGCCTCTCAATGACCCCATTTGGATATTCTTGGCAAAGATACTAGAGTGGTTTGTCATTTCCTTCTCCAGATCATTTTACAGAGTAGGAAACTGAGACAAACAGGGTTAAGAGACTTGTTCAGGGTTACATTAACTAGTAACTATCTGAATCTAGATTTGAATTCTGAAAGATGAAAAAATAGGCCTGGTTCTCTATTCACTGCAGCATATAACTGCCCAATTGATTAATTACTGAATGTTTTCATATTGACAAATTAGACACATTTAAATTTTAATAATTTCACTGGTATTTAAATAAGAAAAAGGAATTGATTTTCACTGGGATGACTTTTCAGTGTAATGATTTCTTCATTCCAATGATTCTTCTTGTATTTAGATGATGAGTATTTATTGACTATCTCCCTTTAGTGTCCTCATTATTTGCTATTTGGGAATCTATTAATATAATATTTAATTTTAATAAATCAATACATAATACTGTATTAATTGTATATGTATGCTTTATTATACCCAGTCTCAAAAATGTATTTTTGTTTTATTTCAGAGATACAAATGTGAGACAAATGCAAGAGAGAAACAAGGAAGTGTAAAGAGACAGAATGGAGCTTCAAAATTCAAAGAAGTTAGGATAAGCTTCTTTTGAAGAAGCAGAGATTGAATGGAAAGGGAGTGATAAAAAGAATAAAAATCATCAAGGGAAGATGGGAATTTTGGAAGCACATTTAAAAACTTCCTTTTTAGTTCCATTGAAAATATTAAGAAATAATATTTTCTCTACTCCAAAAGCCTTTCCAGATGTGTCTCCTTACATAGCTTAAATGGTAGTGATTAAAAGGTCATTGATTGAGTGATAATCAAAGTTCGAACTAAAGGTAAGAAGATAAATTAAGGTTTAAGAGTTTTGCCTTCCTCATTCCTTGAAACAATTGGCTTGATAACCTACTCATCTTCATTGAAAAAGGATTTAAATATTGATCCCAGGGATAACTTTTGATTAAAAAAAATAGCTAGTATTTTAAATTTTGCAAAGCACTTATGCTTATAACAATTTTGAGAAATAGGTACTTATTAGAATGTAAATTTCTTGAGAGTAGGGATTCTTTTTTGTCAGTTATTTGTGGGAAAAGAAGAGAATAAGCATTTAGTAAGCACTTATTATGTGTTAGGCACTGATTCTCTTATTTGATTTTCACAACAACCCTGTCAGGTAGATGTTAATATTATCTACATTTTATGGATGAGGAAACTGAGGCAGAAGACAGAGTTTGAATGACTTCCCCAAGATCTCACAGCTAATACATATTTGAGGCAGGATTTGAATCCAGGACCTCTCAGGATTCTTGATCAATCTGTAAGGAATATCCAAGTTCCTTAATTTAGTAGTAACTTGTTTTGGAATGCTAACCCAAAGTTGTTTTTTTAACATATTATAATGTTTTCCTTTTTCAAGATTCTTATATATATGTTACCTCAAATCATCTTGGCAAAGAATATTTATACAAAGACATGATACTGTGGGAGGGACTGTGCTGGCTTAGCTATCTTTTCATTAAACTAGAAACTGGTTGGATAGTGGATTAATATTAAATAAAATGATTTTGGCAGACCTGTGTGTAAAACTCAGAGTAAAATGTAATTTTTATTCTTTGAAAAAAAAAAGTGCTGAGATAGAACAAAGGCAAAATGTTCTTTTTCAAGACAGAAGAGGGATATTTTGTTTTCATAGAGCATTGTCAACTAAAGACTTGATTCTAAAGAAAGGTAAACAGTACATTAAATCTCATGGAAAATGAATAAACAACCAGCTAGAGCTTTCCAAACACTTGGAAGTGTTGTGGCAGTTCTTGTCTGTTTTAAATCTCAGGCCTATTAATTTGAAGGAGCCAATAGATTTAACCTAGTAATTATGAACGCCTATGTATGAGAGACTTATTCTAACAATGAAGCTATAGCATGTGTATCCATCTGGAGACCTGGCATGTGAGACTTCTCATTAAATCAGTGTTGGAAGAGAATAATCCTTTGGCAAAGAAGTGGCATATCTAAATGGGAAAGGAACAAGTATTTTAATTTATTTTTTAAAATTAATTTTTTATTATAAATTTTTTTGACAGTACATATGCACGAGTAATATTTTTTAAAATAACATTATCCCTTGTATTCATTTTTCCAAATTTTCCCCTCCTTCACTCTACTCCCTCCCCTAGATGACAGGCAATCTCATACATATTACATGTGTTACAGTATAACCTAGACACAATATATGTGTGTAAATCCAATTTTCTTGTTGCACACTAAGAATTGGATTCCGAAGGTATAAGTAACCTGGGTAGACAGACAGTAGTGCTAATATTTTACATTCAATTCCCATTGTTCCTTCTCTGGGTGTAGTTGTTTCTGTCCATCACTGATCAACTGGAAGTGAGTTGGATCTTCTTTATGGAACAAGCATTTTTAAAGAACCTACTATGTGATAGGCACTGTACTAAGTACTTTATAAGTATTATATTTGATCTTCACAATAATCCCTGGGAAGTAGGTGCTTTATTATCTCAATTTTATAGTTGTGGAAACGGAGATAGAAGACAGAGAGGTTAAGTGACTTGACAAGGATTATGAATTTGGATTTAAATTCATATTTTTCTTACTCTAGGTCCAATGTTTTTATTTTTGAGCTACTATTTGTCCCTAGCAATCAAGTATGGATTATTTTATTTGATCCTCACAACAACCCTGTTGTAGAAATATCAGTATATTTATATAACATTTGTACATATACAATTACTAATCTACTGATCAATTATGTTCATGTTTAACATTATGTAATTATATATTCAATATTATTTATTAATGCCATGTTTATGTTAACTATATTAATATTATGTTTATATAAATATATTTGATTTTACATATACATGTGTATATGTATATGTACATATACACATATATATTTGTATATATATTTATGTTTATAATAATCTTAATTAATAAACTAACCCAGTATATTAGTAGGGTAACAGATAGACTCGTGGACTTCTAGTTATGTGACCCAAATCACTTCACCCTGTTTGCCTCAGTTTCCTCATCTGTAAAATAAGATGGAGAAGGAAATACCAAATCACTTCAGTATCTCTGCCTAGAAAACCCCAATTGGAGTTATGAAGAGTCAGACATGATTAAAATAACTGAATAACAACATTGGTGGTAGATGTTTCCTCACTAGAAATTCATTTTACTAATGTAGATATGGTATCACAAAAATGAAAATATCTTATAATAGTGCTTTATGATCTGTCTTTATGATCTAGTTGTTCACTGTAGGGATGAAGTCACAGATCCCTCATACATTAACATATAATATTGTTATGAAAGTCGAATCAATTGGACTTGACAGCTCATTGAATATGAATGGTGAGAAAGTGATGATTCCTATGTTGCAAACTATGGTGACTGAGAGGGAAGTGGTCACAAGAATAATGGGGAAATTAAGAAGGAAGGCTACAGGGAGAAAGATAATGAGTTTAGTTTTGGACAGTTTAAGTGTCAAGGGATCCGATTCAAGATACACAATGCAAAACTGGACCTCATACAAGAGTTTTGCACCAGATAAATAGATTTTCAAATTATCATGATATTGATAACTGATCTATGGGAACTGATGAGATTATTAAGTGAAATAGTATAAAAGGAGATGAGAAGAGGGTATAAGATAGAACCTTTGGAGAGATTCACTGTGTAATGGGCCAGAACCCTGGAGAAATGTATTTGAAACAAGGATTCTTACAATAAGGTGTTAACTCAGTGGAATTGATAAGACAATGGTTATTTAGTTTAGCATGTGAGTTCTCTAGTTCAGTATGATTGATTTAATCCTACAACAAGGTCTTATCTCAGTGGAACTGATAAGACAATGATTATCTAGTTTACATATTCTTAGTACTTAGAATGGTGATGTAATAGTTCTACAGTTGGTGTAATTGTAATAGAGTATTTAAACTGAGGAAAAATTCAACCATCTTTCATCAGCCTCATGGTGGCTCTCCTGCCTCCTGCACTTTGACAAAGAAGACTTGACCAGCCTCTGGTGGCTCTCCTGCTTCCTGAATTCCTCTACTAAGACCAAGATCCATCTGAAGGTCCCTCAGAAAGATAGTGGGGCCCCAGGTGAAGGAGACAGACTCTGAAGGAGACAGACTGTGAAGGAGACAAGATTTTGGACTTTATTCCTGACTATTCTTGTGGTGCTTATTCTATTGAAACCAAGGCCCATTTGGAGGACCTCCAGAAAGCAAAACCAGAACATTATACACTATTAACAGAAAAGGAGGTACAGAAAACCAGACTAAAAAGGAGTGACCAGATAGGTAAGAGGAGAACCCGGAGAGAGCAGTGTTATGTACACCAAGGGAGAAGAGAGTATTAAGATGAAGAAGGTGACAGTATTAAAGACTACTGAGATATCAAGAAGGATCAAGATTGAGTAAAGATTGTTAAAGTTGTCAATTAAGATATCATTGGTAACTTTGGAGAAAGAAAATTTTATTGAGTGATGAAATCAGAAGTCAAGATCATATAAAAACAATGAGAAAGAAAAATAATATATTTTTAACAAGATATATTCCTATTTTCTACTCCAGCCTGGTCAGTAGAAGTTAGTATGTCATACAATTTCCTGCCTCATTGAATCAATCAACCCATCAATTAAGTTTTTATTTACTACTTCTAAGGACACAGCATATTACTAAATGTGGGAATGTGGGAAATAAAAAGACCTAGTGGAGCTTACAGTCTAGAGGAGTAGTGAGTCATAAAGTGAAGAATTAAAAAGTAATATATCAATATATCAATACATCAATATTTGTTTGTGTCTGAGAGAAGTTCCCAGTTGTCCCAGTCCTTAAATACTTCAGTACGATTACATCCCTATACCACACTGAGCAATACAACCATTATATCACCATAGAGAACCATTAACTCACATTGAATAGGTACTTAACTATAAATACCATGCTGACCTAGATTCAAGTACACATTTTCAGAGTTCTAGCCCTCTACATGAGACCACATTTGAAGTCCAGGACTCTATCCACTGCACCTTATAATTGTCCCTGTATGCTCCATACTTCTCAAACATCACTCCTTGGTCATCCCCTCTGTTTTTCAGCTTCCATTCTTTATTGTCTTCCCTTATTACATTGTAAGCTCCTTAAGGGCAGGATCATCTTTTTTTTTTTTTTACTTGTATCCCCAATACTTAGCACCATAACTGGCACATTATAGGTGTTTAGTAAATATTTATCTCACTCCTGGACTATTACAATAGCATTTTGGTGGCTGTCCTTGTCACGTCTATCTTCCAGTCAGCTATCAAATTCATCTTACTAAAGAGGAAATCTGATCTTTCCCTTATTCAATAAACTTCAGTGGTTCCTTATTATCTCTAGAATAAAATGCATTATTCTCTATTATTATTTAAAGTCCTTCATTACCTGATTTCTTCATAATGTGGCTGGCTCAGGCTTCTTATATTTCACTGTGCTGACTCTATCCTGATCTTCCTGAAACTGTCTGAAGGTCCTTGATTTTCCAGTTACATATATCCTTATCTTTCCCTTCTGTTATTTGCTTCCTGAAGTAAAAATCCTCATCTTCCCCTTTTTCTCTTTGTAATATTTTATTGTACCTATCCTGCTTATGTATTCATCTTCTATATATGGTTACTTAAACTCGTATGCACTAGACTCACAGACAGATGAATAGGTTTAGTGCAGCCTGTGTTCTGAGTATAATTGCATTTTTCTAACTCAGCATTGATTAGTTATTGGAAGCAGGACCTACTCTTTGGATTCCCAGATAATTTTTGTCACACTTCCCTTCTTGTTTCTTACACCTCATTTTCATCCATATACTTTGTAATTTAGTGACACTGACCTCCTTGTTATTCCTCATACAAGACACTCCTGATTCTGTGTTTTTGCTGGTTGTTTTTTCTCCTGGAATGCTCTCTATCTTCACCTCCGTCACTTAACTTTCCTGATTTCCACTAAATCCCATTTAAAATTCCACTATCTGCAAGAAACCTCAGTCTTCCTTAATGCTAGTGTCTTCCCTCTGTTGAAATCTCCAGTTTTTATTGTTTGCAAGCAATTTTTTTGCATGTCTCCCTTATTAAACTGGGAGCAGGGACTTATTTGTACCTGTAGTAATAAGCACAGTACTTGTCATATTAATAAATATGACACTTAATAAATGCTTCTTGATTTGACAACTTAATTTAATTGTTTGTGTTTTTAAGATAGCCCTAGAGCTATGAATAAATTTTGCCTTTTAAAAATAGAATAAAACTTTATTTTAAATGAAAAAGCCATTCTTATTGGTCTGCTTTACCTCTTCTCTCTCCTTATTTTGTTCTAACTGTATATTCTTTGGTCAATGACAATGCAAGTGAATGGATGGAGATGATTTGGAACTTGAAGGTTATTGATGATGACAGCTGGTGACATTGTTATTTTGTAAAAGAGACTGTTTGTCATGATGAGTTTATAGGATGATGCCTTTAATTTGTAACTTTGATATCTATATAAGTTCCCTATCATCATTTCATTTGAGACTTTGGTCACACTTACTAGATGATTTCGAAATGGTGTATATTCTTGGACTGAGAATTTGTTGACTTAAGTCTTGGGGTCTGATTTGCTTAAATTTGGTTATCTTAGATCTGAATTGCAACTTGAGAATTCATTTCTAAAAATGGGAGCTAACTAGAGAGATTTCTAAAAGGACCAGATAGTGAAACAATGAGATGAATATAGTCATATGTCAGGTCCTTCCCAACTCCAAACCTAGCCAGATAAGCCCCAAAGATTGTATCTATGAAGAAGCAGGGATTGGACTTCCGGCCAAGATGGCGGAGAGGATGCACACATTTGCTGAAACTCCACTTTTTCTCTCAGAATAATTTATCTCATGACAAGCCTTGGAATTAGTGCTTGACTAAAAAAAAAAAAAAAACCCCACAAATAATTACCAAGAGAAGATATCCTCGAAAGTAGCCAGAAAAGGTCTGTTTTTGCTTGCGGATGGGGACGGTTTTAGATCGGGCACAAACTGAAGGCAAACAACAGCAACACAGCAAAGTCAGGCAGCTCACAGCTGAGCAGACCCAAGCGGGGGAAGGGTGTAATCTCAGCTGTTTCTCTGGAGAGAGCTTTAACACAGTGTTGGCTACTTTGCTCTGGCAGCAAGTTAGTAGACAAGCAGAGAAGCTGCTTGGGTGAAGACTATAACCCTGAAAGCTAGGGTCTCTCAGGACCTGGCCACACCCACCCACAGTGATTCAGCATGCTCTCAGAGTCTCAGAACACAGACAGCACAGCCATTGCTGTCCTGCTAATGCCTCGCTGCTGCCCCCTACTGTCTGTAGAGGAAGCTTGGTAATACCATCCAGCGACACCCCCCCTCCCAAAAAAAAGACCATTTATTTTTCTTGTTAGTTTGTTTTCTTTGACTCTTCTTTGACAAAATAAGCAAAAAATTAAAGAACATCCTAACTATTGATAGCTTCTATATGGATAGAGAGCAAACTTTAAATCAGAAGTTATCAAACTACAGCCCACAGGCCAGATGTGGCAGGCTGAGGATGTTTATGCAGTCCACAGGATTATGGCAAATGGGCTGAGGGCAGAGACAGAGTCTGAATTTTTGTTTTTGCTGTAGTCCGGCCCTCCAACAGTCTGAGGGACACTGAACTGGCCCCCTATTTAAAAAGTTTGAGGACCACTGCTTTAAACCCTGAAGAGACTAAAAACAGACTATCTCCAGATAAATCCCCAAAGGGGAATATCATCTGGTCCTCAGCACACAAGACTCTCATGGAAGAAATTAAAAAGGCTCTCACAAGAAAGCTAGAAGAAAAATGAGAAAAGAAAAGGGAAGCTTGGCAAGAGAGTCTGGATAAGTCATCCCACTCATTTAAAGATAGAGTGGATAAAGAAATAAAATCCCTAAAAAACAGAATTAGTGAATTGGAAAAAGAAAATAGCTCTCTAAAAACTAAAATTGGCAAAATGGAAAAAAAATTCCACAGAACAAAACAACTCACTTAAAAACTCAATTGGACAATTAGAAAAAAGATATTTAAAAAGTGAGTGAAGAAAATACTTAATTGAAAATTAGAATTGAACAAATGGAATTGAATGACTTGAGGAAACACCAAGAATCAGTCAAGCAAAACCAAAAAAATGAAACAATAGAAAAAAAATGTCAAATATCTTCTTGGGAAAACAACAGATATGGAAAATAGATCCAGGAGACACAATCTGAGAATTATTGGACTCCCTGAAAAACATGATGAAAAAAAGAGCCTGGACACTATTTTCCAGGAAATTATCAAAGAGAACTACCCAGATGTTTTAGAAACAGAAGGTAAACCTAGGATATACTATAAGATATTTAATATGTATGGGAATGCCTGCCATCTAGGGGAGGGGGTGGAGGGAAGGAGGGGAAAAACTCGGAACAGAAGGGAGTACAAGGGATAATGTTGTTAAAAAAAATTACCTATGCATATGTACTGTCAAAGAAAATGTTATAATTATAAAAATTAATTTAAAAAATAGTTAAAAAAAAAAGAAATAAATAAATAATTTCTTACCCCCCCCCAAAAAAAAAGAAACAGAAGGTAAAATAGAAATTGAAAGAATTCATTGATCACTTACTGAAAGGGACTCTAAAATCAAAACACCAAGAAATATAGTGGCCAAATTCCAGAACCATCATACAAAGGAAAAAATACTGCAAGTTGCTAGAAAAAAATCAATTCAAATATGGAGGAGCCACAATAAAGATTACCCAGGACTAGCAGCATCCACATTAAAGGATTGAAGGGCCTGGAATATATTCTGAAAGACTAAGGAACTTGGTATACAGCCAAAAATATCTTACCCAGAAACAATGAGCATCTATTTCTAGGGAAGAAGATGGACATTCAATGAAATAAGTGAATTTCATCTATTCTTGATGAAAAAACTGGATCTAAACAAAAAGTTTGATCTACAAATATAGAACTCAAGAGAAACCTAAAAAGGTAAAAAAAAAATCTTGGGAACTATATTTCTGCTATAAAGATATATAAAGAACACATGTATACATTGTTCTAGAAACTAGAGGTGGAAAGGAAATTGTACCCAGAAAAGGGCAAAGTTAGGGTACTACATCTCACAAAGAGGCAAAGGAAGCCTATTATATCTGAGAGAAAGAATGGAAGGGAATGAATATACTGTGTATCGTACTGCCATCAGAATTGGCTTAAAGAAAAAAATATTAGAAATATTTGATTTATGGTGAAACTTCTCCCACTTCATTGAAAAGTGGGAATGGAAGGAGTAAGCTAAACCAAAGGGAATACAGAAATTGTGAGAAAAGGGGATAAGATAGGGGGAGAAACTCTAAGATGGGGGAGGGATACTAAAAAGGGAGGGCTGTGAGAAGCAAGTTTAATACTGAAGAGGGGGATAAGGGGGAAGGAAAGGAGAAAAGCATAAGCAGGGGTTAACAAGATGGCAAGTAATACAGAATTGGTAATTTTAACTATAAATGTGAATGGGGTAAACTCCTCCATAAAGAAGAAGCAGTTAGCAGACAGATTAAAGGCCAGAATACTAAAATATGTTGTTTGCAGTAAACACACCTAAAACAGGGTGATACTTACAGAGTAAAGGTAAAAGATTGGAACAGAATCTACTATGCTTCAGGTGAAGTAAAAAAGCAGGGGTAGCCATCCTGATCTCAGATCAAGCAAAAGCAAAAATTGATCTAATTAAAAGAGATAAGGAAGGGCAATATTTCTTGCTAAAGAGTAGCATAGATAATGAAGCAATATCAATATTAAACATATATGTACCAAGTGGTATAGCATTTAAATTCTTAAAAGAGAAATTAAGAGATATGAAAGAAGAAATAGACAGCAAAACTATAATAGTGGGAGATCTCAACTTGCACTCTCAGAATTAGATAAATCAATCCACAAAATAAATAAAAAAAGAAGTCAAAGAGGTAAATAGAATACTAGAAAAATTAGATATGATAGATCTTTGGAGAAAACTAAATGGAGACAGAAAGGAGCATACTTTCTTCTCAGCAGTTCATGGAACCTGTACAAAAATAGGCCATGTATTAGGACATAAAAACCTTAAACTCAAATGCAATAAGGCAGAAAAAGCATCCTTTTCAGACCACAATGCAATGAAAATTACATTCAATAAAAAGCCAGGCTAAGATGACAGGAACAAATAATGATGAATGTTGGAGAGGATGTGGAAAAACTGGGACACTGATGCATTGTTGGTGGAGTTGTGAAAGAATCCATCCATTCTGGAGAGCAATCTCGAGTTATGCCCAAAAAGTTATCAAAGTGTGCATACCCTGTGAACCAGCAGTGATACTACTGGGCTTATGTCCCAAAGAAATACTAGAGAAGGGAAAGGGACCTGTATGTGCCAAAATGTTTGTGGCAGCCCTTTTTGTAGTGGCTAGAAACTGGAAAATGAACAGATGCCCATCAATTGGAGAATGGTTGGGTAAATTATGGTATATGAATGTTATGGAATATTATTGTTCTGTAAGAAATGACCAGTGGGATGAATACAGAGAGGCTTGGAGAGACTTTCATCAACTGATGCTGAGTGAAATGAGCAGAACCAGGAGATCATTATACACTTTAATAACAATACTGTATGAAGATGCATTCTGATGGAAGTGGATATCTTCAACATAGAGAAGATCTAATCCAATTTCAATTGATCAATGATGGACAGAATCAGCTACACCCAGAAAAGGAACACTGGGAAATGAGTGTAAACTGTTATCATTTTTTGTTTTTCTCCCCAGATTATTTTTACCTTCTGAATCCAATTTTTCCTTTGCAACAACAACAACAAAAAAATTTGGTTCTGCACATATATATTGTACCTAATATACTATAAGATATTTAATATGTATGGGAATACCTGCTGTCAGGGGAGGGGGTGGAGGGAAGGAGGGGAAAAATTCAGAACAGAAGCGAGTATAAGGGATAATGTAAAAAATTACCTATGCATATGTACTGTCAAAAAGTTATAATTATAAAATTAATAAAAAAGAAAAAAGAAAGAAAATCCAATAAGAACAACAACAACAAAAAAATAAAAAGCCAGGAGGAAATAGACCAAAAAATAATTGGAAACTAAAGAATCTCATACTAAAAAACGATTGGGTGAAACAGCAAATCATAGACATAATAACTTCACCCAAGAAAATGACAATAATGAAATGTCATGTCAAAATGTATGGGAAACAGCCAAAGCAGTAATAAGGGGAAATTTCATATCTCTAGAGGTCTATTTGCATAAAATAGAAAAAGAGAAGATTAATGAATTGGACTTGAAACTAAAAATGCTAGAAAAAGAACAAATTAAAACCCCCCACTCAAACACTAAACTTGAAATTCTAAAAATAAAAGGAGAGATCAATAAAATTGAAAGTAAAACATTATTGAATTAATTAATAAAACTAAGATTTGGTTCTATGAAAAAACCAACAAAATAGACACACCCTTAGTAAATCTGATTAAAAAAAGGAAAGAAGAAAATCAAATTGTTAGGCTTAAAAATGAAAAGGGAGAACTCGCCACTAATGAAGAGGAAATTAGAGTAATAATTAGGAGTTACTTTGCTAACTTTATGCCAATAAATTTGATAACTTAAATGAAATGGAAGAATACCTTCAAAAATATAGCTTGGCCAGATTAACAGAGGAAGAAATAAATAGTCTAAACAATCCCATTTTAGAAAAAGAAATAGAACAAGCTATTAACCAACTCACTAAGAAAAAATCCCCAGGACCAGATGGATTTACAATTCTACCAAACATTTAAAGAACAATTAACTCCAATGGTATATAAACTATTTGAAAAAAAAAAAATAGGGATTGAAGGAGTCCTACCAAATTACTTTTATGACACAGACATGATACTGATGCCTAAACCAGGTAGGTTGAAAACCGAGAAAGAAAATTATAGACCAATCTCCCTAATGAATATTGATGCTAAAATCTTAAATAAAATATTAGCAAAGAGATTACAGAAAATCATCCCCAGGATAATACACTATGACCAAGTGGGATTTATACCAGGAATGCAGAGCTGGTTCAATATTAGGAAAACTATTAGCATAATTGACTATATCAATAACAAAATTAACAAAAACCATATGATCATCTCAATAGATGCAAAAAAAGGATTTGATAAAATCCAACATCCATTCCTAATAAAAACACATAAGAGGATAGGAATAAATAGACTTTTCCTTAAAATAGTCAGGAGTATTTATTTAAAACTGTCAGTAAGCATCATATGTAATGGGGAAAAACTGGAACCTTTCCCAGTAAGATCAGGAGTGAAACAAGGTTGCCCAGTATCACCATTACTATTCAATATTGTATTAGAAATGCTAGCATTGGCACTAAGACTCGAGAAAGAGATTAAAAGAATTACAGTAGGTAATGAGGATGATATGATGGTATAATTAGAGAACCCCAGAGATTCTACCAAAAAGCTATTAGAAATAATTCATAACCTTCCTAGCTGTGTGACCCTGGGCAAGTTACTTAACCCCAGCCTTAAAAAAAAAAAAAAAAAAAAAAAAAAAAAAAGAAATAATTTATAACTTTAGAAAAGTTTCAGGATACAAAATAAATCCACATAAATCCTCAGAATTTTTATACATCACTAATAAAATCCAACAGCAAGAAATACAAAGAGAAATTCCATTCAAAACAACTGTTGATAGCATAAAATATCTATCTACCAAAGGAAAGTCAGGAATTATATGAGCAAAACTACAAAACACTTTCCACACAAATAAAGTCAGATTTAAATAATTGGAAAAACATTAAGTGCTCTTGGATAGCTGAGCTAATATAATAAAGATGACAATACTCCCTAAACTAATCTATTTATTTAGTGTTATATCAATCAGACTCCCAAGAAACTATTTTAATGACCTAGAAAAAATAACAAAATTCATGTGGAAGAACAAAAGATGGAGAATTTCAAGGGAATTAATGAAAAAAAAAAATCAAATGAAGGTGGCCTAGCTGTACCTGATTTAAAACTATATTATAAAGCAGCAGTTACCAAACCATTTGGTATTGGCTAAGAAACAGATCAGTTGATCAGTGGAATAGTTAGGTTCACAAGACAAAATAGTCAATAACTATAGCAATTTAATGTTTGACAAACCCAAAGTGTAATGTGCTGTTGTCTCCAGAAACTGCCGATTGCCCTCTGGTCTAGAGGAGAGACTTTTTCCTCCAGAGAGCCGCCTCTGCTCTGACCTAGAGCAGAGAGTCTTCCTCTCTCTCTCTCTCTTTCTCTCTCTCTCTCCCTCTCTCTCTCTCTCTCTCTCTCTCTCTCTCTCTCACACCCACACACACACCCACCCACCCACCCACCCACCGCCCTCTTTTATCCTCCCAGAGAATGGGCGGGGGATAACGCAAGGACTTCTGGGAAGAAATACTTCAACCAATGAACTTGCTCCTCCTAAGCATGCAAGCTCCTCCCCAGGAGTTTGAAGGGGTTAAATTCTTAGTAAAGGCCGGAACTAGACTTATTAAGTACTGACTTAGCACTTAGTAAGAACCTACCATCTCCCCCTTCCTTTTGATTTAGAACATAGGGTGGTCATGACCTTGAAACATAAATCCATCACCAAAGATCCTAATTTTTGGAATAAGAATTCACTATTTGACAAAAACTGCTGGGAAAACTGGAAATTAGTATGGCAGAAATTAGGCATGGACCCACATCCAATACCATATACTAAGATAAGATCAAAATGGGTCCATGATTTAGGCATAAAGAATAAGATCATAAAGAAATTAGAGGAACATAGGATAGTTTACCTCTCAGACTTGTAGAGGAGGAAGGAATTTGTGACCAAAGAAGAACTAGAGATCACTATTGATCACAAAATATAAAATTTTGATTACATCAAAATAAAAAGCCTTTGTACAAACAAGACTAATGCAAACAAAATTAGAAGGGAAGCAACAAACTGAAAACATTTTTACAGTTAAAGGTTCTGATAAAGGTCTCATTTCCAAAATATATAGAGAATTGACTCTAATTTATAAGAAATCAAGCCATTCTCCAATTGATAAATGGTCAAAGGATATGAACAGACAATTTTCAGATGATGAAATTGAAACTATTTCCACTCATATGAAAGAATGTTCCAAATCACTATTGATCAGAGAAATGCAAATTAAGACAACTCTGAGATACCACTACATACTTGTCAGATTGGCTAAGATGACAGGAAAAAATAATGATGAATGTTGGAGGGAATGTGCGAAAACTGGGACACTGATACATTGTTGGTGGAGTTGTGAAAGAATCCAACCATTCTGGAGGGCAATCTGGAATTATGCCCAAAAAGTTATCAAAGTGTGCATACCCTGTGAACCAGCAGTGATACTACTGGGCTTATGTCCCAAAGAAACACTAAAGAAGGGAAAGGGACCTGTATGTGCCAAAATGTTTGTGGCAGCCCTTTTTGTAGTGACTAAAAACTGGAAAATGAATGGATGCCCATCAATTGGAGAATGGTTGGGTAAATTGTGGTATATAAATATTATGGAATATTATTGTTCTGTAAGAAATGGCCAGCAGGAAGAATACAGAGAGGCTTGGAGAGACTTACATCAACTGATGCTGAGTGAAATGAGCAGAACCAGGACATCATTATACACTTTAATAACAATACTGTATGAAGATGTATTCTGATGGAAGTGGATATCTTCTACAAAGAGAAGATCTAATTCAGTTCCACTTGATCAATGATGGACAGAATCAGCCACACCCAGAAAAGGAACACTGAGAAATGAGTGTAAACTGTTTGCATTTTTGGTTTTCTTCCCAGGTTATTTTTACCTTCTGAATCCGATTCTCCCTGTGCAATGAGAGAACTATTGGGTTCTCCACACATATATATTGTATCTATGATATACTATAACATGTATAAGACTGTTTGCCCTCTTGGGGAGGGTGTGGAGGTAGGGAAGGGAAAAGTCAGAACAGAAGTGAATGCAAGCTATAATGTTGTAAAAAATTACCCAAGCATATGTTCTGTCAATAAAAATTATAATTAAAAAAAATCAACAAATACAAAAAAAAAATAATAAAAAAATAAAAGCAGGGATTGAATCTGTCCGCAGTTTACAAAGAGGCCTCAGGGGATGAGGGAAGCATTTGATTTGAGAACTGGTAGTAACTGGAGGCAATGAATGATCAGGGAGAATTCCTGGGCTCAGCTATCTAGACAAATAATGAGAATTCCTAGATCTAGCATCCCTGGAAAGAAAAGAAGCTATAGTGATAATGAAGAGGAGATCCTGAAACTGAAAATCCTCTAAGGAGAAAATCTCCTTCAACTCTGCCTCAGTGAGGGACCCAGCCCAGAAGGACAAACAGTTTCCTTTTTGTTATCTGGGTGGGGTTGGCTCAGTCCAGAAACTCATTGAATTCAATTCAAATTCTAGCTCTAGCTGAAACCAGTGAGGAGCCAATTTGGGACTCCACCCACAGGCCCCCTTTAGCTAAATCTCTCATTATAAAAATAGCCAAACTAAAATTCTCTCTTTGCAGCTATGCCATGCTTGGGATGCCAAGGACCTCTGTCCACTGGAATATTCTTTTCCAGTGCCATCCTCTCTTTATTCTCACCTATTTCCCTAACCAGACTTTATGTCTCTCTGTCAGGATTTCTAACTTTACTTCCAATCCCCGAAATAAACCCTTTTATCAATCTAGGTTTTCGGGTCTGTAAATTCTTTTACAGAGAACCTCTGTGTTGCCAGAAGGGAGTCCCCAAACTCCCTATCCTTGCACCAAATCCCAAGGAGTTGCAGGGGAGCCAACCCTCTCCATTTGGTTCCCTGAACCCTGAACCTGCCACTAGACCTTATCATTTAACTCCCTGACCACCAGAAACACTAATTTCATTTTGGTCCCCTAAATCTAAACCTCATCAATAAGGTTGTAGTAGTAAGGACAGAGACAAAATGTGGAGGAGCAAATGTGCTTTTTTTCCTTTCTTTTTATATCTAGTGCTTAGCACACTTAATCTTGCCTTCTAATACTAGTACTGAAAGGTAATAACCTAAAGGTCAAAGTTTCCCTTTTTAGAGAAACGGTAAACCCTTAGGGTAATATTGTAATTCTGAAGAATCATCCAGTGGTATGATGGTAAAGGAACTGGAAAAAGGCTCACTAGAAGGTAAAGAGTTTGTAACATTTGTTCCAAAATCATTGGAATGAAACTCTTTCCTTATTGGTAGAGATGAAGGCCCTGCTCTGTGATAAGCAAGGAGAAATTAGGAAGGTGAGAGCTTTTGGTTGTCAGCTATCCTGGAGTAGATTTAGGTATCCTTGCGCAGGAGGGGTGGGACATTATATATAAAAATCCATGCACATTGCATATTAACTTAGTTTTAAAATATAATACTATCTATCTTTTATTGTGTTTTTACTTATTTTGTTAAATATTTCTTGACTCTATTTTATCTGATTTTAGCTGCATTCAGAAGTGTTGTGGGCAGGATGTGGTTTACTGGTTCATCTTTGACATCTTTGTTCTGGGTAGTTCACTAAGATTATAAATTGCAGAAGTATTGACTTTCAATGGTAGAGAGAACTTAGTAGGAGACCCAATAAAAATGAAATCCTAGATGTAGTGCCTTTTTCTATGAGCTCTTTTTTTGTTTTGCATCATCAGTAGGGTGAAACAAAGATTTTTGTATATGAAATATAAGGGGCAGTGGATAGAATGCTGGGACTGGAGTCAGGAAGACTCACTTTTCTAAATTCAAATCTGGCTTTAGACATTTATTAGCTATGTGATCTTGGATGAGTCATTTAACTCTATTGTCTTCAGTTTCCTCATCTGTAAAAAGAGCTGGAGAAGGAAATAGCAAATTACTCCCATATCTTTGCAAAGAAAGCCTTCATGGGATCATGAAGAGCTGGATACCACTGAAAACAAATGAACAACAACAAAATCTAAAAGATGTTTTGTTAGCATTAGTATTTTTAAGTTAGCATAGGTACCTTTTAAGGTGATCTTTTATTTATATCTATAGAAATCTAGACTACATAGAAATTTCCAAGAAAGGAGAACAACAGAGAAGTGTGTGGATATGCATATGTTTAACCATAGCAGAAGAATAGGATGGCAAGGATATTTGGAAAAATTGGCAGAAAACATAGATAGAAAAATAGGGAAAAAGAAAGGGTGAACTTTGGATGGGGAAGACTTAAGAATGATAATTTTTCTTTATCTTTTTCTATGTGTGGATCAATGAAGTCAGCTGATTTGCATAGTTTGGTTCTAGCAAGTATAAAATGAATAGAATTTAATCAAAATATATTTGACATTTTTAATGTGATGGTTTCCAAAGAGTGTGTAAATCTTTCATCTCTTTGAAAGCAATCCCTTTGTTTCTTCCCTTGGTTATTTGAAAACTAAATAAATGAACCCAACCATGTCTGTAGAGTTTATTCCAACTCTGACAATGACAATGCTGAGAATAGCAGGTTAAATTCTTATTTAACTATGGCTGCTAAGCCAGCAGAGGGAGCAGTATGAACATTATTAAGTCCAAATAAATCCTTTACATTTGGAATTCCAATGATCTGTACAGACAAGGCAATACCTATGCATTTTAGATAGTAGGATTTCATTTCTTTGGGATCATATAGACTTATGACCAAATGGTACCTCAGAAATCATTTACTACCTGGCTACTTATGCCTTAAGTGCCTGGGCTTGGATTTGAATCTAAAATCTTCTGACTCCAAATTCTTTGCCTTGTAAGCATAGTAAGATAAAAATTTGGAACTACAGTTTAGCTTTTTTAACCTGTGATTTCATTTAATAACATAGAGTTGCAGAGACTTAAAGATCCTCTGATCATTGATATATTTTGTTGTCTGAGGCCAAATGCAGGCTGGCCCACAGTGAAAATTCTGATTATGGAGATATTGAATCAGTGAGAAAACTTTGAAACACAATAATATCTTTGAACTAATTGTTTTGAGGTTAAATTGGCCTGCAGTAACCATCCAAGGATTGTTCACTGAGAGCTCTCTTGAAAACTTCTAGGTACATGGAATTTCAACATTTGTGCCTCTGTTTCTGGCCACATGGTAACATAGTCCTGAAAAGCCTTGTCCACTTGATATGGTACAGAAAATTCCTAGTGCTTCTTTGTTCCTCTGTAATCCTGTGACTATGGTAGGGGATGGGGAGATCACTTCTGTTTGCGTCTCTCTCGGAACTCCAGAGGGCAACATGGTCTCTCAGTCTTCCAGTGATGGGTAGGACATAGGCTTGTCCTTTCCAGCCCCTGCTTAATGGCAACTCTTTTCATGTGACACCTAGAATTGGAGATCCCACCAGGTGAGTTGGCAATTAGACATGGCTTCATTTTTTGTTTTATGCTTTTTTTCCTCAGTAATTACGTGACTAAGCAGCCACTTTGAGGCAAGTCAAGTAAATTAACATTGATTGTGTGCCATTGATTGAGTGTGCTAAGCACTAGACATACAAAGAAAGGAAAAAAACATTTCTTGTCTTCCAGATGTTCACTTTCTAATGATGGAGACAACAGACAAACAACTATATAAACAGGATACACTTTTGGAGAACAAAGATTTTAGACTAGGATATTGCTGTAGCATTTTCCCCTTTAATATTTCCTAAAACAAAAAAGTCCAAGTGAATATACTCCCATATTTCCTGCTCTACTTTCCCTCCCATTCTGTACTGAGCACAAATAAATCTCAAACATAATCTGTTAATTCTAGAATCTCATTTTGTGACTGGTGTTCTTGTTCTTACAACTTAAATTTTGCTTACCTTTCTAAAGCAACGAGGATACCCACTTATACTCAGGGATCTAAGTTGTATTGCTTGTCCTCTTAGAAAAATGAGAATATTTAGAAGCAACAAGCTGTTAATGAAAGGATTATTTATTTTTGTAACCCTTGACATAGCAATCCATCTTCTTCTTTTCCAATTTTTGATTCTCCAAATATATATCAATAAGAGCCCCATTTCCATTCTGATTGCTAGTACCAAGAACCATGGTTATATCTGTTCCCCTACAAAAAGCTTTATTTATAATGTTTTCATTTATAATGAACAGTATGGCTATCAGTGGTAACAAGTTGTACAGCAATAATTATGGGCATTTGGCATATGTCACATGCATGCCTATCAGATTGCTTCTTTGAGAATACATTTGTGATTACAGAAGTAGGAAAGGACAGGCAAAGGTAGATGGCAGCAGTTAAACCTTTCCCAGTATTCACTAGCAAATTAGCCATCCAAACTAACCACAAGAGGTTAATTTACCTTATTTTAAATTCTGGCAGTAGTTCTTTGCTCTGAAGTAGAAGACCCTCTTTGAGATGTTGGTAGTACAGTTTCCCTGCCTTTTTGCTTCAAAGTTTTAAAACAAAAGTTATTTTAAAGTGGGATCCATATTGTTTGAAGACTTTGACTTTAATAGCAGTTTTGGTGATTAACAGAATCTGGTTACAAAGTAGGCAGTTTGTGTGTGTGTGTGTGCGTGTGTGTGCGTGTGTGTGTGAGCTTGTGTATGCCCATGTGTGTCTATGATTGCTTTGGAGTTTTCTTTGGTACTAGGGTAAGCTTGAACTCATTCTGAAAGCATATCTACCCTAACAAGAACATCATTATAATTACAGCATTTGGTCATGTGAATAAAATCAACCTGTATGTTAACAAAAGGACTCATTATGTTTGCTGCCATCTTTGTCTTGATGATTTCCCAACATTATGTACCTGTCAGATGAGGCAGGTACAGCAATTTTAAGGGGTTATTAAAGGAAAATTTAGAACTTAGCAACCAGTTTTGGAATGCAGTAACGCTAGTTTCCCTGTTGCTCATGTGCATTATGCCCTGGAGCACAGAAGCAAAGTAAAGAAGGATTACTTTAGGGGTAAATGGCCTGGTCTTGTAGAAAAGCCAGGACTTGTAAATTGGCTGATAGATATAGCCATCTGCTCTGGCACTGAACCTTCTGGATCCCTGGACTTCAATCCTTCTGCCTTGGGGAACTTTTTCCACTCAGTTTTGGAACTCCTGTCTTATTGACAAGCTATTCTTTATTGGATCAATGATTACAAACTCAAGTAATCTGCTGTTATAGTTAGATTCAAATCAGGTAAAATAAAAAGAGATCTTAATGAATATATTTATAAGAATCCAGTCCTACTCATCCTCTTTCCATTTGTGAATACCTAAATCTAAAAGTGAATAGGATCAGATTAAGGGCAGTAGTGCCACTTGGTAGTTAAATATGTCAAATTATTTTAATGATAGTAGGTTTGCTTGCTTTATATGTCTTATTGGGGAAAACTTCTAGTATTTTTCTATTATAAATATATCTTGATTTTTAGATAAATGCTTTTGATAGCATCAGGGAAAAGTTCTTTCACTTTAATAAAGAATATATGCTATACTTTATCAAAGACCTTTCTACATCTATTGATTCAAATGTATTTTTGATACTGCTTACTATTTGTTTTAATATTGTTAGATTTTATTGTGCTAAGTTTTAAATTATTTTTCTAGTGTTGAATCAATCATGGGTCCCTGATATAAACTCTACGTGATCATGATTAATAATTTTTTGGTGTACTCCAATAATTTATTTGCAAGGATATTATTTTACATTTTTATATTGATATTAGTAATGTTGCTATCTATTATGGTATAGAAACTCATAGTATTTTAAAAATCCAGTTATTTGTTTTGCTTGTTAGTTTTATTTTTATTTATTTATACTTTCAATAGTATTTTATTTTTCTAATTGCATATAAAGATAGTTTGCAACATTCATTTTTGTAACATTTTGAATTTTTTTCTCCCTTCCTCCTTCCCTTCCCTTTCCCCTATCCAAGATAGCAAGCAATTTGATATAAGTTATATATGTATAATCATTTAAAACATATTCCCATATTAATCATATTGTAGTTAGTTCAATTTCTAGACAGAGTGCTGTTGGTTTTCTGTCCCTGCTATGCATACTTTTCCTTCTAATAAAGAAAAATTGAGAATGGAACTAGGCAACAACCTTGTGAGATCTCAAAAGATTCGAGGAGTTGCCAGAGATCTAATGAAGGAATTCCATGGCTGAGTTTGTAGCTCACTGTTCTAGTATAGTCTGAAGAAATGACTTGTTTGATCCAATCTACAAATGGATTAAACAAATGTTTTCTGTACATTGCTTTAAAAGTTGGAGCTCATTCTCTACAGGGTTTGGAGTAACAAACACAGGGAGAGGGGGATACTATGACTCATTTTAGGGAAGGGAGTGTTATTGATCTTTGGTTCTTGCTTAATTTTTCAGCTTTATAAAAGCTAATTGATGTTATTTAGTTAATTAATATGTAGGAGATAGCAACTGGAAAGTGGTGGTATCAGTAATATTGAGATGATATTAATTGACACTGGATAAAATGATATTGGAGAGAATAATGGAGAATGGAGATGGTGGAAGGTTTGAATTGTTAGTATTAGTAAGACACTCTGATCACTCAGGAGTATTCCTAGAACTTGAGGGGATATTATATCCAGTTGTTGTCTGGTAACCCAACCTGATAGTTAGGATTGGGAGAATGAGTATAGAGTCCTTTATGCATACAAATAAAACATAAAAAAATGCAAGATATTTTAGAAAGGAGAGCATCAACTGTTGGAGTGGATTAGGAAAGACCAGCTAGAAGCCATTGCTTGAGCTAAGTCTCAAAGGAAGAGAGGGATTTGATCTTTGATCTAATCATTATTTAGAATTTAATTTTTTTAGCCACCAATTAGGGTCTGTATCTTTTGTTCATATTTTATTTATTAATTGCAATTTTATTGCATTATGGTCTGGAAAGTTGCTTGAGTTTCTACACTTTTATGTTATTTATGCCTTTGCTTATAATTGATATTTTTGTGTGCAAATCTCACACAAGCCCAAGAAATATGTATTGTCCAAGATTCCTCCTAAAAAGCCCATTAAATATAGCTTTCCCAACATTTTATTCAAGTCTATAATTTTTTTCTTATTTATCTTTCTTTTCTGTTTCTCAAGAGAAAGAGAGAAAAACATTAAGGTCTTAAAGATTTTATGTTTTTTATCTAGTCTTTTAAAAGAGTAGCTTAAGAAAACAATGGAAATTGTATTGATGTCAGGAGGCAATAGTACATTTGAACAAAATTATTGAGTTGTTTAAATTGTGTCTAACTCTTTGTAACCTCATTGGGGTTTTCTTGGCAAAGATGTTAGAGTAGTTAGCTCATGTTACAGATGAGGAAAGAGGCAAAAAGAGATAAATGATTTGCTTCAGCGTCACACAGCTAATAAGTGTTTAAAAGCAGATTTGAATTTAGGAAGACTCATTTTCCTGACTTCTGACCTGGAACTCAATCCACTGTGTCACCTAGCTGCTTGTATTGTAATGCCAGAGAAACTGAGCAAGATAGAGATTAGAGAGTATTCAATACAGAATTTATTAAATGGAGAAATTTACTGGGACCAAATGGATCCATGGTTGGTCCCAGAGCTGAAAGAGACTATATCTCAAAGAATTCAGCACCAATCAGAAATACAAGATTCTTTATAGCATAATAAAAACAATGACATAATAGGGGAGTTACCTGGACAAGGCTGATATTCTAATGATGTCTAAAATGGATAAGACCTTTATCCCATTAAACATTAAGAGGGAATAAGTATAGCCTAAGGTCTGAGATATAAAACCTTTATCTTAACATTAAGAGGGAGTGGTTATAACCTGAGGCAGAGTAACTGAATAGGACAATTAAGGAAACTGGGTCAGGATTTTAAAAGAGGACTGTGGCACAACAGTATTTGCATAGAATTAATATTTAATTGTCTGGGTATGCATTGTTCTAAACTTTTTTCCTGGACTTCCTTATTGCTAAATGACCCCAGAGCAGAAACAGAGAAACAGAGACCCCAGAAAAAACAGAGAAAATCATAAGATTCATAGTTCATTGTACAGATAGGGAAAAATGAGGTTCAGTCTTATCCAAGGTAACACAGAAGATTTGTGATTTAATTCCATGTTCTCTGATTCCAAGCCCAGTGCTCTCTGGTGATTACTTCTGTGTTGATTCTCTGTTGGATATTGATGAAGGTTTGTGGAGGTTGGTCTTATAATGCTGGAGAATGTTGGAGGCAAGATAGAGATTAAAGAGTTTTTAATATTTTATTAATTAGAGAGTATGATTGACTAGACAAGACTCTTGTCTCAAAGTATCCAGTTCCAAATATGAAGATCCCAGGTTTTTTATAGGTCTTTGAAACAAAGAAAGAAAAGAGCAGGAAGTTTTAGGACCATTTTGTTCTAGCAGGATGGGGGGTGTGGTGGGGGGAGAAAGGCTATAAATTCTTACTAGGAAGCCAGAATCAGGATGTCTGAATAAACAAAAGTAAAGGTGTCAATGAGCTAATTGGGATAGTCTTATCTTTTGGTATGTTCAGAGTGGGGTACTGCCATAAATTCTTGAGGACAGAAGGAGTTAGGATCCAAGAAGTCTGATCTCCCTCTAATCTTGAGTCTTACATTAGCAATTTATAACCTCAGAGCAGTGGCCTTCAGTCTGAAAGGGGGTTTTGCAACTAAGGGAATTGAGGCAGAACAGTTAAGGAAACTGAGGAAGAACAATTCAGGGAAACTCAGTCAGGACAATTAGGGAAACTAGTGCAGGGAAACTGAGGTAGAACAGTTCAAGGAGACTGTGGCATAACAATCTTTCCAGTTGTAATGGTGTAGAGAATGGAGAATGGGATGGAGGGATTAGGTGTAGTGTCCTGAATTCTAGAGCTTAATACAGTGAGATATTTGGCTATTCATTTTGTTGAGGTTGGGAAGAGACCCCCAAAAATTGGGGGTCACAGAGTTGTGAGGTGTCTCAAAAGAATTTGCAACTGAACCCATATCCAAGTCGAGGGGCAAAGTTTTTTATAATTGTAATGCCAATTGAAATGGGCTGAAATCCATAGAAACTGGATGTCATTGATATGCTAATTTTATGGCCTAGAGGTAGACCTGAGGAGTGGTCTCTGGAATTTGGTTAGCAGTGAACAGCAGACCTAGACCTATCCTAAAACCAGAAGACTTTAGAATCATTGACAGACAAGATTGTGAAAACAATAGCATCCTAAGGTTAGAAAGTCTCGGAATGACTAATATATCTTCCCTAAAATTTAAAGGAAAACATATTATATTCCTAGGCCAGAAGGCTTTTACAATCATTGACAGAATTCTAAGATCAGAGGACCTCAGGATCATAGATTCCAAAGCCAGGTTATTAGAATTACTGATATTGTTAGAACAGAAGCCCTTTAAGATCAGGGAACCTTAAAATTATTGCTGTCTCCCCTAGAAGCTATATTACGTCATTTCTCCTCTCAAGCAATTTACACCTCAAATTTATTTGGGATAAAGGGACAGAGATCTCATCTTCTGGAGCTGCTTCATGCTAATAAGGGGCTATTCTTGACTAGTGGGGTACAGACTTAGGAGAGGAGGCTCGCAACTTGAAGATGGCAGCAGCAGCAGCATCCAGGGGGTTTCTGAGTGTTGGAATTAGTTAGTGGATGATAGTCAGGGTGAATAAATAGTTGGAAATTCAAAGTGTTTGGGACAAAAAGACCTACCCAATTTGACTACTCAGAGATCACTCCTAGAAAGCAAAATTATTTATTAGAATCTCAAGAAGCGGACCCCATCCTGGTCTGTGAGCTAAATTTCACAGCAGGATAGGGCCAGAGCCTTGAAAATGCTTACAGCTTTTATACATTTCAATCAAAGAACCTCCAAAATCCTGCCCTCTATATGTTGTGATTGGTCACATAAGTCTACTATTCCCCTAGTTGGTCAGTGGAATGTAGTAGACAAGGTGATATACAGCTTTTTCAGCCACATTGGACAATGGAATGTAGTCCAGGCCTTATCTAAAATCATGTGACTCCAGAGAAGCCGAAACTGAGGCCTATAGGTTTGATCTACTTTAGCTAATAGTCTCTGATCAATATGTGCTTTAAGTTCTTCACCTTTTCCCACACAAAAGCTTTTGTTAATTCTCTGGAGGTTATGAAGAAGCTTCAAGGAAGATGGCATAGAAGCATTATGTGTGAGTTTGTTAGAATAATTTTGGAATGGATATCCTACAATTAACATGTGAGTAAGAGATCCTTTCTGGCAAGAAAATAGGGGATAGTCTGATTAAAGTTATTCCCCTGGTCGGGGGGTAGCTAATACAAATGGGTGGCATCCAGGGTGGGGATGGTGACATTTGGGAATGGGGCCTTTGCAAATAATGCATCAGGTCACAATGTGGGCTGCCTTGTGGTTGCTGATGGCACACCCAAAAATCCTGAAAGATCTGATTGTTTCTCCTAACTTTTAAACAGTAAAGATTGGTTTCATAAGAGATTGGAGAGTAGTTTTTCCCAAGTGGAGGTCAAAAAGAAGTTTTTATTGGGATTAGAAACTGGCCTGTTAGTGTTTGAAACTATCCAGAAGAGTAACCATCCACTTTCTTTAGCAAAGGACCTGTTCCTGGGAGCTACATGAAGGGGTGTAAGAGTCAGGGAGCTGGGGAATTAAAGGTGCCATTGTCAGGGGTAAATGGGCATCAGAAAGCCTTTTCCCTTTGGCTTGAAGTGAGTCTCCCTTCTGGTGTCCTTTACAATCCATAAAAGAAACTTCTCTGGGTTCATGGGCAGCTCGCAATAGCTTTAGAATTTCCCTTGTGTATTTAATAGAGGAATTTCTTGCTGTCAAAAGTCCCCTTTTTTCCATATGGTCCCATGAGCATGCAAAATATGAAAAGCTTATTTGGAGTCTGTATAGATGTTCACTCTCATTCTTTCCCCAGTTCCAAAGCCCTAGTAAGGACAATGAGTTCAGTTTTCTGGGCAGAAGTCCCCGGGGGAGGGGGGAGTAGGGTAGCTTAGCCACCAAGTTGCTATTGAGGGTCACCATAGAATAACCTGCCTTCCTTTCCCCATTTTCAAGAAACATTTTCATCCATAAACCATTCACTATCTGGTCTGTCAAGAGGAATGTTCCTCAAGTCAGATAGGCTGGAGTAGACAGAATCTAAAGCTTCCTCACAATGATGAATGATGTCACCCGACTGAGTATTGTCAGGGAGCAGAGTGGCAGGGTTAAGAATGTATCACACCTTGGGTGTCAAGTTGGGAGTGTCTAGCAGGAGAGTCTGATATAAAGGCTTCCACTAGCAAGCCACTGATGCTCTTTGGCTTCCAAAATTCTCTGAACCCAATGGGGAGTCAGAACCTCCAATGGTTGGCCTAGGGTGAGCTTGAAGGCTTCCTCAATTAGAAGGGCTATGGCAGCTAAATCTAAGGCAGGAAGGTTGCCCAAAAGACACCCAATTTCTTTGAGAAATAAGCAAGGGTTCTGGGATAGGTTTCTAGAGACTCTAGTCTAGTAGAGATCTCTAGGACTTTACCCTGTCTTCCATCATTGTACAATGCAAAAGGCTTTAGGTAGGGCTAAGGCCGGGGCAAGAGATTAGTGTAGCTTTCAGGGTCTTAACAGCCTGATAAAACTGTGTGGGTCTTTAGACTAAGAAACTTCTTTGGTGGGTGGGAGGAGCCGGCCTGGAAGTTAAGGGTTTGTATGGCTGCAGGCCAGAGAAGCTTCTCAGATGGGGCTGCAGCTCAAGATATCATCCACATGCTGGATAGCCAGGGCCTGCCCAAATATGTGGGGGCTGTCACAGAAACCCTGAGTTAGTTCTATATCAGGGACATGAATGCTCATGTTAATTGATGGGGGTTGTTTCCCTGGATTTGCCCCTTCAAGGCAAAAATAAATTGTGAGTCTCTATGTAATGATATGCAAAACAAAGCATCTTTAAGATCTAAGATAGAAAACCATTTTGTCCCCTGGGATACTTGTACTGAGCTCATGGCTTCTACTGACCATTTGCTCTGATTATAGAAATTTGCCAAAAGTCATAAAATTTTGTCAGAAGTCATCCTATAGCACCTTGTCTCCTCTGGTATTCCAGAGAAGGTGAAAAGGTGGCAAAGATTCCCTAGAAACTTTGCTGAAAATTGCAAGAATTTCCAAATCTGGCCATACCTAGTCAAGGAAAACTTGCTGAGGGTGGAGCTCATGATGACCCAGACAACTCTTCTCCCAGTGGCTTGGGGTGTCCCAGCTATAGGATTAAGAGAGAAAAAAAAGGGGGGCTTACCTTGACCAGAAGGGAATCAAGCTAGGGAAGGCCAGACTCGCTCTGTACCAGGCTACCAAATGTCAAGGTTGGGAAGGGGCCTCAAAAAATTGGGGGTTGCAGACCAGAGTCATGAGGTATCTCAAAAGAATTTGAAGACTTGAACCCATATCCAACTCAAGGGGCAAAGTTTGTTGTAATTGTAATGCCAATTGAAGTAGGCTAAAGTCCACAGATTTTAGCAAAGAACATGGAGCAAGGTGACAAATTTATCCAGTTCATATCATTGATATTCTAATTTTATGCCCTAAGGGTAGAACTGAGGAGTGATCTCTGGAATTTGGTTATCACTGGCCAGCCTGCCTAGGACTATCCTAAAGCCAGAAGACTTTAGAATCATAGACAGACAAGATTGTGAGAACAATAGCATCCTAAGGTTAGAGAGTCTCAGGATCACTACTATATCTTCCCTGAAGTTTAAAGGAAGAAATATTATGTTCCTAAGCCAGAAGGCTTTTACATCATTGACAGAACAATAGCAGTCTTAGATCAGAGGGCCTCATGATCACCAATTCCAAAGCCAGAAGATTTAGAATCACTGACAGATTATTAGGACAGAAGCCCTTTAAGATCAGGGAACCTTAAAATTATTGCTCTCTCCCCTAGAAGCAGTATTACATTAATTCCAGCTTGGGAAGAAGTCCAATGTACCTAAGATGGGAGTGGCAGAGTTAAGTAGATCTTGAATATATTGAGTATATTTTTTCTCTCTCCAGTTTCCACTCATAACTTTTCAGTCACTTTCCCCACCATGTCACAACAGCTTTCTCTCCCTAGAAGTTCATTTTGTCCCTTGCCCTCTCATACCAGAAGTACACTCTGCCCCTCTGATTGCTTGTTTCTTCCCAGAATCTCCATTTAATGGAACATATTCAGACCAGCTATATCTTTATTTCCTCTGACTCCATGAACATTTTCTCCAGTGTGTAGTGAATGTGAAGAGAATTTTCACCCTGAAAGGTCAACATACTTCAGGTATCCCTTAATCCCCATCCTCGCCCTTTTTCAGGTTCCTTTTATGTATTGTCTTCCCTTATAAGTGGTGCAGTGAACAGAAAACTGGGCCAGATTCAGGAAAATCTGAGTTCAGATCTGACCTCAGATCTAATTCTGATTATCTGATTACTAATAAGACATTTATTAGCCTTACTAGCTGCATGATCCTGGACAAATCACTGAATTATTTTTTATCACAGCTTCCTCAACTGCTAAAATAATGATAATAATAACACCAACCTTCCTGCGTGGTTATGAGGGTCAAATCAAATATTTGTAAAGCTCTTAGCACAGTGCTTGGAACAAAATAGAAATTGAATAGATTCTTGTTTCCTTTTTTTGTGAGAAGTAATTCAGTTGGATCCCCATTCTATTTCAATTGGTATTAATCAATTTGATAGAATCATTTTAAAGTTCTGTATGTGAGGTCCCAGAAGATTTTAAGTTTAGTTGCTTAACTATAGGAAGTTAGCCTAAAGGTCTTCCACCCCTGTTAGGATTACTAAGTGAGAACTGAGGTTGTCTGGACAGTGACAGTGACGATAGCTCGCTACACACCCCATAAGTTTCTTTATTTTTTTCTAATTTTACAGCTTTTTGTTTTTCCATACACATGCAAAGATATTCTTCAACATTCACCTTTGCAAAACCTTGAGTTTCAAATTTTTCTCTCCCCTCCCCCAGACAGCAAGCAATCTAATATAAATTAAACATGTGAAATTCTTCTAAACATTTCCATATTTGTCACTGTGCAAGAAAAATCATATCAAAAGGGGGAAAAAACACAAGAAAGAAAAAAAACACCCAAACAAACAAACAAACAACAACAAAGGTGAAAATACTCTGCTTTGATACACATTTACTTTCCATAGTTCTCTCTCTATATATGGATGGAACTTTCTATCACAAGTCTTTTGGAACTGCTTTGAATCACTTTATTGTTGAGAAGAGCCAAGTCCATCTAAGTTGATCATCACATTATCTTCCCCCAAAAGAATTCCTGATGAGAATATAAATTCCTTGCATGTAAGGTTTGTCTTTCTTTCTCATATTTATATTCCCATTGCTTGGGAGAATTCCTGAGATGTACTAAATGCTCAATAACTACTTAATGGCCTGACTTTATAATCTCAGATCCATTCATAGGCTTGCAGTTGTCATACTTACATTCTGAACAATAGGTCTCTTTGTTCTTATTGAAATAGCAAAATAGAAATAAATCTCTAAGAGTTTAGCATTTGAAAGAGATTTATTGATATTAATAAAAAATTATCTGAAGAGGACACAATTATAAAAATTATACAAAAATATAAGAATACTTAAATATATGTGTATAAATATGTGTTTTCTCTCATGTTAGATTTTTTTTGGATCAGATATAATCTTTAGATCTTGTTTGCATTTATTTTTTCATTTGAGTCGTTGATGTCATATTGACATTGGCTCTAAATTGCACATGTTAGGCTGCATTTAATTATTTATATCACAAAAATGTGCATTAATACAATCAATTCATCTAGAATCCTTAATAGTTTCTTCTTAATCATTCTTAATAGAAAATTAAATACCTTTCACTATTTAGAGGTTTATTTTATTTTCTAGGAAATAGCTTTGCCAAATACATTTTGATTGTAAGCAAAATGTTGATATTTTTTGTTTAAATGCTTTATTCTTTTGTGATGCTGTATGTACACTTCTGCAATGAATGGGAAAATACATATTCCATCAAGACTTTAGTATATCCTATATTTGGCTTCAAACATCATAATGAAGCGATTATTATGAGAGAAGCAGTATGGTTCAGTGGAGCATGAAACAGAGTAAAGAACTGGGTTCAAGTACTGACTCTGATATTTATTAGTTGAGCAAACTTAAAAAACTTAAGTGACTTGGTCAAAGTTATTATAATTAGTATATGTGAAAGGTAAGGTTCCTCTAATAAATGGGTCTCAGTTTCCTCTAATAAATGACTTTTAAGGTCCCTTCCAGTTTTAAAATTCTATCATTTTATGTGTATAGAACTGTGAGATAATTTTTTTTTCATGAAAAGAATTTCATCTTTCAAAATATAGAGGACCCAATGGGGGAGGAAGAAGTTTTATTTTAGATCTAATTCTCACTAATGAGGAGGAACTTGTTATTGAAGTAGAATAATGGCAATTAGTTAATCTAATTTAGAATTTGCAATGGAAAATTAGAGGAAAGCCAGATCTAATCCAAAGTGATTTTGAGAAAGTAGATTACAGAAGATTCAGAAAAATGACAGGTAGTGGTGCCAAACGTTAAAATCCTACAAAGGAAGTCAAACAGAGAGGGAAGTTAAACTCTTAAGAATGAAATTCTGAAACAGTAAAGAAAAATAATTCTAATGAGGAGGAAGAAAAGGGAGAGTTGTCTAATGAGTCCAGTGGGTTTTCTTTGAATAAATTAATAAGTATCTGAGGCCAGATTTAAACTTGGATCTTCTTAACTCCAGATTAGTCCTGAGGAGTCTGATTTTAAAGAAAATGTTGGATTCTCTTTGGCTTAAGTCTTCTGGTCTGGGACCTTATAGAAGAGCTCAAGTTTCTTTTGACTCTAAATCATCACTTTTTTTTTTTTTTGTACCATACTTGGACCTCATCCACATAAGAATAAAATCAATTTTTTTTTCTCCACTTTGAGAAATAGTAGGAAATTAGGACACTTTTCAGTTGGAAAAGACCAAAAGTGGATTTCAAGGCACTTCCAAAGTGATGCACCATAAATAACAAATTTTGGAATGTTTATTTCTCTTTATTACCTGGAATGGTTTCCTTATCCCCAGTTCCCCATTCTCCCCAACAACTCACTCCTTCCTCATCTTCTCCCACCAGCAAAAATCTAATCCAAACCAAGCAGGATCAACATCAGAAATGTTCACAGAGAAGGTAATCCAAAATGAAAGACTCTTAATTTACATATATGATTCTTTTAAGAGAATTTCTGAATCATCAAAGAAAGATTAAATTATTGTCAGTAACCTAAATAATGAGGCAACATAATGGACAGTAAGCTGGTTTCAGATTTTGCAAGACCTGGATTTGAGTCTTACCTTTGACATATACTAGTTATGATACTAGTTATGATAACTTTGACTAAGTCACTTAAATTTTTTTTTTTTTTTTAAGCTGGGCTACTCTCTACTCATTGTAGAACTGTTGATCTGTATTTGTAATGGAAGTTTTTCAATGGGGAATCCTCTATGCCAATGAAATTATAGAGGGGATAAAGGAGGCTACAATAAAAATCCCCTCCAACTGTATTAATGTTAAGAACCACTCTACCTATCTATTTTTCTGGTTTAAGTCCCAATTAAAATCCCTTTTCTTCCTGGAAGCTTTTCCCAACCCTTCTTAATTTTAATGCCTTCCCCATCTTAATTATTTCCTATTTATTCTGTACACATTTGTTTGCATGTTGTTTACTCCTTGTAAACTCCTTGAAGGCAGGGTCTGAATTTTACTTTTTCTTGTATTCTCAATGCATAGAACAGTGACACATTATAGATGCTTAATAAATGTTTATTGATTGATTGACAATAAGCAACTTTTGTATATTTTAGCATGTGATGTGTATAACCATAGACCAAATATATATAGAGATAGTTCTCTTTTAGCCAGGAATTTTTTTTAAAAAACTGTTTCTATTTCCAGTTTTAAATTCTCTTCCTCCCCCAAAGATTGACAGAAAAGGCAAGAAATCCGATATCGATTACACATATAAAGTCATGCAAAGCATATTTCTGCATTAGCCATGCTTCAATTAAAAAAAAAAAAGGCAAGAAAAATATTCTTTAATATACATTCCTAAGCAGGATACTAAAATAAAGCAGAACATTTTATGACAGAAACAGAATGTGGAGGAAAGAAATTGAAGTTGGGTTTCTAATAATTTAACTTTGTCATCTTCTAACTATTCAATCCAATTTAACAAGCACTCTTTTAAACACCTACTATGTTAAAGGCTCCTGTAAGTACAAAGATTATATACAAAGACAAAGTAGCACACGTTCCTGCCCTTCAGCAGTTTATGTTGTACTCAAGAAGTACATTTACACAGTAAAGTAAATATTTATTTGGAAAGGAAAGAATACTAAGTACTTAAGAGGAGCATCAGAAAGAAGTTTTGGTAGAAGGTGACATTTGAGTTGATCCTTGAAGGAAGCTAGGGGATTGAAAAGCTGGAGGAGAGTAGAATTCATGGTGAGTGGGAGTGGGTGCCATCTTGTACATAGTCATAGAGGTGATAATGGTATACTTTCCCAGTGTTGTTTGTCATTGGATTGTGTGTGGTAAAGATAAATATAAAGATATAACACAGTTCCAATTATAAAGAAACTTAAAATTTGCTAGCTGAGTCAATGATAGAGCTGCTGGTTATCAATCAAATTGTTATTTGGAAAGAGGATGTGATAAGTTTTCAGGAAGGCAAATACTATAACTAACTTGAGCCTTAGATTCCCACTAAGTAAAAGAGAAGTATCCAGCCTAAGTAGAACCTTAGGTGGGATAGATGCTGATGGAAATGAATCCTGCTTTCTAGAAAACTGGTATGGTATAATGTGAATCTCACCTTTAAGGTTAATATTGGTACCCAAAGGTCCTCATAGGGAAAGTGTTTTGTAAACAACAAAGTTGTTGTTTGTTTGGTTGTGTCTAACTGTGATCCCATTTGGGGTTTTCTTGGTAGAGATGCTAGAGTGGTTTGCCTTTTTCTTCTCCAATTCATTTTATAGATAAGGACACTAGTGATTCTCCCAGGATCATACAGTGTAAAGGATTGCAGATATTGGGGAACTCTGAGAAAAATATACTTGAAGCAAAGATAGTTACAGCAAGGTGTTAACTCAGTGTGATCAATGAGACAATAGTTCTCTAGTTCACATATACTTAATACTTAGTATGGTAATGTAATAGTTCTCTAGATCACACATATTTAATGTGCTATAATGATGTAATCATACTGAGGTTTTTTAAGGGCTGAGAGGACTGGAAATAGAAACTTTCCATCTTTGACCATTCTCCTGATGGCTTTCCTGCTTACTTCACTCCTCCATTAAGACCAAGACTGATCCTGAGATCCTCCAGAGAGCTAGTCTGGACACTCCATGTTGGCACCTGAACAGGGACCTCCAGCAGGACATTATATTTTGTCACATAACATGGGGAACTGAAAGAAGCACAATACATTTTGAGGCTCTCGATGTAAGGACCTACACTCAGCAGTTCAACTGACATGATTATAAGCACAGTGGAGAAGTCCCTGTAATTCAGAAATAGGGTGAGTAAATTAGTCATTTTCCTATTACAAAGATAATGGTCCTGATTCAATTCCTGAGGAAACATTCTATATATATAACATTATACAATTGGCTTAAGGAGTTCCACAAGTTTAAAATAAAGAAAAATTTTAATGTGGACAGCCAGACAAGAAAGTGTGAGAAGAAAGAGCAGGAGGATGGTACTGACAAAGCAGCTGAAAAGCACGAAGAATTGGACAAGAGAGGAGTTAAGTACAGTGCTGATGAACTTAAGGAGTGTGGTGCTTCTCAGTAGGCATCCTTAGGGCAGTTCCCATCTCCTGACCCTCCCCCCTCAATTACTACTACTATTAATTTTTAAATTTTTGATAAAGATGCTCTGGCTCTGGCAGACAGGTTTTATAAACCCACAAGAAGGGCAGTGTCCAGTGTGAGCAGCTCCACTATCTTTAGATAATCGCCAGGTGATGTGGAGAAATCCAGAAAGTGGTGAATGGAAGGGACCAGATAGGTTAACTGCTTGGGGAAGAGGATTTGCTTGTATCTCTACAGATGGAGAAGGAATCACATGGGTGCCAATGAGCCATATTCGCCTTTTCCATCAAAGAGAGATGGAGAAGACTCTTGAAACAAAGGAGAAGACCCAAGAAACATCTGATGGTTCCATTTCTGACAACATATGCCACTGAAAAAGCACAACTGTTAACCCTATGAATATGGCAATTGACTCAAGGACATCAAAAATTGTTAATGAGACTGATGTAGGACTTCAAAACCTGCAGGAATCATGGGATTCCTTGACACATGAAATAATAGACTTCATTGGTTTTGGACTATCTCTAGGACTTATGGACATGTAAATTTCCTCATGTAGTTTCATACTGTTTGCTACATCACTACTAGCCTGTGTTATATTACTATGTGTTTGTAAAATACTTCCCATGCTGATAGATTTATGTATATCTGTTTCAAATAAGACCCTTCAGCCCTGCTAACAATATCTGGTTTGACTTCCCATTTACCTTTAGTGCCCACCTCCCTTCCTGAGAAGTCAGGGAGGGCATGACCACCTGTGTTCTAAAACAAAAGAAAACTGGAGATGTAGAGGACAATAGATATTGGGGAATCTTGAGAAAAGTATATACTTGAAACCCAGATAGATCAGGGTGTTAACTCAGTGTGATTAATGAGATGATGGTTCTCTAGTTCACATGTACATAGTACTTAGTATGGTGATGTAATGGTTCTCTAGTTCACACACACTTAGAGTGCTGTGATGATAAAATCATACTGAGGTATTTAAGGGCTGAGAGGACTGGAAATAGAGACATTCCATTCTTGACCATTCTCCTGGTGGTTCTCCTGCCTACTTTACTCCTCCACTAAGACCAAGGCTGGTCCTGAGATACTCCAGAGAGCTAATCTAGAAACTACATTTTGGCGCCTGAATAGGGACCTCCAGAAGGGCATTATAATACAACTAGTGGATGTCTAGGCCAGATTTGAACTCAGATATTCCTGACTCCAGGTTCAGTGTTCTATCTACTTTGCCATCTATCTGCCTCTGATAAATCACAATCCATTATGCAAATGAGAGTTATTATGATTTCTGAAGGGCCTGAAACTGTTATGCCAATTTGATAACAATCTATTTGTTCTATTGATATACATTTATTGAACACCTACTGAGTATAATCTTATTTCTAAGATTGTAAAGAATCCTAGAAAGGAATCCCAGTGAGTCTTAGGCATGCCTTTCTATAAATTTGCTTGCTGAGAACTTTTGAATGGGCTTGCAGTTATTTGATAGAATCTGAGGAAGCATAAAGTTTGGCCATCTTCTACTACTTTAATTAATGAGTATACTTTAGGCAGGTCCATGTTTACCCTGAAAACTTGGCCATTTCCTGTAGTAAACACAATCCCCTTTAAGGAATGGACAAATATTCTCTTTGGTGGGCTTCTTGTAATGAAGCATATTATACCTGGGAGGCTGCTACATCTCAAGAGTCACATATCAAATGAGATTACTTAGTATAGGGTCTACTTTTGTTCTTAGTGTATAAAAATCCCTTAGTGAACAGGGATTTGGAAGATTTGACCATGAAGTCTTATACAAACTTGCCTAGAAATGGTTCCCACTCAAAACTCAAAATAGCTGTGACCATGAGTATTCCAAGCCAAGGAATTCAGATGCTGATGCTTCATGGAGAGGTGATGATATATGTTGTATGTTGTTTATTTGTTTGTTATAGTGACCACTATGTTTGTAAATTGTGTATTATTTTTGTTCTATGAGTTTCCTCTTCTCTTATGTCTTATTTAATAAACTTGTAACTAGCCTCTTTAAAACTATACCTGTTGAAATACAAATTCTGAACCTAAATTAATTTTACAAAGACATTTACAAAACAAAATATAGATGACAGATGAATCAGTATTAAATGGTATAGAAATTCTGAGGAAAGAGATAAGGGTAGACTAATGCCATCAAGAAAAACTCTGTAGAGGAAGATTTGAGCTAGATCACAATAGTTGGTTTCATTTGGCCTGGAATAGAAAAAGGGGAAGAGCCTTTCAAGAGAGGGGAACAAAATTAACAAAAACTTAGGAAAAATAATGAAACTATCAAGTTCATAGAATAAAGATGAGAGCAGATTGGCCAGAAAGTTGCATGATGGGGATAGTATAGTCAGTGTTGGATAAGTAGGGCAGGGTTAGAGCATGCCAGACTTAAGATTTACACCTTTTGCACTATAACATCCCACAAAATTAGGATAGATGAGGAATGTGCTAATTCCACTTCACCACATTTAGTCTTGCTAAAATAGTTACTAAGTGCTCTCTCTATAGGATTTGAAAGGCTGTCCTTCACTCTTTCAATATGACATCAATTCAAATCAACATCATGAGACAAAGCTTCTGTTGCATTATATCTCTACAGGGAATGTATTCTAGAAGAGAAATGGCTCAGAATGAGTGTAAATAGCAATTATTTGTTTTGTCTAGGAACCTTGAGGGTGTTTCCCTCCCAAATTGATATATGTATGTGTGTATACATACATACATACATATGCACACACACATATTTTATTTTACTAGGAAAAAGAAGCCATTTTCTGCCTCATTGATTAATTAGCCTTAATCACTGTTTGGGCATTACCGAAGTCAAACTGTGACTTGTTAAAGATATTAGCTTAAAAAGATCAAGGTTTCCCATTGCATCCAACATCCAAGGCCATCTCCAGTCATTCCAGTCTATATCTGGTCACTGGATCCCAGATGGCTCTTTGCACAGCCTACTCTCACTTAAATCCAATTCATTTGCATGTCATAGCATCATCTCTGTGATGTCAAGAACAAGACAAGTCACGGAGGTGAGTGATGGGTCAAGTTTGGGGAATAGTAAGTACAGCAGTAAATTTCATTTTGTAGAATCAATGGTCATTTTTTATTTTTTGTTATAACATTTGACCTTTACCAAATAAAATCTGATCAAATTAGTTTTCCCACCTTCTGTTAGTTCTAAATCTGTTGACAGCTGGATTTCATGTCATATACATATATTTCTTTGATTTCTTTTGCTGTCTTTTTAATTCTATGGTTTTCAACAATAGCTATTATTCCAAGAAAACATGCCCAAGTGGTAGGATATACTTCATTGACTGTTAGAGATACTGCAATAACTATTGGTGTGGGGAACAGACCTTTAACAAGGGTTTTAAAGATCACTAAAGCCCACAACCAAACAATATCAATCACACATCAAAGTGCAAGCAAAACTACAGTTATAAATAAGAAACAATGCCAAGAACGGACAAACTATTACAAAAAAACAACCCAATGAATCCTCAGAAAATAAGCAAAGATCATCATGTCCATTTGGCTGAACCATAGAGTGACTTTTTTGATTTTGTGAAAATAATTTAATTTATCTTATCCTCAGCCCTCTTATCTGTAAAATGGATATAGGCAAAAATTCCTCATAGAATGGTTGTGGGACTTAATGAGAGAATAGATATGAAAGTACTCTATAAACTATAAAATGCTATACAAATGTAAGGGATTATTATGCTTTTAACAGGGAGTTTACTGTAATCATCCTTTAGTTTCTTGGCTCTCTTCCACCTCATTCTCTCACAAAAAGGAGGCACTTGATGCCATGAATGACAATCAAACATTAAATAAGTTTTCTTTTATCTTGTGCTTTTTTTTTTTTTTTTTTGGCAACAGCTGAAACCAAGAACACACACCTTCCATTATTAGTATTTTGAATTGAAGGCAAGAAGAAGAGCAATCCACTAACCACAGTCATATAAGGACTATACACAGCTGCAGCAGCCACCATGTAATTATTTAATTTGTTTTTTTTTGACAGCTTTAATTTGCAGAGGTAAAAAAAAAATAAATTTCATGTGGGCACCTGCTTGTAGAGATTTTACGCAGGCCAAGGGATGCTTTAGGTTGAATGCTCACATCATTTTGGGGGGCTGAAGGGAAAGACTAGACAAAATATAAGGCAAAATAGCAGCTTGATCTTTATCCAACTCCTTTGGGGTAAGGGAACAGTCCAAATTATTTACTTTGCATGCAATCCTTACTGGACAAACTCAGCCTGGGTTAATTTTATTGCCAAAGAAGAGAGAAAGCAGTACATTAGCAATAGTTTCTCAGTTTGTGGTTCTGAGGCAATGAAATGAATTGGGAATGTGGGTATAGTTTTATACCCAGGAAACACCTGGCTCATTGAGTAAATCACACATAGACATTTGTCCCATGAGAAATTTCCCAGTCTCTTTTTCATGTTATAGTAGAATGTAACCAAAGGTTATAGAAACAAGAGCAATTATGAAATAGAATGCTGGCTCCTTTTTTTGTTCTGATGTTATCCAATTTTCCTTCTCAGTGTCAGCCATCAAAATGACACACATTTAATCTGTGTTGGCAAATAAGCAAGGCTATAATTATGAATTTCTGTGTCCAGAACATATTATAGTCCTGGACTAGTGGTGAGTCATCATGTTCTCAGGTGAGAAGAGAAGAATAAGATTAAGGTGAGGGAGTCTGCATTATGGTAGCTTCTTATTCTTAACTGTTTATTCTTGCTAATTAGATATTAAGTCCTACTATTTATCTATAACTGAAAGGTTATAGATACTGCCAGTATCACCTAAATTTGTCTCCCTTTCAGCTCAATGTCCTGATACAAAGCTTTGGTCAACCTTTCCTAGTCGTAGCTACCTACCTTATTAAGTAGGTACCTGAAGAAACTACCTTATCAAAACTGAATATTACATGTTTAAATCTCTTGACACCTATGAAATATACATTGTAACTTTTTCATTAGGCACAGAATACACTTTATGTGTTCCATCTAAAGCTATATATTTAACTGAATGCTTGACTCAGAAACTCACTAGCTGTGAGTTCCTGGGCAAGTAACTTAACCAATTTGTCTCAGTTTCCCCATTTATAAAATGAGCTAGAAAAGGAAATACCAAACCACCCCTGAATCTTTTCCAAGAAAATCTCAAAAGGAGTCACAAAGAGTAAGACATAACTGAAAGCAACTGAATTAAAGATAGCATGCTATGTTTAATGGAAAGGCCACTGGAGACAATGGTTTCTTATTCTGTCTCTATCACACTGTTCTTGAGCATTTGTTCAAGTCACTACATCTTTTGTTTGTTTGTTTGTTGCAGTTCTACAAAACCGATAAAATAAGGTGACAAGACCAGATTATCATTAAGGTTCTGTTTGACTATAGAATTTTTGTAGTTTAATAATAGCTCACATTTCTATAATACTTTAAGACATGTGAAGCACTTTCCCTCCCTGATTTTTGTTGTATTATCTTCTTTGTTAATCAGATTAGGGAAGTAAGACCTGGCCATAGTCATAAAGCTAGTAATAGTTTGAAGCAGGGGTCTCTTGGCTTAAATTAAGTACTTTTTACAGTACAGAGTTATGAGGGAACTCCTATTTAAGAAATATCTTTTAACAGTGTCATTCAGCAATTTATAGTCTTAGAGAGTAGCCTGGAACAATAAAAAGCTAATTTGACTTTTCTAGGGTCTCACAGTCAGGATGTATCAAATACAGCATTTGAACTCCAGGTGTTTTTGACCCTGAATCTGGCCCTCTATCCTTATGATATACCACTTTATAGACATAATTACTGATTAAAACATTTTGAAAGTGTTTTTTTACTGAGGTTTCTTTTTCTTTTCACTTTGGTTTCCTGATAATGTTTTTTTTTTTCTTCTAATTTCCTCTTCATTAGTGGTGAGTTCACCCTTTTCATTTTCAAGACTATCAATTTGCTTTTTCTCTTTCCTTTTTTTAATCAGGTTTACTAAGGGTTTGTCTATTTTGTTGGTTTTTTCATAAAACCAACTCTTAGTTTTATTAATTAATTCAATAGTTTTTTTACTTTCAATTTTATTAATCTCACCTTTTATTTTTTGAATTTCAAGTTTTGTGTTTGTCTGGGGGTTTTTAATTTGTTCCTTTTCTAGCAATTTTAGTTGTAAACCCAATTCGTTGGCCCTCTCTTTCTCTATTTTATGCAAGTAGCCTGTAGAGATATAAAACTTCCCCTAATTACTGCTTTGGCTGTATCCCACACATTTTGGTATGATGTCTCATTATTGTCATTTTCTTGGGTGAAGTTATTAATTATGTCTATGATTTGCTGTTTTACCCAATCATTCTTTAGTATAAGATTATTTAGTTTTATTTAGTTTCCAATTATTTTTTGGTCTATTTTCCCCTGGCTTTTTATTAAATGTTATTTTGATTGCATTATGGTCTGAAAAGGATGCATTTACTATTTCTGCCTTACTGCATTTGATTTTGAGGTTTTTATGCCCTAGTATATGATCAATTTTTGTATAGGTTCCATGAACTGCTGAGAAGAAAGTATATTCCTTTCTGTCTCCATTTAGCTTTCGCCAAAGATCTATCATATCAAACTTTTCTAGTATTCTATTTACCTCTTTGACTTCTTTCTTATTTATTTTGTGGTTTGATTTATCTAATTCTGATAGTGCAAGGTTGAGATCTCCCGCTATTATAGTTTTGCTATCTATTTCCTCTTGCAGCTCTCTTAATTTCTCTTTTAAGAATTTAGATGCTGCACCACTTGGTGCATACATATTTAATATTGATACTGCTTCACTATTGATGCTTCCCTTTAGCAGGATATAATGCCCTTCCTTATCTCTTTTAATTAGATCAATTTTTGTTTTTGCTTGATCTGAGATGAGGATGGCTACTCCTGCTTTTTTGGTTTTGCCTGAAGCATAATAGATTCTGCTCCACCCTTTTACTTTTAGTTTGAATGTCTCATCCTGTTTCAGGTGTGTTTCCTGTAAACAACATATAGTAGGATTCTGACTTTTAATCCAGTCTGCTAACTGCTTCCTCTTTATGAGGCAGTTTGCCCCATTCACATTTATGGTTAGAAGGACTAATTCTATATTGCTTGCCATCCTATTAACCCCTGCTTATGCTTTTCCCCTTTCCTTCCCTTTTACCCTCCTATCCAGTATTCAACTGGTAAACACCACTTGCTTTTCACAGCCCTCCCTTTTTAGGATCCCTCCCCCACCTTAAAGATCCTCCCCTTATTTTACCCCTTTTCCTCGAAATTACTGTATTCCCTTCCCCTTACTTATACTCCTTCCCTTTCACTTTTCAATGAAGTGGAAGAAGTTTCACCATAAATCGAATATGTCTATTGATACACGCTATGTTCATCTCCCTCCTTTCTTTCTCTCAGATATAATAGGTTACCTTTGCCTCTTCATGAGATGTAGTACCACCACTTTATACTTTTTTATGATATAATCTCCTTTCCACCTCTAGTTTCTAAGACAAATTGTACATATGTTCTTTACATATTTTTTTGACAGAAGTATAGTTCTCAAGATTTCTTTTTACCTTTTTTAGAAGTCTCTTGAGTTCTGTATTTGAAGATCAAACCTTTTATGTAGGTCTGGTTTTTTCATCAAAAATAGATGGAATTCATTTATTTCGTTAAATGTCCATCTTCTTCCCTGGAAAACGATGCTCATTCTTGCTGGGTAAGTTATTCTTGGCTGCATACCAAGTTCCTTAGCCTTTCGGAATATCATGTTCCATGTTTTTTTTTTTTTTTTTAATGCCCTCCTGTGTGTTGAAAAATTGCAATAAAGAGAAAAATTCAACCCATTAGCCATATCTGATAGTGCAAAAAATGTTTTATGGCAGTAATCTTTTATTACACTATAGTTAGGAAGGGGATATATCTTCTGAAATGAAGATCTAAGTTCTGATACATTTAGTACTGTTTCCCTTTACATGACTGTGGTCAATGTGCATATAATTTTTCTGGTTCTGCTAGCTTTGCCCTGTATCAGTTTATACAAGTCTTCCCAAGTTTTTCCTAATTCCTCATTGTCATCACTTCTTCCAAGATCCTATTATTTACACATAGCATACCAGTCTCCAATTGAAGATTACTGATTTTATTTCTATTTTTTTGCTACCATAAAAAGCATTATAATATTGACATATGGGGACTTTTTTCCTTTGTCTGTATAAAACCATTGTAGAGGTCTACTGGGTCAAAAAGAACGAACAGTTTTGTGACTTTTCCTGAATTATTGGACTGAATTCATAGCTTCATTAGAGATATATTGCTGTTGTTCAGTCATTTCTGACTCTTGTGAACAAGTCATGCCAATATTGTCCATGGGGTTTTCTTGTCAAGGATAATATAGTAGTTTGCCATTCCCTTCTCCAGAGGCAAACAGAAGTCAAATTAGTTACTCAGGGTCACACAGATAATAAGTGCCTGAGACTGGATTTGAATTCTGGTCTTATTGACTCCTGGTCTAGCATTTTATCTACTGAGCCATCTTAGCTACCTCATAGAGATGTGTTAGCATTCTTACAAGGTGCTAAGTCACCGGAATGGATATAATTATCTAATTTAGCATGGTACTTAACAATTCTCTAGTCCAGTAATGTATTTACTAGAATTCCATGAGATTCACACCTTTAAGAGGGCATACTTTTAAGGAGCTCCTGCAAGCCTAGGGAGTACCCACAAGCCCATTCTCTGGGAGGAGGTGTCTGATTCATTCCCAGGTCTACCTTCCAGCTGTCTGGAGACATTCTGACAAGAGCTCATTGGGAACCAAGGAGAGAGATAGGCCTCTATTAAAGCTACCCGGACCCCAGGAAAAGATTCAAGACTTTGAAGGACACAATAAAAAGATCCGGATTTTAACTCCTGGCTGCATTATTGAACTGAACTGAAACTAAGGCTGCTTCTAGAAGCTCCCCAAGGGATCTGCTCCCAGAGAATGATTGCATTTTAGAGAAACAGATCATTACAGAGATGTATTAGTGTACTGGTTTTCTTACAACTTCTACATTAATTATTTTCACCTTTTAACACCTTTTCCACATTTCAGGATATGAAGTAACATGTCAGAGTTGTTTTATTTTGCATTATTGTGAGTGATTTGGAGTATTTTTCATATGATTGTTTATCGATTTTTCATATCCTTGATTTGGGAATGAGTTGTATTTGTTTCAATTATATACATATATACATATATATATGTATTAAATTAATTATATGTCTCACAGAGTTGATGTGAAGAAAGAGCTTTGTAAACTATTTTTAATAAGATCATCATTGTCAATATTTCCTCTCTGGTCTGAATCATAATCATTCCGTAACTTCTCATGTAATGAAATTCTTGTCCATATCTTTCTGTAAATTATGCATAGAGCATCTACTTAGTGTATTAGAGCTCTTCTAGTTCATTTTATGATAAAATGTAAAGTTTATATAAATGTGGGTTGTCATCATTGTAGTGGGTCTACATGTATGCCACATTATAGCTCAATTAATTAATTTGTTCATTTTTCATAGTAAGCTAAAGGACATAAATAGTTTAAAAAAGATATTTAATGAAATAGTATAGTAAGAAAAACCAGAAACAAAATATAATCACCATGAAATTGAATGAGTTCTCTTCTATAAATCACACATTATCTTTAGGGGTAAATACACATGAGGAACATGTATGTCTAGGATACACATGTATAAGGACATATGTAGGAATAGCTAGGTCAAGATACATGTAGAGAGAGTTAAGCAAAGGATATACATATGAAGGACATGCATATGAAATCTACCCATAGGGAAGATGTGTGGCCAAGAAACATAAATGAACAAGCAATTCATGTCTTCATTGCAGCAGGTCCACTAATGTCTTTGGTATGTCATTTTGCTATTCCGACTAGGCCCATTTACTTCCAGTTTTTGCTTAGCATGTTACCGTCATTAGATACTACTCTACTCATCACCCTGCAGTACCCTTTGTCAGATATTGCTAGACCTGATTCAATTGGGCATGTGATTACAGAGTATTTCTCTGCTTCTAACTTCTGGCTTCAGCTGAAGTCCTTCATTAAAAGTGTGAGTTCTTTTTCATAAGGAATAAGCTCTTCTCTGCTCTTCTAGTTTCACATCCTGAGGACTAAAAAAAATGGCTTCTACTTGTGTTAGCTATTGGATCATCATTAGCAATACCTATGAACAAACCCTGTTGGCTTGTTTTTTCCCCTTTACAAAATGACCCTGTTCATTTCCAGCGTCATGTACTGAAGGTCTTCCATTTCCAGCAGAGTCTTTACCTTAAGCATCAATTAAATTGGGACATATTTCATAATTTTCTTACTTAGCTTATGTCCTTCTTTAAACTTAACTTCTTGATCTAGGATCTTGGAACTCTTTCCTTTAGGTTTATGTTTTTTGTTCCCTATTCCATATGTAGGATTGTCTCATAATATTTATAGAGCACTTAACAATGCCTGACACATAAGAGGTGCTATATGTTACTTATTATTATTATTACCAAAAAAGGTGGCTGCAGGAGGAAAGGAAATCAGGATAAAGTTTCAATTATGTCAGAACAATTTAGAATAAGTATCTCAGAAGTCCTTTAGATCAATGTTAAGGTTTTAATGATAAAACTGCTATTTTGCTTTTATCATGTCATATGTTTTGCCTTTATCTATTGATGACACGAAAGCATCTAACACCTTTGAGCTATAAAGAATTGGACATCTAGATCAGTAATCCTCTGGGACTATCCCCTCTTCCTCAACTTGTATCATTCCTAACTACACTAATGGTGTATGATCCAACTGAGATTGGAAGAAGAATCTTGGCAAAACTATTTTAGGCCATTCCTGAATATGAGAAAAGCCAAATTATCCTTGGGAAGTCAGGACAAACTTGAGGTACAATAACTAACATTGTTCTTACAGCTATTTGGAGAGTGAAGGTGAGGAACTGGAGGGGAGAACTTGGATTTTATCCAGGTTTGGATCATAGAGAATTGATTATAAAAGGCATCTTAAAAAATATGTGTATACTTTCCCCACCTGAGCAAGGAAAGCTCAAGGGGTATGGCTGAACTAGAGCAGAATAGATTTAGATTTCTTCAAACTGAATGCATTTTAAAAATTCTCTTAAAAATCTTTATAATTTAGCTCAAGATTCTTTTGGGAACTGTGCACGTATTACATTACCAAGAAAAGATTGATGAGAACTTGACAAAAATTACACTGACCTTTTCCCTATAAAGGAACAGAGAACTAAGAGAAAAAAAATAGAACTTCTGCTGTTTTTTCAGTTGGAAATGTGTTCACATAAGTTGAATTAGTCAAGCTGTTCTAGCATTGGTTTTTGGCAGTGCTCTGGGGATGTAATTCCCAGGTTTGGGACTGTTAGAGGAAAACAAGAAATCTTATTGTTAAACTGTATTTAATCATTAGAGTAGCTCCAGTTCACTTTTAAGAAAAGTGTATTTCCAAGCAGGAAAGGACCCTGAAAACACAGGGGTGATTTGAAACAGAAGGCAGTCATTACAGTTAGCTAAATATAGAGAGTGGAAAATGTTCTAGAGGCAAGGAAAATGACATGAGTGAGGGCACAGAAGTAGCATTAAAAAATAGCTTTCCAGAGGAAGTAGAAGACTTACATAGTTTTCCTCCTTGCTGTACTTAACTAACCTCCTAGTGGAAGGGATTCAGGCTTTCCTTACTGAATCTGATAGTGATGATATTAACATCAATCAAGGTATGGTCCAAGGACCATATTCTCTGGCTGGGTTAATAGAACAGATCAGGATTTGAAATGAATTAAACAGAATAATGTAATGTGGATATCAGCTCCTCATATGACATAATGAATGAGGGGCCTGGTTTCTGGGACCTAATAATTATGATGGTTTGTGTCTCCACTTGATCTCCCTAGCTAACAACAGAATCTGACTTGTGTTTCTCAAAGGACTCTCAGGTCCCATGCAAGCACCAGAGTAATAAGTTCATTAAACATCGAACAAATTTGTTTGTTTTTTGAAGACATTCATGAATGCATATAGGATTTTTTTCTAGATTCTTAGCAAGTAAAAAAAGAGTTTTTGTTGAGTTCTATTTCATTTTTGAAGTTCAATTAATGTCTTCTTCAGACTCACCAGAACCATTTTGTGAAGTCAATCATGATCCCATTTCAAGTATAGGTTCAATATTTCTAATGTAACTACAGTTTCACCAAATAGTCTCAATTGCTGCTGAGTTAACATGTTTATGGAGAACTCTCATGAAACCCTTATTCTGGTCAGTATCTCTTAGCACACTACCAGTATTCAGGTGCAGGTTGCTAAAACCAATTTATGAACAGCCAGACTCACTACTACATTCTCTTAGTATAACGCCAGTGTAAATGGTGATTGCTTTTTCCTTTTCATTGTGATTTCTCCATTTTGTTTGGTTTGCTAGGCTAGAAGAATCCTCTTAGAGCTTTTTGTATATATGTGCTTAAGCTTTTTCTCTATCCCATGAGAGGATGTAGTGAGTAATGAGAGCCTTAACTCCTGCTGGCACATGCCTCCTATAAGAGCAAAGTTAACACCATGAAAGATTGGAATAGGATTGCTGTTTCATCCCTGTGATCAGGAAGAATACAGAAAATGCAGAAAATCAGGCGCATGGGAAGGAACTAGGTAGAACTGGATATCTGAACATATTTGAACAGATTCTCTCAAGGAAAAAGTGCAGCAAGTTCAGATTTGTCTAACAAGATAGTATCCTTTCTTTTTTGAGAGATTGGAAATATTATATAATCTGAATTGGTGAGTAGTCATGGATCATGCTGGATATTTGCTCTAGAGATGTATACCCTTCTCCTGTCTGGTACCACATCTCTGTTCCTTCTTTGGAATTTCTCACATCTGCTGTACCCTGCTTTTGGCTGAAGTCACCCATGTCTTCATTCTTCTCCAGGCTATACTTTTCTGGTCTTTTTCTACAAAGCCATGGAAAACTCTTTTTACACATGAAGCTCCTTCCACACTTGGACTTCACACATTGCCCCTGAGGCCTCTCCTTTTGATTGGCTTATTTCTCCCAGGACTTCCTTTTTAAAGAGAATTCTCAGATCAGCCATGTCCTTTATTTTTCTCCAAGTTGTACTCCTGGACTCTCTGGACTTTTTCTACTATTCCCCTATGCTCAGCACTGTCATCTCTGAATGGCACACAGCCAAATGAATCCAGGAAACCAAGTCTTTCTGGATGGCCTGAAGATATACATACATACACACACACACACACACACACACACACACACACACACACACACATATATATACATGTATATATAATATTTTTTTTAATTTTAATTTTTTGGATTTTATATGAGAGTTGCGTGAACAAAACCCAGTTGTGAACAGGGAATCTAACTATAAACATAATGTTTGTAGAATTTCTTCGGAGTCCACTGGAATAACCAGTGGATATTCATCTAACTCTATCTGTAACTCCCTTCCTCTTGATCTGATTGAAGGGTGTGATGGTTAAAAAGTTTGAAAAGCACAATTTCTGGATAATTTAATAATGTTCTTAATAATGCCAGCATTTTAAAAAAAAATGACCTTTTATTAAATGCTAAAGGCAATGAATGCTAAAGTCAATCATGGTGGTAGGTTCATGTCTTTTATTTTTTTTTATTTTTATTTTTATTTTTTAATTCATTTTTCCAAATTATCCCCTTCCTCCCTCCACTCCCTCCCCCCGATGGCAGGTAATCCCATACATTTTACATGTGTTACAATATAACCTAGATACAATATATGTGTGTAAATACCATTTTCTTGTTGCATATTAATTATTAGCTTCCGAAGGTATAAGTAACCTGAGTAGATAGACAGTAGTGCTAACAGTTTACATTCGCTTCCCAGTGTTCCTTCTCTGGGTGTAGTTATTTCTGTCCATCATTGATCAACTGGAAGTGAGTTGGATCTTCTTTATGTTGAAGATTTCCACTTCCATCAGAATACATCCTCATACAGTATTGTTGTTGAAGTGTATAGTGATCTTCTGGTTCTGCTCATTTTACTCAGCAACAGTTGATTTAAGTCTCTCCAAGCCTCTCTGTATTCCTCCTGCTGGTCATTTCTTACAGAGCAATAATATTCCATAACCTTCATATACCACAATTTACCCAACCATTCTCCAATTGATGGACATCCATTCAACTTCCAGTTTCTAGCTACAACAAAAAGAGCTGCCACAAACATTTTGGCACATACAGGTCCCTTTCCGCTCTTTAGTATTTCTTTGGGATATAATCCCAATAACAGCAATGCTGGGTCAAAGGGTATGCACAGTTTGACAACCCCTTGGGCATAGTTCCAAATTGCTCTCCAGAATGGCTGGATTCTTTCACAACTCCACCAACAATGTATCAGTGTCCCAGTTTTCCCACATCCCCTCCAACATTCATCATTATTTGTTCCTGTCATCTTAGCCAATCTGAAGGTTCATGTCTTTTAGAAGATGCTTCAATAGCATCCTTGTCAAACTTCCTCCCTATAAGGAGGCATACTGGTACCTTAATCATCCCCATTTCATTATCTTTGCTTGTCCAAGATACAGGAACTGCTAGTTATGAATCTGAAATACAACCTACCTTGTCTTACTACAAATTATTGATGTTCAGTGCCTATTGAGTAAGTCCTTGGAAGAGCAGTCTTTCTACAATTTTTTGTATCTATACATATGAGGAGAAGAGATTTGAGGAATAACCTTACCCTCATCTAAACTGGTCAAAAGAAGGATGAATGTACACCCCCACTCCCCAAGCTGGGTACAAAAATTACATTTCACTCAATAGAGAAATAAGAGGAAAACAATAGAGGGAGAAAGAAGAAATAGAGGGAGAACATTTTGAGGGACGGATGTACAGAAATATTTATAGTTATTCTTTTTGCAATATTAAAGAATTGGAAAATTGAGAAGGGAGTCTAGTAACAGGGGAATGGTTGAACAAATTATGGCATTTAAATGTAATTGAGTACTACTGTATTTTTAAGAAATGAAAAGGATTTTTTTCAGAAAAAACTGGAAATATGTATATGAAATGATGCAGTGAGGTGAGAAGAATGAGAATAAGTTTTACAGTGATAATAATATCATAAAAACAAAAATTTCTGATACATATAGTGATTAACCACTATTCCAAAGGATCAGTGATGAAATGTTACCTCTTTTCTGATAGAGAGGTGTTAAGTTCTTATTAAGTGCTAATGAGATAATGAGATATTAGGTTCTTACTAAGTGCTAAGTTGGTATTTAACAATTCTCTATTAGAAATAATTCAGAATTTTAGCAAAGTTGCAGGATACAAAATAAATCCACATAAATCCTCAGCATTTTTATACATTACCAACACAATCCAACAGCAAGAGATACAAAGAGAAATTCCATTCAAAATAACGGTCGATAGTATAAAATATTTGGGAATATATCTACCAAAGGACAGTGAGCAAAATTACAAAACACTTGCCACAAAAATAAAGTCAGATTTAAATAATTGGAAAGACATTCAGTGCTCTTGGATAGGCCGAGCAAATATAATTAAGATGAAAATACTCCCTAAACTAATCTATTTATTTAGTGCTATATCAATCAGACTTCCAAGAAACTATTTTAATAACCTAGAAAAAATAACAACAGAATTCATATGGAACAACAAAAGGTCGAGAATTTCAAGGGAAGTAATGAAAAAAGAAATTAAGTGAAGGTGGTCTAGCTGTACCTGATCTAGAACTGTATTATAAAGCAACAGTCACCAAAACCATTTGGTATTGGCTAAGAAATAGACTAGTTGATCAGTGGCATAGGTTAGGTTCACAGGGCAAGATAGTGAATAAAAAATAGCAATCTAGTATTTGACAAACCCAAACATCCCAAATTTTGGGATAAGAATTCAATATTTGACAAAAACTGCTGGGAAAACTGAAATTAGTATGGCAGAAACTAGGCATGGACCCACATTTAACACCACATACTAAGATTAGATCAAAATGGGTCCAAGATTTAGGCATAAAGAACGAAATCATAAATAAATTGGAGGAACATGGGATGATTTACCTCTCAGACTTGTGGAGGAGGAAGGAATTTGTGTCCAAGGGAGAACTAGAGAGCATTATTGATCACAAAATAGAACATTTTGATTACACCAAATTAAAAAGTTTCTGCACAAACAAAACTAATGCAAACAAGATTAGAAGGGAAGTAACAAATTGGGAAAACATTTTTACAGTTAAAGGTTCTGATAAAGGCCTCATCTCCAAAATATACAGAGAATTGACTTTAATTTATAAGAAATCAAGCCATTCTCCAATTGATAAATGGTCAAAGGATATGAACAGACAATTTTCAGATGATGAAATTAAAACTATTTCCACTCATATGAAAGAGTGTTCCAAATCACTATTGATCAGAGAAATGCAAATTAAGACAACTCTGAGATATCATTACACACCTGTCAGATTGGCTAAGATGACAGGAACAAATAACGATGAATGTTGGAGGGGCTGTGGGAAAACTGGGACACTGATGCATTGTTGGTGGAGTTGTGAAAGAATCCAACCATTCTGGAGAGCAATCTGGAATTATGCCCCAAAAGTTATTAAGGTGTGCATACCCTTTGACCCAGCCATACTACTACTGGGCTTATATCCCAAGGAAATACTAAAGAAGGGAAAGGGACCTGTATGTGCCAAAATGTTTGTGGCAGCCCTTTTCATAGTGGCTAGAAGCTGGAAGATGAATGGATGTCCATCAATTGGAGAATGGTTGGGTAAATTATGGTATATGAATGTTATGGAATATTATTATTCTGTAAGAAATGACCAACAGGAGGAATACAGAGAGGCTTGGAGAGACTTACATCAACTGATGCTAAGTGAAATGAGCAGAACCAGAAGATCATTATACACTTCAACAATGATACTGTATGAGGATGTATTCTGATGGAAGTGGATATCTTCAACATAGAGAAGAGCTAATCCAATTCCAATTGATCAATGATGGACAGAATCAGCTACATCCAGAAAAGGAACACTGGGAAATGAGTGTAAACTGTGAGCATTGGTTTTTTTTTGTTTTTGTTTTTTTGTTTTTGTTTTTGTTTTTGTTTTTGTTTTTGTTTTTGTTTTTGTTTTTGTTTTGTTTCTCTTCCCAGATTATTTTTACCTTGTGAATACAATCCTTCCTTTGCAACAACAACAACAACAAAATTCGGTTCTGCACATATATATTGTACTTAAGATATACTATAAGATATTTAATATGTATGGGAATGCCCGCCATCCAGGGGAGGGGGTGGAAGGAAGGAGGGGAAAAACTCGGAACAGAAGGGAGTACAAGGGATAATGTTGTAAAAAAAAATTACCTATGCATATGTACTGCCAAAGAGAATGTTATAATTATAAAAATTAATAAAAAAATGCTTAATAAAAAACAAAACAAACAAACAAAAAATAATTCTCTAGTTCCGGCCTTTACTAGGAGTTTAATCCCTTTGAACTCCTGGGGAGGAGCTTGCATGTTTAAGAGGAGCAAGTTCATTGATTGAGGTATTTTTTCCCAGAAGCCCCTGAGTTATTCCACACCCATTCTCTGGGAGGATAAAAGAAGCAACATTGAGCAAGGGAGGGAGAATATACTCTAGGTCAGAGTCTGGCCAGGAGATTGAGTTGAGACAGCAGATCTCTTCCCAGAGAGCAATCGGCAGTCCCTGGAGACAACAGAACATTACAGAAAGGCAATGGACTCAGAATGCCAATTGAGATATTTTTGGACATGGACAATGTGAGACTTTTTTCTTTATTTCACATGAACGTAATGGGGTTTTTGTTTTCCTTTCTTCCTAGATTAGGGGAAGGAAATGGGAGATAACAAAGGCAGATTGTTGTTGATTGAAAAAAAAATTAAAAATAAGATGTTAGCAAAGACATTTACTGAATATAGTATACTAAAAATAGCTACAAAAAATCCCCTACATAAATCTGCTGTGCATCTCCTACAAACATAAAATGTCCATTACAAGAATACAATGTCCATTAGAAGAGCGGACTTAAATTTAGAATATAAGGATAGTGAGTCACATGTGTAACATACATACATACATACATACATACAAAACTCATAGCAAAAGCAGCTCTCAATTCCTCCTCATCTTGTCCCACAACAAAACAATATTCTTTCTCTTTTTGTAGAGTCCTAATACAGCTAAATCTCTTCGGGTGCTATATTTCTCATTTGGGCTCCTATAGTGATTCCAACTCAAAAACTAATTGAAATGGGCTCACTTCTTTGGTAGGATTCTATTCCTCAAAGCTGCTCCTTCCTTTGAGTGTATGCCTTTCTGTATTTATATCTGAAGTGTTTATGTCTATGCTCCATTAATCATGCTTTAAAGTTTCTTGAAATTGCTGCCTTTGAACTGTTGGAGGGGCCATCACTGACTGAGAAAGTCACTGCTAGCCTGATAAATGAGGGGGAGAAAGGAGAGAAGAAATCTATTCTTTTACCTTCTCCATAGAGAAATCCTGGAATTGCACTCTGAAACTTCTCATGGCTTAGATAGTTTCTAAATATAAGCCAATTATCTTTGCTTTTTTTTTGTTTTGTTTTGTTTTTATGATATTTTTGTCACTATAAAAATTATTCTCATTCTCACCTCCCTGTATCATTTCATACACATATTTCCAGGTTTCTCTGAAAAAAAAATCTCCATCATTTCTTAAAAATACAGTAGTATTTAATTACATTTAAATGCCATAATTTGTTCAATACATTACTTACTTAATTGTGTTATTTCTTTCTGACTCAATTAGAGATGTGTTCATACTTTGTCAAGGGATCACTGGTCTGGCCACTGTTTTATAGTTATTTTCCTTATTATCATCTCCCAGCTCTTTGCACAATGAATTACATAAGTGTTTGCTGGATTTTCCCTTTTGGGATTGAATTTGTGATTTCATTGATACAGGGAGCTCCTAATGAGGTAACTATCTCTTTCCATTCATTTTGGCATTTCCTTTGCAACTTAGTTTCACAGTTATGTGAGATGCTGAAAAGTTCAAGATTCACACAGCCATTATGTGTCAAAGGTAGCACTCAAATCTCTGACTCTAAGGTACTCAACACTAACTTGAGAATTCCTTCCAGCTCTCTCTCCACTATGCCTCACAGCTTCTCTTGAATATTATTGAACAATAATGGAAAATATCTCAGAATCCACTCTAGTTTCTGGTCAAAGGTTATTTTGAAGAAATGAGCAGCTCCTCTGGGTTTCTTTATAGTCTCTTTGTTTGGTTTATTCTCGTGCTCCCCTGTCAGAAAATCTGGATTAAATTATTATTATTATTATTTTTAATAGTATTTATTTACCAGATAGATATATGCATTGATAATTTTACAACATTGATAATTGCCAAACCTTTTGTTTTCATTTGTCCCTTCCTTCCCCCCACCCCAGATGGCAGGTTGACCAATACATGTTAAATATATTAAAGTATAAATTAAATACAATATATGTATACATGTCCAAACAGTTGTTTTGCTGTACAAAAAAAATCGGACTTTGAAATAGTGTACAATTAGCCTGTGAAGGAAATCTAAAATGCAAGCGGACAAAAATAGAGGGACTGGGAATTCTGTGCAGTCATAGTCATCTACCAGAGTTCTTTCCCTGGGTATAGCTGGTTCAGTTCATTACTGTTCTATTGGAATTGATTTGGTTCATCTCATTGTTGAAAATGGCCACATCCATCAGAATTGATCATCATACAGTATTGTTGTTGAAGTATACAACGATCTCCTGGTCCCACTCATTTCACTCAGCATCAGTTCATGAAAGTGTCTCCAGCCCTTTCTGAAATCATACTGTTGGTCATTTCTTACAGAACAATAATATTCCATAATATTCATATACTACAATTTATTCAGCCATTCTCCAATTGATGGGCATCCACATAGTTTCCAGTTTCTAGCCACCACAAAGAGGGCTGCCACAAACATTCTTGCACATACAGGTCCCTTTCCCTTCTTTAACATCTCTTTGGGATATAAGTCCAGTAGTAACACTGCTGGGTCAAAGGGTATACACAGTTTGATAACTTTTTGAGCATAGTCTGAGTTAAATTCTTAATTCTTCCTGTATTTTAACATTATTTTGTATGCAGGAGAGGTGGAAAAATCTCTTGCCATGTAAATACCTGACTGGGTTAAGTAAACAAGGCATCTGTCATTCCCTACAGAAGATCTTGAAGGTAATAATAATGTTATAAAGTGGAGATCCAAGGTATCATTACAGCACTATTTTTGGGAACTGATATTTTAAAATAATTCCCTGTTATTTATACTCTTTTCTTCTATTTATTTTCCACAAGTAGCAAACAAGTTTTTCTTACTTTGGATAATGGCACTTGAAATTTGATTTATCTCACTTTTAATGTTTTGGAAATGACTATTTAACAAAGGGCCATTTTTGGAACATGTTTTAATAACTTGTACTGAAGCACAGGTAGGTGATTTCCTTATTTCATATTGTGGGCACCAGAAAATGGCATATTATTAGAACAAAAACAGACTCATTAAGTCATAGTAGATATGCAATGAGAGAGAGGTTCATGATAACTAAAACTCATGGTAATTAGATCACATTTATATAGGGTAGAGGACTGAAATTCTAAAGAGGTATGCTTGAATCAGATAACCGAGCTCTGAAGGCTAATTACCTATTCGATGTGAGACAATGACTCAATTAGTATATATTTGGATAAATGGCTCTTCTCACCATTGGTGCTTGCAGAATGTTTGGTGTTAAGATAATCATAGGTAGGGATTGGAGGACAGAGGGAGAGAGGCCAGAGGACTTGGTGGCAGGATGAGGAGGAGAGAGACTGGTGACTCTGGACTCCAGAATCCAGGATTTTGCTCGTCTGCCTCCTTCACTTCTCCCCTTAAAGACCAAGGACTTTAATTTATCCTGACTCTGGCTGACCCCAAGGCCCTCCAGGGAACTAGCCCATACTCTATAATATAGTATAGTTATATTCTAAAATTGTACCTTGTTCTGGTCCCTCTTGTCAACAATGAGATGATTCAGTCCAGTTCCAATGGTCTTATGATGAAGAGAGCCATCTGCACCCAGAGAGAGGACCATGAGAACTGAATGTGAACACAACATAGTATTTTCACTCTTTTTGTTGTTGTTTGTTTATATTTGTTTTCTTTCTTATTTTTCCTCCTTTTGATCTGATTTTTATTGTTCAGCATGATATTTATAGGAATATGTATAGAAGAATTTCACATGTTTAACATATATTGGATCACTTGCTGTCTAGAGGAGGAGGTGGGGGGAAGGATGGGAAAAAATTAGAACACAAGCTTTTGTAAGGGTGAATGTTGAAAATTATCCATATATATATTTTGAAAATAAAAAACTTTAATTAAAAAAAAACAATGTACAGTGTTTTATTGGTTCTGCTCATTTTGCTTTTGCTTCGGTTTATGTAGGTTTTTTTAGGTTTTTCTAAAGGCATCCTGCTTATCATTTCTTATGACACAGTGGCATTCCTTCACAATCGTGTCCTATGGCTTATTTGATGGGCAACCCCCAACTTCCAATTGTTTGGCACCAATTAAAATGCTACAAATTGGCTCTTTCTTTTTCCTTTAATTTGTTTGAGATACATACAAAGTCATATAAACAGTTTTTTTCATATTAGCCACCTTTTAAAGAAAAATACAAACAAAATGAAACAATTTTTAAAAAGATAAGGAAATGAAAACCATCTCAGTATCTTTGCCAAGAAAACCTCAAATGGGACTGTTGGACATGATTGAACAACAACCTATGAGAAATGAGAAAGCAGGTTAAATGACTTTCTTAGTGTTTGAGGACATATTTGAACTCATCTCATCTTGACTCCACTGTGCAAATAGCAAGAATTCATTATAAAACAAAACAAAACAAAACAAAACAAAAACAACAAACCTAACAACAGCTAAGTTTTTCCCTTCAGAAGAAAAGTCTAATCTTAGATGAGTTCCTAAGACTTAATTTTTTTGCTTATATTTAGCTTCTTTCATGCAGTTTTGAAAAATATCCCCAAACTCTAATATGTGGATGGGATTACAAGTCTGATTCTCTCCTAACAAACATAACAAGCTTTTAGTGATTATTACTTTTTTGTTATAAAACCATTCTTAAGTTTTCTAGGCTGATATCAATGTATAAAATAGTTTCTTGACTCTTCAAAAGCAAATCCTGCCCCATGTATGAGACAGTTAATCTAATTTTTAATGGTCTGCTCATTTATCTTTTCCCTATGATCAATTTGCAGTTCTACAGATAGAAGAGTCAGAGTAGATTGCCTTTTTGCTCTTTTACTTTTGACCCATATTAAACATGTCTAGAACTTTTGCAATGGTGGCAAAGTTCATCATAGATTTCTGATTGTGCCATTGAATCCTAGCAACATCCACTCTTGACAATTCTGTGAAGCTGGCCAATGCTCTTCACTGGTTTAGCTTTTTCTCCTTGTTGGAATATTATGACATCTGTACAATTAATTGGAAGATTCTACAGAATCAACACTGATAGGTTGACAGCTTTAGACTACCAACTACTATTATAATGGGGATATAAATTAATGTTTACCTCTATTTTTGAGACAAACAATTATAGTCCTTGAGGAGTTTACATTTTTATGAGGAAAGACAGCAGGGGAATTGGAAATATAAGAGTATCCATGCATAGTGACATTGTTACTGTTGACTAGGAAGCGCTGTGGAAGACTAGAATCAAGCAAGATAAGATCAAAATTAAATTGGGGTACCTGTACCCTTGAAATTAGGGATCATGATCAGTAGGGGTTTGAGCCAATGGCAGAATAAGATCCTACCCCTACTCTCCATGTATACCAGAGAACTAAGGAAAGGGTGAAATGTAATATACCTGGCCTTCAATCAGTAGAGCCAGAGAATTACTATGACACAAATATCTGAGTATATTCCTCAGAAGAAACATCTAAACAAAGTCAGCATTTTTTTGTTGATTGGGAAACTAACTTCCTAGTTTTAGATGGTTCATTTTTTGTTATTATAGTTATCACTCCAACATCTAATAAAGACACTGAGTTTTATATTATAGATAATTATAGTTATCATCCTGTACTCCTTAGAATGAGTCTGGTCTAGAACTATGAAATTAAGTAACACAAGAAGAAGCTATATGTTTAGCCAGAATTTAGGGGAAAAGATTGAAGATGTCTACAACAGTAGAGTATTATCATTATTATTATTATTAGTGGTGGTGGTGGTGATGATGGTAATGGTGACAGCAGTGAATTGAGATTGGTAATGGTGGTAGTGAGTGACTGTTTTTGTTGGTGGTGGCAGTGATGGTGATAATAGAGGTGGATGGTGGTGGTAGTGGTTGTGCATAGTGGCCATTGATGGTCATGGTAGTGGTTATAGTGTTGATGGGTGGTGGTAGTTGGTGATGGTCATAATAGTGAAGAGTGTTGTTGGTGGTGACAGTGGGTTGTTAGTAGTGGTTTGTGTGGTTGTTATTGGTAGTGGTGGATGGTTTTTATTGGTGGTGAATGTTAGTGATGATGGTGGAGATAGGGGTGATTGATAGTTATGGGGTGGTGACGGTAGTGGTGATAGGTAGTGATAATGGTGATAGGTAGTGATAATGGTGTTTTGTAGTGGGTGATTTTAGTGGCAATGATTGTAGAGGTAGAGCAGCAGTGGAATAGAGAAGTGGCTACACCACCATGAATCTACTAAGTTTTAGTTGAATGTACCCTGAATATGTAGTTAGAAAGTGTGAGGTTAAATTGAAACTTTAAAAAAAAAAAAAAAACAGTTTGGTTTTGGGCAAATCGTGTTGTTATTCTCATTTTTTTTTTATATGCAAAATGAGAGTTGGACTAGATGAGATGAAACTGGTTCTCAATCTTATAATTCTTTGGAATACTATGAGAAATAGGTTAATTCATAATAATATAATTTCATCAGACTGCTCAGTGTTGGATGAAATATTTTATTCAGCTCAATATAAAGTGGTATATGAATTTACAAAGGATTTGGGATTTTATTACTTTGGGAACTCCAGATATGGAAACTCCCTCCATCAAAGCAGAATGCCATCTAAGTCCTAAAGAGTTACTTCAGTCACATACATGTGAAATTTGCTAAAGGTTACATAGCTAAGAGTCATTAAGAAATGGGATTTAAACACAGGTCTTCCAGATTTCAAGCCTAGGATTTTAGTTGTTATTCTGTGCTGCCTCAATTAAAGTATAAATTTGATCTTTGATCAAAAATTTTGTTATTCCAGACATTGCAAAGAATAAAAAAAATTTAATGGAAAATGTTCCTATTTAGGCAGCATCAATTTGATTTCTTTCAACTTAATACTTAATATGTTATTTGAGATGGGGATGGTGTTTAGCCAGGAAAATATGAATAAAGGAATAAAGGACTTGGTGTCAGCAGTTGTCACCAGTGAGTAATTTGCTGGCTATATACTTATTATTATTATTATTATTTTTAACAAAAACCACATAGAACAACCTGATGAGGTGATTATAGTTCAAGATGCAGTAAAGCTCAGTAAAAGCTTTGTGGATCAGTATGGGTACATATCACACTTGAAATGCATTTGCTTCACATTCCATTTTAAATATATTCATTTATAAAGCATGAGTTCTGCATCCTCTTTCAGAGTGATCTTTTGTAGCCATAGTAATGCTTTTGGATTTAAATCCTTTAATAAAATATATGATGAGGAAACAGAAAAAGATTTAGGAAGAGATCAGTTATGAATGACTTCTCTAAAGAAATGCAAATCTTCTGACCATATGGATTTTTGTAAAGCTCAGAGGAATAAATCCTGGTGAACATATTGATGTATATTTCTGTTCCTTGTGCTTTGAGAATGAGTGACAAAAGAATATTGAATCATATATACTTAATTTGATTTCCTTTAAAAATAAACATTTCAAGTTAATATATTGTTAGTAAAACTGTAAATTGGCCCAACAGTTCAGGAAAAAAGGTTGGAATTTATATGAGAAAAATTATTTAACTGTTTATAATCTTTGACTCATGATTCCATAATTTGATCTGAAAAAGCCCTGTGTCTACCAAAATATTTATGATATTTATGATTTTTATGATAGCAAAAGACTACAAACTGGGTGCTCATCAATTGAATAACTGAACAAATTATTGTCTATAAATATGATGAAAAATTGTTATACCATAAGAAAAAAATGACTATTAGGAATTCAGAGAAAGAAAAACATTTGAATACTTAATCTTTCTGGGCTGAATTAGCCTCACTTAGAAAATTAGACTAGAATCCTTTTAGCTCTGTAATTCTATTATTGACTTTGGGATAATACTGAAGAAAAATTAGAAATGTTCTTTGCGGAAGGAACTCACCTCCCAAGGTCACTCCTAAGTTACTATTTTTAAACTCATATTTATATGGTGCTTTACATATGTAAAGGGCATTTAACTTCTTTATTAGAACAGGTCATTCTGTTGCTGTTTTGTGCTGTTGAATTGTGTCTAATAGGTTGTTCTACTGGATTCTTTTCAGGATGTGGCATTTTTGCCACATTTTGTCAATTTATTTAAGTCCTTAGGCGTACTCTTTGATGGATAAGTTAAGTTTTTCTTTTCTTTTTTGTTTTCTTTCCTCCCTCCTTTTCCTTCCCTTCCTTTCCATTCCCTTCCCTTTTCCTTCCTCTTCCCTTTTCCTTCCCTCCTTCCTTCCTTCCTTCCTTCCTTCCTTCCTTCCTTCCTTCCTTCTTTCCTTCCTTCCTTCTTTCCTTCCTTCCTTCTTTCCTTCCTTCCTTCCTTCCTTCCTTCCTTCCTTCCTTCCTTCCTTCCTTCCTTCCTTCCTTCCTTCCTTCCTTCCTTCCTTCCTTCCTTCCTTCCCTCCTTCCTTCCTTCCTTCCTTCCTTCCTTCCTTCCTTCCTTCCTTCCTTCCTTCCTTCCTTCCTTCCTTCCTTCCTTCCCTCCTTCCTTCCTTCCCTCCTTCCTTCCTTCCCTCCTTCCTGCCTTCCCTCCTTCCTGCCTTCCCTCCTTCCTTCCTTCCCTCCTTCCTTCCTTCCCTCCTTCCTTCCTTCCTTCCTTCCTTCCTTCCTTCCTTCCTTCCTTCCTTCCTTCCTTCCTTCCTTCCTTCCTTCCTTCCTTCCTTCCTTCCTTCCCTCCTTCCTTCCTTCCCTCCTTCCTTCCTTCCCTCCTTCCTGCCTTCCTTCCTTCCTTCCTTCCCTCCTTCCTTCCTTCCCTCCTTCCTTCCTTCCCTCCCTCCTGCCTTCCTTCCCTCCCTCCTTCCTTCCTTCCTTCCTTCCTTCCCTCCTTCCTTCCTTCCCTCCCTCCTGCCTTCCTTCCCTCCCTCCTTCCTTCCTTCCTTCCTTCCTTCCCTCCTTCCTTCCTTCCCTCCCTCCTTCCTTCCTTCCCTCCCTCCCTCCTTCCTTCCTTCCTTCCCTCCTTCCTTCCTTCCTTCCTTCCTTCCTTCCCTCCTTCCTTCCTTCCTTCCTTCCTTCCTTCCTTCCTTCCTTCCTTCCTTCCTTCCTTCCTTCCTTCCTTCCTTCCTTCCTTCCTTCCTTCCTTCCTTCCTTCCTTCCTTCCTTCCTTCCTTCCCTCCTTCCTTCCCTCCCTCCTTCCTTCCTTCCTTCCTTCCTTGTAGCGAGCTGTCGTCTCCAGAAGCTGCTGGATCGCTCTCTGGGAAGAGATCTGCTGTGTCTACTCAAATCTCTCAGACAGATTCTTCTTCCTGTAACGAACTGTTGTCTCCAGGCAGTTGCTGTTAACTCTTGTCCAAAGAAGTGACTTCCCTTCCTGCAGAGAGCCCCGTCAAGCCTGATGCAATTCAGAGTCTTCTCCTTTGAATCCTGGCTCTGAATCTCCTCCAGCTCTTATCCTTCTCCAGGCCGATCTCTCTCTGCGCCCAGTGCTGTGTCTTTTATCCTCCCAGAGAATGGGCGTGGGATAATGCAAGGGCTTCTGGGAAGAACCACCCCAGCCAATGAGCTTGCCCCCTCTATCAAGTCAACCTGAGTTCTCACCTTGTAATTGTCCAGAAAACCTGAATTCTCACCTTGTCACTGTCCAGACAACCTGAGTTCTCACTTAGTAATCCTAACACTTCCTTCCCTCCTTCCTTCCCTCCCTCCTTCCTTCCCTCCCTCCCTCCTTCCTTCCTTCCTTCCTTCCTTCCTTCCTTCCTTCCTTCCTTCCTTCCTTCCTTCTTTCCTTCCTTCCTTCCTTCCTTCCTTCCTTCCTTCCTTCCTTCCTTCCTTCCTTCCTTCCTTCCTTCCTTCCTTCCTTCCTTCCTTCCTTTCTTCCTTCCTTCCCTCCCTCCTCTTTCTCTCTCTCTGTCTCCCTGTCTCTGTCTGTTTGTCTGTCTGTCTATTCCCTTCCCTCTCCCCCCTTTTAAACTATATTCAGCTACTTGGCTTGATTGGATGGTTCTGTATTTTCTTCATGTGGAATATGGCAATTGTTATTTCATTCAGAATCTTATCATGTATTTTCAGCTAAGGCAGTGACCCTTAAATTAGAATTAGAAGAAGCCCCTTCTCTTTGACTCTCTTAGCTTTAGTTCTGAGTCTTGTCACTGCCAAGCAGAAGGTAGAAGAGGCTGAGGAAATGTAATGCTGGAGAAACTGAAGCAAGACAGAGATTAGGTTTTTAATATTTTAATAGTGGAGAATCTAGACTAACCAAAGCCAGCCTGCTGAATCAGACTCTTGTCTCAAAGCATTTAGCAGCAAACAATTAATTCAAGAGAATTTTATAAGGCTCCAACTCTCAGGGAAACAAAGGCAAGGAGGGGTGAAGCAGAACACTGGATGATTGGACCAGCCATCATAATTTTAGTTCTGACAGATTGGGGCTCAAGAAGGTTGTCGAGCAGGAGACAGAGAGTCTGGGCAAGAGATAGTGAGCAATATCCAGGCATCTGAGATAAGCCATCTGGAGTTTTATGACTCACTGGATGTGAGAGTGACCAGAGCTTAATGGGGTAAGGAAAAGGGGGGGAGGTGGCCATAATATTTTTATTCAGGGTATTGCATGATACTTCAGGGAAACTGAGGTATTATAATTCAGGGAAACTGAAGCATTACAGGACCTACCACTTCTTTCAAGGTCAGTTTCTTTAACCAGGACTCAGTCCTTTCTTACTTAAATCCAATTCATTTGCAAATTATAGTATTATCTTCCTGATGTGATAGTCCTCTTTGAGAACAATGGAAAAACAACAACCTACCTCTACTAATGATTCCTGTCCTGATTCATTCCATTATACTCTCCAGATTTCCTTTGAAGTCTCTCGCAGATGAGTGAATAGGGAAAAGGCAAATGTGAATTTTTGTGGGCAAATTCATTATTTTTGCTAGCTTTTTCATATACAATCAAGCTATTCAAGCTTCATACCATTTCTACAATGTAAAATACTTCTTTTGCAACTGACAGGATTTTTATATTTCAATGTCTACATCTTTTTTTTTCCTCTTTTGATTTCAACTTTGCTGAAAGTATCCCTGGGTCAACATTTGACCATTCCATACATCTGATCACTGAACTAGTATCTACGGGAACCAGAAAACTGAAACATTATGTGTTATGGGCCAGAGCTCTGAACTGGAAACAAAGGATTCTTACAAGGTACTAAGTCAGTGGAATTGATAGAGACAATAGTTATCTAATTTAGCATGGTTCAGTGTGATTGATTTAATCCTACAAGGAGACGTTATGGGCCAGAACTTGAAACAAGGTACTAAGTGCAATCAAGGAGACAATGGTTAAATCTAATTTAGCATTGATTTAGTCCTACAATAAATAATGGCTTCCTAGTAATATAATGATCAGTGTGGGGCATATAAGCAAGAAGCTCTCAGGGCCAGAAAGACAAGCTCACTAGAAGCTTTCGAGTCTCAGAAGCCAGAGAAGGCAGGCAGAAGCTCAAGTTCTTGGAACCAAAGCCAGACTGAAAGGCTCTCCAGAAAGCTGCCCAGCCCCAGGAAGGAGATAATAAAGGATCTGGACTTTAAGAAAGCTAACTGGGCCCCAGGAAAGGAGACAAGACTTTGAAAGAGACAATAAAGGATTTGGACTTTAATACCTGGCTGCACTTGTGGTGATTACTGAATTGAAATGGAGGCTGCCTCCAGAGACCCCAAGAAAACCCCAACAAGAGAATATTACATTTTAGAGAAGAATATTACATTTTGATGCCCAATGTGGGGCTTTTGCAATTATGGGTATGTCACAAGCAATATAAACAGACAATGGACCTGCATATACTTCTAAACATTTTGCACACTTTTGTGCCCAGTATCAGATTTTATATACCATTAGCATACCTTTTAATCCTCAAAGTCAGTCAAGGTCAGGAGAAACAGAGAATTAAGATACTCCTCCAAAAACAAAAGAAAGGAGGAGCCACAGGAAACCCTAGAGAATTTCTAAATTTAGCTCTTTATACCATTAATTTTTAAATTTTTGATAAAGATGCACTGGCTCCAGCAGACAGGTTTTATGACCCATGGGAAGGGCAGTGTCCAGTGTGAGCAGCTTCACTATCTTTAGATAATTACCAGGTGATGTGGAGAGATCCAGAAAGTGGTGAATGGAAGGGACCAGATAGGTAAACTGCTTGGGGAAGAGGGTTTGCTCGTATCTCTACAGATGGAGAATGAATCAGATGGGTGCCAATGAGCCTTATTTGCCTTGTCTATTGGATAAAGACAGAAAAAAAGAGAAAGAGAAAAACCTTGAAACAAAGGAGAAGACCTAAGAAACATCTGAAACTGGAAGAGCATGGCTGATAATGAGACTGTTAAAGAGCTTTAAAACCAGCAGGAATCATTGGATTCCCTGAGATGAAAAATTGTTGATAAGACTATTGCAGGACTTCAAAACTTGTAGGAATTATTGAATTCCTGGCACATGAACTAATGGACAATAGATTGGTTTTGGACTATTTCTAGGACTTATGGACATGTATAATTCCTCATGTTGATTCATGTTATTTGTCACACCGCTACTAGCCTGTGTTATTATGTGCTTATGTAATTTATGTAATTATGTGTAATACCTCCCATATTGATGAGTTTATGTATACCTGTTTTAAGAATGAGTCCCTTCAACCTGTATGTACAAGAATGTTTGTGGCAGCCCTCTTTGTAGTGGCCAGAAACTGGAAACTATGTGGATGCCCATCAATTGGAGAATGGCTGAATAAATTGTGGTATATGAATATTATGGAATATTATTGTTCTGTAAGAAATGGCCAACAGGATGATTTCAGAAAGGCCTGGAGAGACTTACATGAACTGATGCTGAGTGAAATGAGCAGGACCAAGAGATAATTATATACTTCAATAACAATACTATATGATGATCAATTCTGATGGACGTGGCCATCTCCAACAATGAGATGAACCAAATCAATTCCAATAGAGTAGTAATGAACTGAAGCAGCTACACCCAGTGAAAGAACTCTGGGAGATGACTATGAACCACTACATAGAATTTCCAATCCCTCTAATTTTGTCTGCCTTCATTTTGGATTTCCTTTATAGGCTAATTGTACACTATTTCAAAGTCCGATTTTTTTTGTATAGCAAAACAACTGTTTGGACATGTATACATAAAATTGTATTTAATTTATATTTTAACATATTTAACATGTATTGGTTAACCTGCCATTGGGGGGAGGGGGGAAGGAGGGGAAAAATTAGAACAAAAGAAACCAGCAATTGTCAATGCTGTAAAATTACCCATGCATATATCTGGTAAATAAAAACTATAATTAAAAAAAAAAAAAAAAAAAAAAAGAATGAGTCCCTTCAGAAACCCACTAATCTGATTTGATTTCCCATTTCTTTTGGTGTTTTCATCTCCCTTCCTCAGACATCAGAGAGGGCGTAATCATCTCCTTTTATAGTGTTTATACCCCTTTTTTGAGCACAGGGAAGGCATGATCACCTCCTTTTTTTGAGTTCTCACCTCCTTGAAAAGTCAGGGAGGTCACTGACCACTTATGTTCTAAACCAAATGAAAGCAGGAGATGTTATGGGCCAGAACTCTGAACTTGAAACAAAGGATTCTTACAATTATGAATATATAACAGAAGTGGAAATTCCTTTTTGTATAAGAAGGAAAACTTCATAAGCCCTTTTTGGGATTAAACTGTTTTGCTTTTATTCCCTAACCCTTCACTAGCTGATCTGGGATTGCAGGTCTTTTCATTATCCAGATAAGTAGTGGTGTGGCTGCCTGATCTCCTACTTACTGATCTTGGACTGGAGTCTGTACTGTCCAGACAATAGATAGAAAAGGACCTTTATTGCTGCCACACAATTTGAATTGTTGCAATACTTCCAATTATGAGGAACTGCTACTTTTACTGCATCACTCCATCCCTCCCCATTCATTTTCCTACTAGTTCACCTAAGATCACAGACCTCTGCAGTGCTCTGATTGTGGGTGAAGATCCAACTCCTAAGACCTTTAGTGGCTACAAAAATAAACTTCTTTAGGATACAGAGTTCATTGCATGTGGCCTTCTTTCTATGTGATAGCTTACCACAAAATCATACTAGAGGACAATTTCTACTAAATTTAAGAAGGAAAGAAATAGGAGAATTAAATCAAATTTCAAAATTGCATTTGTTTTTATGGACCCCAACAGTAACCCCATCTCATTGGGAAAAGGAATAGGGAACTGAAACCCGAACATATAATAACATTTACCTCCCTTCTTTTGGCTTTAAAGATTAAAAGGGTTATATGGGAATGCTAAACAGTATGATCACAATGTCTGTGTTTGTCAGCAAATTATCCCCATAATTGAGGCTATGTAACAAAAATGAAGCAAAGATTGGGCTACTTTACAAGTAATTTGAAAAATGTAGCTATCTAAACCACACACTTCATTTCAGCTAATGGATGTGTTTGTGTTTGTGTGTGTGTGTGAATTTTGATTATTGCTCACATTAATTTTGCTTTGTGGATACAGTTCCAGGGTAATACATTTGTATTTTGAATAAAACAGGCGCAACTAGTAATCTGGAATGAAATCTAAGAAAAATGGAATCCAAGACAACAGAGTAAATTTCATACTTCAAGTTAAACTTCCAGAGATATGGGTTTTGGTACTACACAAAACACTAAGCATTATATGAAGGCATAGAATAATATGAGATCTACATGCTCAATTCATTTAAAAAATAAATCTGATCTAAGTTGCAGACACTTATATAATTATGGAATTCTACGAAATTATCTGTGGGACTATGTGGGACACAGTAGAACAATAAATCAAGTCCTGGTTTATAATAACATTTGCTGATTTCTGAGGAGCTTATACTAAAATGACATTACCATGTCAGGTACAAATGTTGGATACACTGTATACTGTCATGACATAGTGATGTCATTTTGGTCCTCTTTGAGTATGAGGGATAACAATCATCACTACCATTGCTGAAGCAATTAATTATTAAATTTTCAATTGTCTTAAGAAGATTTTGAAGATCAGCTAGCAAGATAAAATACTGGATGCTTGGGTTCTTTCTCCGGCTAAATTGCCTGAATCCATCACTGAGAGTCTAAGTTTGATGGGTTATCATTGTCATTCAAATGACAAACATACATTTGCTTAAAAGACTATTATTATGAGAGCTCCCAAAAGGCAAGAATTCAGGGAGGAGGGGGGAAGGAAGTCAGAAGAAGCAGTACAAGTGATGAGATCTCGATAACTAGGGGTAACTAAATGAAATTAGGGTTAATTGAGGTTTAGTGGCAGGTTCTGGGTACAAGAAGTCAAATGGAGCTCCTCTGTAACCCCTTTGTATTCGGCGCAAGGATACAAAGTTAAATGAGGTCTAGTGGTGGCGCAGAGTCCCCTGTAAAGAAATTTACAGTCCTGAAAACTTAGATCGATAAAAGAGGTTTATTTTGGGGTTTGGAAGTAAGATTAAAATCTAGTTAGTAAAAGGTGTTAGGTAAAGAGAGGAGGACAGAACCAGAAGTTACAGTGGGAATAGAGTCTTTGGGGTGTCAGGCATGGTGCTAGCATGCTTCGACCCTCTGCAAAGAGAGGTCTCCAGCTTGGCTCTTTTATAAGGACAGAGCTTGCTAAAGGGGCCTGAGAGTGGAGTCCCAAGTTGGTTCCTAGCTGGGTTTCAGTGAAGGCTAGAATTTGCTAGGTGGGGTTGGGAAACCTGAGCAGATCATTAGAATGAGGGCTGGGACAGCCCAAGTTGGCTCAGATCTGATGGGGGTTGTGAGAGCCCAGATATCTCCTATTGGAATTCAAAAGAGTGCTTTTGACCAGGATTTGTGAATCAAAATTACTAGCTTCTTCAGCTAGGAGGAGTTGGGAATCAGAAAGGAATAAATCAATCTGAAAGTTCTAGTCTTAAAGGGACCACAACCCGCATCACAAGGACACTCTTAAGGCCACTTTGAAGACCTGATATATTTTTTGATATATATTGTGAGACAGAGAGATACTGGCAGGACTGCCCAGCATGGTATACCCATATCAAAGAAGGCACTACTTTTTAAGCAAAACAGAGTTGCAGTAACTCAGAAGAAATTTGACATGTACAAATTTAGAGATAACTTTCCCAATTGTTCACATGGGGTATTAGTGCCTGACTTGTGACAAAACAAATCATAAAGTATTGACTTAATTTCTAAAGTATTGATTTTAAAGAGAAAGAGGGGGAAAAAAAACAAAAAAACAAAAAACTTTTTAGTTTTAATTCCAGTTTAGTTCCAGTAGTCTTCTTCCAACAAGATAGAGAACTTGGCATTTTCTCTCATCCTCATGGATGTAATAAGACTCTTTGGTCCCTTGATTTTTGTGGGGGGCCTGGATCAGAAAACCCTGAATCTTCTGGTTTTGGCCTCCCACCCTTATTTCACCTAGAGATCACTTCCTTAGCTTCTAGTCTCAGGAAATTCCTAAAATAATCACCACCCTTAATTCACCTGAAGATTACTGTTTAGCTCACCACCCTCCACCCTTAATTCATCTGGAGATTGCTCCCTAGCCCCAGGCTACAGAAGACTAAATAAAATTGAACTCTTGTCTCTCAGTGCTCTGCTGCTATTCCAACCAGGAATCCAGCCAACTGAGAACTCTCAGTATCACAATAAATCCTCTTTTGCCAACCTTAACTTGGAGACTGGGACTGTGACACCCGCCTGGGCACTCTCAAATGTTGTTAACATTAAACCTCTTAAACTTCTTTCTCCAAAAGAAGAATTATGCATGCGGTAAAGCAGCTGTGTCTGAATTCTAGAACACCAAGAACCCAAATGAGGCAGCAGTTTAATTTCTAGTCCCTAATATGTTGATTAAGCACTACCTTTCCCACTGTCTACTATGCTATAAGTACTAGGTCTATGTAAGCTGGTCTATGGAATTTGATTCTAGTCCCTTCTCCTTTCAGTGTTGCACAAATTCAAAAGGCTGAAGTTTGCTCAGACTGTAACAACAGTATAACAGAATTCTGTGGTGCTGCAATTTTTAGTTATATAACTGAGAAAGAAGAAAATGGGGCAAGATGTGTATAAATTTGTGGCACTCCACTAGAATCTGAGGAAAAAAGCCTAACATCAAGTTGGGGTTATTTCTGTACCCCCAGAAGTCACTTAAAGCAGAGATTGAGACTAGTGAATAATGAATTGTTCAGCATGGGAATAGGCTCAGAAAGCTTTGAAATGCAGCTCTCAGGGAAACCATATTCAAAAGGGAAAGGAGTTATGAAGTGAGCAATAGAGTACTATAAGAGAAGATAAGGGTCAGAATCACCAAAGATACAAGAAAACTCAATTAAAGATCCTAAGCATTAGCAACTTAATCAGTAGTAAATATGCTAATAACAGAAAAGAACATATTCTCCAAATCTGATAAAAAAGCCCAGAAATCCAGAAATAAGTATTACAAGACAAAGGAAATGTAATGCTGGAGAAACTGAGTCAAGATAGAGATTAGAAAGTATTTAATAATTTATTTAAAAGGGAAAGATTTACTGGGATCAAATGGATCCATGGTTTGGTCCTGGGGCTGAATGAGACTATTGTCTCCAAGAATCCAGCAAACAATGTGAATTCTCAATGACATATATATATACACACACACACACACACACACACACACACACACACACACACACACGCGCGCGGCTCAGACTCAGGGGGTAGACTGAGGCTGGGGCGGAGGCAGGGTGCTGAGAGCAGGAAAGTAATTCTGACAGGGTGGGGGTGAACCTCCAGAGAGGGATGACATAATAGGGGGAGGCACCCCAGACAGGGAAAGGCATCTTGATAAGACAGTATCTGACATTCTGATAGCTTGGGATGGGGAGAGGCATTCTGATATTCTAAAACATAAGATCTTTTATCCTTATCAAATATTCTGATAAAGAGGGAGGGGAAGTTTTGCAGGACTGAACTTTGAGCTGATAATTATAAACTGAAGCAGAACAATTAGAGAAACTGAGTCAGAACTGGGTCAGGATAATTAGGGAAACTGAGTCAAGACACTATCATCATCATCATCATCACAATGATAATAATCATTAAACAGAGAGAATATTAAGGTTTTCTAAACATTTTACAATGGTTGATCATACCAATATGAACTCGGAGTGTTCTACCACAGGTCAGACACAAATAGTTCATATGAACACTTAGGGTAGCTTCTCTAATTCTGTGCATCTCACATTTCTTCTGGGCCAATTCAATTCTGCTTTGCTCACAGGGCACAGCACCTTCTCTGATAAAGGCACACCATTCTAGGCAATCCTGTGTCAATTTCTTCTATTTTCATACAATTGATTCTAAAGTTCTTAAGAAATACCTTGATAATGTCCTTATATCCCCTTTTCTGATCATCTTGTGAGGGACTAGACATGATTTCTTTGTTATAGGAAGTTCCGAGGTGAGGAAACTCTACAAATTTGGTACCTCTATTTATTACCTTCTTTGCAATTTGTTGTTGTTGTTTGTCCTTTGTTCTTGAAGAGGACCATGATATCAGGGAGGTGATGCCATGACATGCAAGTGAGATGGATTTACATAAGGGAGGACTGTGCAAGATCACCTGCCTCACTTTCTCTTCCAGAGCTATCTGGAGTTTCAGAGAATAGCCTACAATTCTGAGAGGTTGAATGTCTTGTTCAGAGATTCATAATGTCAGAGGCAGGATTTGACTGTAGGTCTCTCTGGTTTCCCTGCTGTATTTTTTTTTTTTTTTTTTTTTTTTTTGCATTGGAAGACATAAAGATAAATAGATATAAATGAAATACAGAAAATTTTTCAAAAGTGTGCTTATCAAGGACTGAGTTTTCCATAGATATGAAGATAGATATATTTGAATATAAAAACAGACAAAATAGATATCCAACCAAAAGGTAAAATTAGATGTATTTTCAGGGGAAATTTTTTTCTTGAGTATATATATATATATATATCTACAGTTATTTCTCAGAGAGGTTAGGGACAGGCCATTTCTTGTAAATGCTATTATCTGGGATTATGCTTTCATTCCTGGAACTGTCAGTGAGGTTTAAAAACTTTCTAGGGACTGGAAATTTTTGATCTCTGAGTACTTTAGATTTTTAGATTTTAAAATAGGAAATCAACCTTAGAAATCATCCTGTTGAATCTCCTTGTTTTACAGATGGGAAAATGAAGACCCAGAAAGGATAAGTCATTTATAGGCTTACACGGGTGGAGCTAGTATTTGAACTCTGGGCTTTTTTTTTCAAATCTATCACCCTTCAAAACAAAGTTAGAACTCCCAAGCTCAAAGGTGACACAGAATGACTGTCATATTTAGGAGGGTCATATTTCCTACTAACAAATTTGAAGTTTTCAAAGGGTCATAATAGTCTCAGTTTACTTAAAAGAAAAGTTATTTAAAACAATGGGTAAGTTTGAGAAAAGATCAAGTGGGAAGGAAACTGGCTAAAGTATGCCTGTGGTTCCTTGTAGCAATCATCAAATTTGACTTCTGCCCACAAGGTGGCAGTCAATGACTTTCTAAGTAATCACTTCTCTCCCTGAAAGACCCCCAAAGTTAGATTTCATGCCTATGCTGTAGGGACCAATGTTATAGAAATCAGTGCAAACAAATTTAAAGTCTGGGCCAATGCTACTCATTAGCATTGCCCACAAAACTCTTCTTTAACCCATAAGTGGTGAAATGCAAACAAGGTACAGAAGTAGCAACTTCCTCACTGACAACTTGAAGTCACTTGGCTTCTCTGAAACCTTGCCGTCCACCAGCAAATAGACCCTTGAGCCTAAGACCACAGGACTTATTTTCTCTGTACCACAGGTTTGTGGTTTTATTGAAGGGAGCAAATCCACAAGCCATCCTGTTGGCATCTAGCCTTGGAAACTAGCACTTCACGACTTAGCTTAATGGACAAGGAGAAATCACTAGGATTTTATTTTCATAGGGTATGGCTGTGGTATCCAGAGGATTTTCATTTAGGGTTTTCATCATTGATTAATTTTTTTTTCTTGTCCAAAGATAAGAAAGAGCATGTAATAGCTGCCTTCTTGCTTCTGGCAGGATCATTGATTTAGAGCTGGGAGGTTTCATTGTTGTTCAGTTCTTTTCCAGTCAGGTCTGACTCTTATTAACCTCATTTGGGGTTTTCTTGGCAAAGATCTGGAGTGCTTTGTCATTTCTTTCTCCAGCTCACTTTACAGATGAGGAAACTGAGGCAAACAGGGTTAAGTGACTTGCCCAGGGTCCCATGGTTAGCAAATGTTTGGGCTCAGATTTGAATTTAAGTCTTCCTGACTCATATTGCTTCACTTTAAAACCTAATTTAGGTAAAGTTGAGGGAAAAAGTAAGCTGAGTGAAGGCAGCCATCTTGAAATGACAAAAAAAAAAAAAAAAAGATTTCTACTATAGAAGGAAATAGCCTTTTGCTTTCCATTTCCCCTAAAGTTAATTGCTCTCAGATTTGTCTTCTTTTCTCACACTGTCTTCATTCACATTATCCTTCCCTAGGTATTACAATTTCCTAATTATTCTCCTTGTTTCCATTTTCTTCCTTTTTTGACCCACTCTCCACACATAGCTGCCAAATTATTCTACATTTGACTGTGTAGTATCTAGGCTCAAAAATAATTAGTGTCTACTTTTTGCTTATTTAAATTAGAAATATCCACTTATTTCCTGGCATTTTAAGATGTCAACAATTGGATGCTCACTGACCTTCCCTGCCTTAGTTTACATTACTACTCCTTTCCCACTGTATGTTGTAGTCCAACGAGGCTACTACCTTTCATCTGAATTCAGCATGGTATTTTCTGCCTTTGTGCAATGGCATAGTTTATCTATTTCCCTTCTTCTCTCCACCCATACCTAAAATGTATCTTTCTTATCTCTGTTTCTTAGAATGCTGATCTCAAAATCAGACTTGATCAAAATGGAGGCTAGCTTTTAGGGTAAGAAGGTTCTTGAAAGGAAACTTTACTTTCAAAGTATATAGTCCTAGAATTATCTAAGTGGCACTTTGTAAATTTTTTTTTTTAACTTTTCTTTGACTATTTCTTTAGGCTATTTTTGGATTCTTTTTATTCATAATTCTAATACTATTCCAGAAGGATATATTGTCACTGATGGAATTGGCTTGTTTTGAAGAACAGGTGGGAGGGGCACCAGTTCTAGAATAATGAAAAGATTCTGTGGAGCAAGAAACCCAATCCTAGGGTTTGGTCTGGAGCATGACCTGCTCTGCTCTGGCTTCTGAATTTTGACACACAGGATTTTTATTGCACAGATGGTTTACACGGAAATGCTGGTCAATAGACTCCTGCTGCTATAAAATTTTAATGACTGTCTCTTGGCAATAAGTCACTGAGCGACCCTGAAGGAAAGCCTGGGCTCATGAAGGATTCTCCAGATGCAGAAGAAATTTGTCCCTGAGTGGTAGCCACAAGGGAAATGGGAGAAAATAAGCAGTAAGTGAAGAGTTTGCTGTGTCCTCAGTTACATAGCTTTACCTTCAACACTTCAACCATAAGAATGATCTTTTGGTTGTGACAAATCAGCTGATGGTAGATGTTGATATAATTGTTCTTGTTCATTTGTCTCTTTCCTATCTCTCCCTTCTGCCCTCAAACATTTTTAAAAATGTTCCTGGGGGTTATGGGAACTAATTCTGAAGAAAGCTAGAATTGAACTCAGGGAACCTGGGTTTGGTTCTCTCCATAGCTCATCTCTTAGTTACCAGGACTAGCTCCCTGAAGCTTTTTTCTCCCGTTGGTGACTGCTTCTTATGTCTGTATCTATCTGGATTGTGTATCTCTTCTCCTCAGTGGATAAGGTTCCTCCCAGTAATTCAGAAGACCTTCTTTGCAGTTTCATGAATGTTTAGGAAAGGGAGGGGAAAGAATTTCCCTTCTTTTCCCCATGCAAGGTTTTCACTCCACAATTCTTCTGAATCTTGACTTCTTTGAGCATCTTTGGACTGAACTATTTAAACCTCTCAGAAACATGACTATTTCATTTTCTCAGAGATTTTGTTTCCTTGACTTAATAGGAGAGGTGCTATGTCTTCATAAAGAAATAGGGTTGTACATTATGTGACTGCTTCAATTTAAGGGGCTGGGGAAGAGACTAATAGCTTCCCTTCTTTACTCTAAAAAAAGATAGAACACATCATAGATCTATCAGTTGTTAGACTTTATATTACTCTTATATTATTTACTTATTTATATTATATAATTTATTTACATTTCCATAGTTATATAATTTATTTACTTATTCTGTATAATTATTTACTCACTTATGCTCTTTTGGTGATTGGATCAATATCAGAGGTTCTAAAATTTGAAGTTTACTTACTCCCAAGACATCCAAGGTCCATTAACTTGGATGAGAAAAAAATAACATTTTATTTTTACTCATCTTTAACTGAAATTTAGTATTATTTCAATTATCTAATTATTAAATATTTAAATAGTAATCATTTAGTTTATTTTAAAAATATTTTAAGGTATCTACAGGCTTTACCACACTGCAAAAGGGAAGATACCAAAAAAGGGCTAAGAATTTGTGTCTTACATAAACACTATGTTTCCTGAGTTTTTCTCTTCACGTTGGCATACTCTAAGATCAGAGATACCGCAATTAACTCAACATAATGACATTGTTCTCATGCTTGCTTCCCTTCCATAAAACCATTTCCCAAATGCTGCCTTGTTGTATACTTAGAGACTTACTTGAATTCTTTTCTGTCTGCAATCTAGAAACCTTTTCTGAAGAACAGGCCACACCTAATTTTTTTGTTTGTTTGTTTGTTTTTGTTTAACAATTCTTGCAGTGACTTAAAACCAGTAACATCCTGACCTAAACCAAGTGGTCAGAAACTCATCTCAGTCTGTCTAAAGATAATATGTTTTTTTACCCTTGTAATGTTATTAATGTTCTTTTTTAAAAAAATAGTCCTCATGGAGGGAGATGGATGGGTACTCAACACCAATTTTGTTGACTTCAAAATTTTGCTTAGAGTTGGCTCTCATAGAAAATAAAACCCATGACATCATTGAATACTATTGCTAAGGAAAAGCCACAGATTATTTAAATTTATTTATTGGGTTAAAAAACAAAGAAAATAAAAATGGAATAATGTTACCAAAAAAATAGAGACAAAAGAAAAATGAAGGACTAGAGATTTTTATGTGTCAAAAATGAACTACAATGGAGAAAGTTATTTCTTTGAAAAAAACTCAAAATATTTGCAGTGAAAACACTTAATTCAAACTTTAAAGTTTAATTTTGCCAACTTGAAGATAAACGGGAAATAGATTTTCTTTCAAATACGTGGGCCTTAGGTCTAATGTTCCCCACTTTGGGAAATATTCAAGGATATGATTGTAGGGTTCTATTAATATCATTAAAAGAGAGAGGAAGAACAGATGAGGTGTAAATCAGAAACCAAATCAATTCAGTACCTTATACTAAATGCCTAATAGGTTTGGAGTGAAGTAAAGAATGAGGACTAAGGGTCAATGATATCCAGTGGATGGAGGAAAGGAAGCACAGAAGAAGAAAGAGCTGGAAAAAACTATAGAAACCCTCCAAGATTGAGGTCCAATAAAGAGGTACTTTTAGTCTTTTGCTACCTTTAATACATCCAAATCCAGACCTGCTATAACCGAAACTGCTATTAAACCTAGTCTGAATCACTTTTGTCTTGAGTCTTTCCTCTCACCTTCTACTCTGCCAGAAATTGTCTACCTTATAAACGGTGTGGATCAGGCCATTTTCTTCCCCCAATTTTAGAGATTTTCTCACTGACTAAATCCAGGTAGTGAATAAAATCTTTGGATGACATTCAAAGGTCTCTGCAATCTTTTTTCAGCTTACTTTTTCAATCTCATTTCCCATGATGACTGTTACAAGCTCTATAGTTTTATTTTTTTTAATTACTAATTGTCTATATTTCTTACATTTTTAGGGAACTGACATCTTTTCTCATAGGTTTTGATAATTTAGATTGTATTTTCTCCCTTAAAATAGATTGTGGTCTTTTACTATTGTTCAATTACGGAATGTGTATTAATCTTGTAGCTATGTTTGTATCTTTTTTAACTCCCATGTGTTAGATTTTCAATTGGATAATATAACCTGTAAATATGTTCTCCTAATCCGTTTCTTTTCTGCATTTTTCCTGTTTATAAAAATCTGTATATATCAAAATCATCTATTTAATTTTTAATAATTCCTTCCAATTATATTTATTAAAACTTCTCCATAGTTGAGGAAATATATCCTTTTCCCTCCTAAATTAAAAAAAAATTAGGCTATTATATCTAGCCTTACAATTGTAAAGTTTGGCTTTTTATCAATAATCTCATTGGAAGCCAATACTTCTTATTCTTATTGTATTTATTGCTAACAAATAATAAAACAACTCTAAACAAAGTTTCACTGGATTCTTACATTGATAACTGATTTTAATTATGTAAGAATAATAATAATAATGATAATTAAAGTTTTTGTGTAGTGAGAATTTTACTTTAAGATGGTGGGATTTCCTTCCCCCCCACCTCTTTTTACAACAGAAAATCAGCTCTATTCCTAGAACAAGCATTTTACCTCCAACAGCTTTCCTTTTGTTACAAATTAAAAGCATAGTATACTTTTATTTTATGTTTTGAGGTATATATTTTGTCAGTTCTTCTAGGTAATATAAATATAATATGGCTTTGGATCATTTTACAATAATTTAATAATAATCATAACAATTTATAATATTTACATCTATTCCTTTTACATCATTATATTGTAAGCAATTATTGTTTAAAAGAAGTCATTACAATTGAAATAGATGACCTACCTCTTTTCGTAGTTTTCTTTTAATATTTAAACATTTTATTTTCTAAGGTACACATTAATGAAGAAATCTAAAGGAATGGGATAGCTTATATAAGAATTCAATAGAAATGGATAACTACTAAGAAATGAATAACTAGTAACCAAGCTTAATAGTAGTAGACTTCCCACTTTATCAGAAATTAGAACTTTATGTTATTATCTTGTCATCACTTTTTGCATTTTGTATTCTCTCCTCATCCTTCTTTGCTTTCTGTTTTTCTCTGAAACAGTCTTTTGGCTCTTTGCTTTTAAGGCAGATGTTCTAATTCTTACCTGTTCTCACATATTTGTGGGTACTAGTGTTTTGATAAGTTTCTTTCTCTGATGTCTACTCCACTACTCCATCTAAATTTGGCAAATGCAGAAGGAATAAGTATCACATGTTCATGTTGATTATAAAAAATGAAACATTAAGTAGAAATTTTTTTTGCATTAAGAAAGGTTTCCTTTAGTGATAAATTTAGAGGAATTTGAGGCAATATATGCCAGTGATGCTAAACTAAAATAGAGATAGATATTTATGGGAGGCATATTGATTTAGAAAACCACAAATGAGCATTATTTATATTGCATTGAATTTTTATTTCTTCTGTTATACCTTTCTCAATTACATTTTAATTCAGTTCAGCTGTACTAGGGAGTTTTTTGTGGGCTCGTATGGGCCTTGAGTTTGACACTTCTGATGTAGATCATTGTTTATGTTCTTAAATGTATAGCCAACGAAATAATTATAGAAAGAATGATTTAAAGAAACAGGCCAGGGACCCAGATCCAAATCTTGTAGCAGACTTAAAGCAAATGTTTGTTACAGTGTTTTCTTGGAAATAGCTTTAAAATGAATTTAGGGAGGATGAATGTAATCCATTTAGCTCATACATGTCTCAGAATTTCTAAGCTAACACTGTTATCTCCTATTTCATATCTCCCAGTGATAGACCCCTGAATTCTTAGCTCCAGACATTTTTACAAACAGTGCTTTTTTTAGGTCAAATGATCACCCTTTATACATAGCTTTATTATAAGTATTAGAAAGCCATTTTTATGTTACTTTCCTGTGAGTGGCCATTGAGAAAGTCCTGGAACCATATCTAATTCCATTTTTTCTGCTGATATTTTAGTACATGCTGACTGTACATATTTAAGCCACCTGTCAAAAACATTGTGTGGGAAAGATTGCTGAAAAGAAGCTAAATTTTAAGTAATTGAAAAGCTAATAATGGTGCTATAGATTGGAGCTTCTTAAACTTTTCTCAGTTGTGACCCATTTTGCCCAATTTTTACGCAACCCCGGTTATAGAGATATATAAAACAGGTATACAAATCAAACATTTACTGATAACAAATAAAAAAAGAAATTTATTTGAAAATAATTTTCTGAAATATATGTATTTATATATGTATACATATATGATTTTATCATTTATTAAGGACAAAAGCAAATTTGCATACTAATATGATGGATGTGCTTATTTATTTTTACTTAAATAATTAAATCTTGGTGAATATTTGATACCTTTTGCTGTTGCCAATTTTTTTGAAATCCCCACATTCAATTATGTAACTCCATATAGGGTTGTGGCTCACACTTTAAGCAGCTTTGGAATATGAAACATTCTTCCTCTCAGCAAAGAGGTAGAGAATTATTATGACATAAAGTAATATGAATATGCATTTTAGATGTGGTCACTATTTTGGGTGTTTATGCTTAAATTTTTTTCTTTGTCATAGGAGAGAAGATTTAATTTCTTTTTTCCTAAATATTTATTTTTAACATTCATTTAAAATTTTTTTAAAATTTCAATTTCTTTCTCTTCCTTAAGCTCCTCTCCTACACGCTGAAAAAGCAAGAATATGATATAAATTATATAGACATATGTAGAGGCATGAAAAATACATTTCCATATTAGGATATTGTTAAGAAAACTCAAAATCAAAAAGAAAGCAATGACAAGAAAAATGAAGAAAGTGAAAAAAGTATGCTTTAATCTGCAGTTGAATTTTTAGTTCATCAGGTCTTTCTCCGAAAGTGAATAGTAATTTTCATCATGGGGATTTGGAATTGTCTAGAATCATTGTATTTATTAGAGTAGTTAAGTCTTTCACAGTTGATCATTAATACAGTATTACTGTTATTATATATGATGTTCTGCTTACTTTGCATTAGTTCATATAAATCTTTGCAGATTTTTCTTAAATAACCTCACTTGCCATTTCTTATAGCACAATAATATTTCATTACAATCATATATCACACTTTGTTCAACCACTCTCCAATTGTTAAGCATCACCTCAATTTCAAATTCTTGGCCTCCACCAAAAAAAACTGCTATAAATTTTTTTGGGTACAAATAGATCCTTTTCCCCTTAAATACCTGTTTGGTATACAGACCTAGTAGTGTTATTGCTGGGTCAAAGGAAATGCAGAGTTTTATTGCCCTGTAGGTTTAGTTCCAAATTGTTCTCCAAAATTATTGGACCAGTTCACATCTCCACTAATATTGCATTAGTTTTATTAATTTTTTATATCTTCAGCATTTTTTTGTTTTCCTTTTTTGTCATGTTAGCCAAACTGATAGGTGGGAGGTGATACCTCAGAATTGTTTTAATTTATATTTCTCTAGTGATTTAGAGCATTTTGAAATGACTGTTGGGAGCTTTGATATCTTCTTCTGAAAACTGTTTATATTCTTTGATCAACTGGGGAATAGATCTTAATTTAATAAATTTTAGTTCAATTCCCTAAATATTTAAGAAATGAAGTCTTTATCAAAGAAACATATTGTGAAATGTTTTCCCTTAGTTTACTGCCTTTCTTTTAATTTTGGCTGCCTTGGTTTTGTTTATGCAAAATCTTTTTTATTTCATGTAATCAAAATTATTCCTTTTACTTCCTATAATCCTCTCTATCTCTTGTTTAGCCATAAACTTGGAAGATTCAATTTAAATGGACAGAAGAATGGGAGGAGAGATATTTCCAGAGATGACTGTGATGCAAACATCAAACGATATCAATATAACTTATTCTTACAACAACAAAACAAATATTTTATAGTATATTCTATTATGAAAAATTTAAACTTTAATTAAGACTGTGAATTCAGTTTATTCAGAGCCCCTCTAAAGTTTTACTTGTCTGATTGCTCTCTCTCTTTTTCCATTATCAAGATAGAAATCACTAAAACAAACAACCAGTCTGGTCCCATGACATTATCAGCATAGGAATTTCCTGTTGAGTAAATTCCCTCCACCTATGTAGACTGGAAGCTATTTTGAAATTTGGAGAATTGCTTGGATCATTGAGGGGTTAAATTATTTGTTCATGGTCACACAGCCTGATCAGAACATAGATTTTCCTGATTCTGAGAGACTGGCACTATATCCACTACTTCATGTTACCTCTCTTACTGTTTACATCTTTAATAATATTAACCATCCACATAACTACTAGGTTTTTACATTTTAAAGAGCAGTTTTTTCATGATAATGCTGGACTTAGGTACTCTAAGTATGATAATCCCCATTTTATAGATGAGGAAATTGAGACTTGCCTGTGATCACATAGAACAGATAGAATTGGCATAGGTATTCTGATATTTCTTTCTGAATACTTAAAATGACATTTTGGGGAACTTGTATGGGGAAAATGCTATGTTAAAATTTGGTATTTTATATGTCAGGTTACACATAAAAAAGATATGTATTATCATGTCCATTAAGCACATCCCCTTCCATTTAAAAAAAATTCATTTTAATGTTGGAATACATTTGCTGTTCAGAAGATTTACATTGACATTTTCTATTTATTACCTTATTTCCAACTTATAATCAAGGACTGATGTAGTAAGATTGGATTGAAAAAAAGGAAAACATCTAACTCTCTCCTCCAACTTTTTAAGTTTCATCATCATTATTTTTTTAACCAGAAAATGTCAGTAGGGTGGTTCTTTCTGTCAGACCTGTAAATGCCTTTTCATTAAAATGCTGCATATATGGTGGTCCCCAGTCTCTTCGGCTGACATGGCCTGCCTCCTGTTTGATATGCCCACTAGGTATTCAGAAAGTTGAGAGGAATTAACGCCAAGCTTAATATAGCTTGGAAAGGAAGTCATGGGCCTCTTAGATGGAATGGCCCATCTTCCCACTGTGTTAATTCCAAAGGCCATAACAAAAGAAAGAACCACAGTCCTTTCTCCTTTCTGAAATCTTATAAGAGGGGTCTGTGGATAGTGGATTAATGTCTAAATCTCTTAGCTAATTAATGTGAAATACATCATCCTTATATAACTAGGCTTGACAATAAAAGGTAAAGCCAAAGAAAATGTCATAAGTGAATTTCCCTCGGCCTTCCCTACTCCCACTTACTACTCCACCTTTAGAAATCTTGTGATAAGGCCTAGAAACATTTGTTGTATTTGTTGGTGCAAAGCCTATTAGCTTCTGTTTTGCAAATTGCTAGTTGTATTCTGCAAAATGAATTAATTTCACATCAAAATCTGATGGTAATTTTACACATTCAGTCTGCTTCCCAGTGATCTGGTGATTTAATTTTAAGTGAAAAATAAAGCTTCAACAGCTAGATGACATTCTTTGATGAATTTTTAGGCAGTTTTGGTGGTTGGAAAAATCTGATTTGACTGGTAAAGAGATGGGTAGTGCTCAAGCTGCAAATGCAGATAAAAATCAAATCATGTGGTGGCATAGTGGATAGAGTTCCAGAACTGGAGTTAAGAACATTCAAGTTCAAATCTGGTCTCAGACTTACTAACTGGGTGACCCTGGGGAAATAACTTATGTCTACATCAGTTTCCTTAAATTAAAAAATGGGCATCACAATAATAGCACCTATTTTATAGTGCTGTTATGAGGATCAGATGAGGTAATAGTTAATATTTATATAGTGCTTATTATATGTCTAGTGCATAATAGCTATTTTAATAAATGCTTATTTCCTTCCTATTTTTTTTTTTTAGAAGACCTAATTGGAAGTCCCACCTCTGACACATACCTTAGTCTTTCAGAATTCTGGGTAGGTCTCTATATTCTCTAAGACTATAAGCTGACCTATTTTGGTAGAAGGAGTTGCCTCATCTAGTAGTTCCAAAACCATTACAGGGCCAGTTACTATCCTATCTCCTCTTTTTGGTATGTATTCTGTATTTACAGTATTACCTTGATACTTGTCATTAATTGGTTCCACAAGGCACAAGGAGTAACAAAAATGATGAGTAAGAAATGAATTTTTCCCATAGGGAGTATGTCTCCAGTCCATAGCCTAACCATCCCTCTTTACCTGATTCTCAAAAGGGCCAAGAGGGGCTTTCTTTTTTTTTTTTTAATTAATTTTATAATTATAAAAATTTTTTTGACAGTACATATGCATGAGTAATTTTTTTAAAATAAGATTATCCCTTGTATTCATTTTTCCAAAATTTCCCCTCCTTCCCTCTACTCCCTCCCCTAGATGACAGGCAATCCCATACATTTTACATGTGTTACAGTATATCCTTGATACAATATTTCTTGTTGCCCGATAAGAATTGGATTCCAAAAGGTATAAGTAACCTGGGTAGATAGACAGTAGTGCTAACAGTTTACATTCAATTCCCAGTGTTCCTTCTCTGGGCGCAATTGTTTCTGTCCATCATTGATCAACTGGAAGTGAGTTGGATCTTCTTTATGTTGAAGATATCCACTTCCATTAGAATATATCTTCATATAGTATTTTGTTGAAGTGTATAGTGATCTTCTGGTTCTGTTCATTTCACTCAGCATCAGTTCATGCAAGTCTCTCCAAACCGCTTTGTCATGATTTGTTTGATACTGCTGGTCATTTCTTACAGAGCAATAATATTCCATAACCTTCATATACCATAATTTACCCAACCATTCTCCAATTGATGGACATCCATTCATTTTCCAGTTTCTAGCCACTATGAAAAGAGCTGCCACAAACATTTTGGCACATACAGGTCCCTTTCCCCCAAGAGGAGCTTTCAACTGAAGAAACAAGCCAGCCCTGCCAAACCCAACTCAGTTCAAACGGTATCCTCTTTTCTTGACCCAACTCACTTTCTGAGAGGGGCTGGGGCTGGGGTTGCCAGGAATCCTGGATCATTCATCACCTCTGCCATGACTACCACCTCTGTGACTGCCTTAGCTCCCACCACTGCTTTTCCAGCCACTGCTATTACTCCTGCTCCAGCTGCTTTTTCTCTTGCTAAGCACACTGGCCATGGTGTGCTCCTTCTAATACTACTGCTTTGGGAACTGGAAAACTATATGCTATGGGCACATTATCCTGAAAGGACTTCCCTACCACCTATTCTTTGAGATATGCACAAGTTCAATATTGCAGGCTTCAACCTAACAGTCCTGTGCACCACCATCTTGTCTGGCAAGGACCTGCTCACTGCTGAAGGCAATAGTATCAGTGACAGGGGCTGGGCAGTACAACTGAAATATCTCATAATCTACTGCTCAACTAAGACAACAGTCAAGTGTATCAAGTACTGAGCAAGCCTCGCATACTAAAACATTTTTTCTTTGCTGAAATTCACTGAATGCTGAATTTGATGTTTTGAAGGAGACAAGTACCGACATATTGTACTTATCTGTATATGTGTTATTTATAAATTATTTTTTAAAAAGCTATCCTTAAAAAAATCTCTTTCAATAATGTATCTTTTATGTATATGTTATATCCATACAAGATTCATAGTTTTGGTCAATGGTCTTTTGGGTTCCTATCTCAAGCATGAAACAAAACACAGAGGTTATATCTCTCTCCCCCTCCCCAAAAGCATTCTTCAGTGTTGTAGGTTTCTTGTGCAAAGACCAAGTGGAAGATGAATTCAGAATATAAGAATGAGTTACCCAGGTGTCCCAGTTTGTAGATGATATCACAGGACATGATTGCATCAATTCCCCTAATACCTACAGGGACTTAGAAAAATGAACTTAATTTTAAAAAATCCATCTTCTCTCCTATTCCCCTGATGAGAAAAAAAAAAAACCACATCAAAATTCTTGTAACAAAAGTATAGTAAAAGAAAACAAATTTCTTCATTGGACATGTCTAAAATATGTCTCACTTTTCACTCTGCATCCCATCATTTCATTGTCAGGAAGTAGATAAAATGTTTCATCATGAATTCTTTAGAATTGTGATTTTTACACTGATCTCCCAGTGAAGCTACATGGTGGTGAATCATGAACACTATATACTCTCAGAATAATCAATATTGATTATTCAATCATATTCAATATGATTGAAGATGACCCAAAAGGTAATGGAGAGAGTCAAGGTAGGTATAAGTATATTGTAGTATAGCACTAATAACCACCTCTGTATAAATAGTGTCATAAAATATATTACCAATAGTATGAAAGATGGACATAGGAGTTGGCTGGTCATATGGTTATAGGTGAGGAGTACCAAATGAATAGACTGAGTGTTACACTGGCATCTGAAAAATCTTATAACACGCAATACATCAGGAGATATTTTATGGAGGTAATGAACAAAAATTGCATTAGATAAGAAGATATAGATGAGCTATATACAAAACTGGAGAAGATAAAATACTGATTTTTTTTTTTTAAAGGAAGAAAACAGTTTTAAAACTCAGTGAGCTTGCCTTTAATAATTGTGAAAATTTTAAAATGGATCAATAAAAAGATGTTGGTGGACCATTAAAAGTTAGCATGGGTTCATCAAAAAGAGACTAGGTTAACCTCATTTCATTCTTTATTAATCTAGTGGATGAGGAGAATGTTGAGCACAGAGTTACCTAGATTTTAACTAAGCTTTTGATAATTCTAATACTCTTGTGGAGAAAATGCAAAGAAATAAATTAGATGATAATATAATCACATGAATTCAGAAGTAGCTATATGGCTAAACTTAAAGAGATTTTAAAATTAAACAAATGTTACATTTAAAATTTAAAAATTCATTTATTTTCAGATCTATATTCTCTCACTCTTACCTCTCTTTGCCCCCTTTGAGAAAGCAGGAAAAACAAAACCTGCTTAAAAACATTTATAGTCAAAACAAATTCTCACATTGAACATTCCAAAAATATGCCCCCGTCTATCCTCTGTATCTCTCTGGAGGTGAGTAGCATGCTTCATCATGATTTCTCTGAAATTATGGTTGATTGATCAAAATTTCTAAATTCTAAATTGTTCTTTGCTATAATATTGTTGCTATTGTATTTTCCTGGTTTTGCTTACTTCACTTTGTATCAGTTCATATGACCCTTCCCAGGCTTCTCTGAAATCATTTCCTTCTTATGTCTTATGATAAAATAGTATTCAATTACATTTTATACCATAATTTATTTAACCAGTCCCCAGTTGATGGATAACCCTTCAGTTTCTAATTCTTCGCCATCATGAAAAGAGCTGCTATATAAATATTTTTATACATATTGAGTCTGTCAAAGAGTAGTTGTTAACTCATAAATGTAAACATAGCAAATCTCCATTGATATAACCCAAGTATCTCTGCTGGACCCCGTGCCACTCAACATCTTTATCAGTAACACACTGTATACTCATCAAATTTGTAGTTGATCGAAGTTGGGAGAGACTGCTAACAGTGGATAATATTAAAATTGGGGCTAAAAAGAGGTATATAAACTATTCTATTTTATGTAAATATATGCAAATTTGACTTTACATTAAAGAATTATGAAAAAAATCCACATTCTAAAAGTTCCTACCTATTTTAACTTATAATGTAGTACTATGTTCTCCCTCTGCTCCTGCCCTTTATCTTGGCATTCCATGGTTTCCTCTCTTCTCACGTTCAACCAAAAAACAGACAAACAAACAAAAACAAGTGAAAACAGAACAGATGTACTAGGAGGTCTCCAGTGGCTTGAGGAGCCTGGCTTGACACTATAATACTAGAAAGAGACCTTTGTCCTACTCTGTCCATTTGCCCTTCATGTCCAGCCCCTTACCTGAATGTCTTTCTTTTGTCCATCTGTACTCCACCCCTAATGTTGCCTGTCCTCTCCTGTCTGTGTTCATGTCTGACCCCTCACATCTCCTTCAGCCCCTCTCTCCACACATACCCCTTCCTCCTTTCTGTTATAATCAGGCCTTCTAGGGTCTGGCCTATGTTTGCTTGTTCATCCTCCTCCTCTTGCTTCTCTGACCTCAACCAGGTCTCATCCTTGGACTATCTTGAACCCTCCCTCCACAGCAAATGACCCACTTCTCGCTTCCCTCCTTTCCTCCCCTACATCTACAGGAAAATTCCCATAGCTTAAAAATTGCTTTAAGATTTTAAGATCTTTTTACATAAGACAAGAATGGTCTGTACGAGAATCAACTCACACTGGCTTGTTGAGAGCAGATCCTTAAATTTTCAGTGAGCATTTATATCTCAGAAATCTCTCTGTTGGTTAACGTTGAAAAATCTTCCATTCATATATTTTGAAAATTAAAAAGTTTTAATAAAAAATAAAAAAACCCAATGTGATTTCCCTAAAATGCATTCCCCTACTCAGTAGTTCTTTATCATCTCTAGGGCTGAAATATGAAATCCTCTGGCATTCAAAGATCTTCATAACTTAGCACATCACCAACATTCCAGTCTTTATTATACATTACATTCTACCATGTAAGCTTCAGTCCAGTAGCATTTGCCTCCTAACTGTTCATTGAGCAAGATTGTCCATCTCTCAGCTCTGGTTTCTCTGACTGTCTCACATAGCTGTAATGTTCTCTTTCTCATTCCTACTTACTTGGCTTCCTTCAAATCTCAACTAAGATTCTACCTTCTTGCCTTCTACAGGAACCTTTTTACCAAAAGCATCTTAATTATAGTGCCTCTCCCCCACCTTTGATTATTTCTAGTTTACACCATATATAGCTTATTTGTACATAATTATTTGCATGCTGTTTTCCACACTACATTGTAAGCTCTTTGGGGGGAGGGACTGGTTTTGCTTTTCTTTGTAACCCTGTATTCACTACAGTGCCTAGCTTCATAGTAAGCATTTAATAAATGCTTTTTAATTGAGACTTAGTTTTAAATCTCATTTCTGCTGTTTGCTATCTGTATAACCTTGGTTAATTTGTCAATTTGCTAACTTTTCAATCTTATGATCACATAAAAATGCATTTGTCTATGGACTTCCTTATCCTTCCATTTAATGAAGGATTTGACTTTGGCTTAAAAATCATTGCTATTGTTCACTGCTTGTATCTTTATATCCTTTGTCATTCCCCTTTTAAACACCCAGTTGTCTAATTCTAAATAAATGTGAAAAAAAAATCCCTCTGTTTTTACTGAAACAGAAATCCTTCTGAAATTTATTGTTTTGTTGATTGTCTAGATTTAAAAAAATTGTTAAGATAAAATATAAATACAACAGATTAAACATAAAAGTGTATGTAGATACATTCCTCTTCCCAGGATGACCTCTCCCTGTCCCGAAGCTGGGTTGTAAAAAATTTACTAGCACGTCCCTGTATTCTTCTATAAACATTGCTTAGGCTCATCAAGAGTACTGTAAAGGCTCGGGGAATGAAGTTACCACTATACTGCAGGTGACAGTAGGTTAACAATAATAATAATGGGCTTAGTATAATTAATTATTATTATTAATGACTATCATTATGAAATTATGATAGAGTATATTAAAATATAAATAATTATTAATAATAATACTGACATTTACAAAGTGCCTTAAGTTCTGCAAAGTGCTTTATAGATTTCATTTGAGCCTTACAAATCCCGTATTACTTCTTACATTGGAAATATTTTCCTACCCTTGTGATATCTCCTTTTGATGGGCAGGTTCCCCTCAGAACCTCCATTTTAAGCTTAGGCCAGCCAAATCTTTATTCCTCTCCATGTTGTATTGTTAACTTTTTTTAGACTTGCTCTATCATGCCTTCCATCCTCTATATTTTTTGTTTCTCTGTCTGCCATTAGTGTATACTAATGAGTAGGAGCTGTTTTTCTATCTGTATTTGTATTCCTAGCAATTAGCTCAGTTCTTGTTTTTTACTAAGTCCTTAAATTCTTCTTATTGCTGATCAGTAAGCATTTAGCAAATATCCTTCGATGATCAGATGGTTTCTGTACGTGTTCCCAGTGGCAGTGTGCATAGAAGTGATAGTCTAATTCTGCAACATTTCCATCTCCTTTTCTCTATGGAACATAAGGATACCACGTCCATATTTCCTTTTTCATCTGGACTTTGCACAGAACCTTCTAATTCAGTCTTGCTCATCTCCAATACAACTTTTAGGTATGAACACCCTTCAAAAAAAACCCCAAAACAACCTCCTAAAGCACAAACCTGATCATGTCCCTCCACATTGGTGATTTCCAAGATAATTATCTTGGAACCAACGAATACATATTAGGATTGACTGTGAATTTGTTTTAAAAATATTTTGATTATTATATTTCACTATCATTGATTTTTATTTCATGTAATTAGTTTTATGTAATTAAAAACATTATTCTGAGAAGAAATCTATAGACTTTACCAGACTACCAAAGAGGGATCTATGACAAAATAGGTTAAGAAACCCTGTAAAAATATATACTCTTCAGTTTGGCATTTGAAGTCCTTCACATTCTGTCTTCATTCTATCTTTCTAATGTCATTTCACACAATTCCCATTAGTATACTCTATGTTTGAGCTGAACTAATCATGAACTTCACATTTCATCTCTTGCTACTGTGTCTTTGCAAGTGCCTGGTTTGTACAGTCTTCAATTGATAACTCTTAGAATTCTTGACTTTCTTCAAGTTCACATGCTACCTGTGATAGGAAACCCTCTCCACCCTTCTTCCCTTCTTAGTTGTTAATGCCTGCTTTCTCCTCAAAATTTTATGCATACAATCATGTTGTATTTTCTCTAGTAGAATGGAAGCTCTTTGAGTCATTTGGACTGTTTTCCTCTAAAACTCCAGTACTTACTTAGCACAGTATTTTGTAAGTTGTTGATACTTAATAAAATGCATGTCTTGCATTGCATTATATAATGTGACACTAGAGACACTAAAAAATATGTTGATACCCCCGAGATACTAAAACAAAAGAAAAAAAGATTAAATAAACATTTTATATAGAATACGTGGGAAAATATATAAGAATCATTGGGTATAAAATTCAACCTTCATGCATAAATAGAATACTTGCAATGGTGAATTCACAAATCTTTCATAGTGTCAGAATATGAAGATGAAAAGATGGAGGTTTTTTTGCCTCAACTATTCAGAAAAATTTCCAATTTGTCCATTTTTCTTTGCAAGTAGAAATGCTACTTTATAGTGATCAAATCTAGTGTGATGATTAGAAAGAATGTGAGTTTAAAGTCAGAGGACTTTGAAGGAAATGCCTTTTCTATCATTATACTAGTTATGATTTGGGGCAAGTTACTTATGTCTCAAGGGCTTCCTTATCTTCAAAATGTGGGAGTTGCATTAGATAAACTCTAAGGATCTCTCTAACTCTAAACCTATAGTACTATGATTTAGACATTAAATTTAAATACAAATTATTTCTAATCCCTTAGCTTCCAAATCTTTCCCAGAAAACTTGCTTCAAATTTAAAAAGTAAAATAAAGTTTAACAAATTATCTGATGAATTTGCCCAGTGTATAGATATCTCTTCTAGTTTATCTAGTTTTCTCAAAGAAAATTCCCCTATTCCCCACAAGTATCAGGCTTTTAAGGTCTGATTATTCTAACAATTGTTGCCTTAGTTCTACCACATATGGTGTGATTAGATAATTTTTCTGTTTAGCTTTTATGAATATAGTTTCCTTAAAACAAGTCACATAATTAATTGTAGCTTGCAGAATTTAGTTGACATAAAACTTTAGCTTCAATGATTAATTTGTTAGTGATAAGAAAATTTCTGGATCAGCTACTTAAGATGAATATGACAAGTAACAAAGTATAGTTCCACTGTTAATGGTTAGTCTGCCATTTCCAGCTTTATCCTTAGTATTTACTTACTAGTTTCTAAGTTTACCTAATGCATACTTGTCTTTTCTATTTTCTGTTCTTTGATGTGCAAATCTTCCCTTTTTCCTTCTGCCCTCTATAAAATTTGATTGTAGCTATCCTTTCTGATGTAACCTAAGACCTAGGTAAAGTTATTGAAATTTATAATTGAGGTCCACTGGTTTTTGTATCCTGTGGGCCTATGAAGAGAATATAATAAACTGTTTCTTAAAATATCTTTGCTTGTTGTATTATTGGCAACAGTACCTACTAACAAATCCTTCGACAATTTTGAGAGCCTTGAAAGCTAAGACTGTATTTTGTTCTTGACTTTTTGTTTGGCTTTGGTTTTGTATCCTCAGTGCCCAACAAAGTGTCTGGCACATTTGTTACTCAGTAATGTCTAACTCTTCATAACCCCATTTAGAGTTCTCTTGCCAAAGATACTGGAGTAATTTGCATTTTCTTCTCCAGCTCATTTTATAGATAAGGAAACTAAGGCAAGCAGAGTTAAGTGCATTGCCCAGGCTCATGCTATTAGTAAATATCTGAGGTTGAACTCAGATTTTCTTGATTCTAGACAAGTGCTCTATCTATTGTACCCACCTGGCACATAATGGGTACTTAATAAATGTTTAATGATGGACTGGCTAACTGGTAGTACCAAGCAGCCCAGTCCCAGAATTTTTAATTCTCCTATTCATGGTGGAAATTTCAGAAGAGAATTATTACTTTAATTTTTCTGAGTATTTCTTTCCATTCCAATGTATAGAAACCAGATGAATGTGAAGATCAAGATGAATTGACCTAAATAATCACTATACTTCTGTGGCAACCATATGCATTCATCTGCCTCTCCTGAGTTTGTAACAGTTTCTGGGTGATTATCAGAGTTGTAAGATCATTTTCTTGGTTTGAGAGTATGATGGGAGAAAAGAAAAAAAGGAAAGAGGCAGAAGTATTAATCACCAGCCTTAGAGACATTCAATAGAAGCCACTATATGGGATCAACACTCTCTCTGTACCTTAATGTATAGAAGGAAAGGAATTAACTCATGGGGACTCAGCTAAGGGGCAGTTAGATGGCTCTGGATAGAGCTCAAGGCCTGGAATCAGGTACATCTGAGTTCAAATTCAGCCTTAGATACTTACTAGCAGTATGATGTTGGCCAAGTCACTTAATCTTGTTTGCCTCAGTTCTTCATTTGTAAAATGAGCTAGAGAAGAAAATAGCAAATCACTTCAGTATCTTTGCCAAGAAAACCCCAAAGTGGGTCACAGTCAGATATGACTGAAGCAACTAACAACATCAACTCAACTAAAACCAAGGCCTGATAACCTTCCCTTAGGAATAGTGATTCAGGCAGTTTCACATTTGCCTGAATAGACTTTCTGTGGGTCAGCAGGGAGGTGGTTATTTGACATGTATTGAAGATGTGTTCATTGGCTAAAGGCACATTATAATCAATGAGTAAAAAAGACTCCACTGAGGTAACAGTAAAAACAGGAGCAGATTGAAGAAGAAATGGTGTAAAGCCTCTGCAAGTGATAATGTATAAAGTGATAACACATGCAAGTTGGCTCAGTGGACAGGGCTAAGGAGCCTGCTTTTGGGAGAGTCTTGGAGAGATCTTGTAGAGACACTGGAACAGTCATTGCAACTGGGTCTAGGTAGCTGACCATACAGTGAAGAGAGGGCTCTTTGATGGGCTGCAAAGGCATTCAAATCAAAAAAGCATCAACACACTTATTAAATGTCTGTTGTGGGTGAGGCACATCCTAAGCAGTTTAAAAAGGTTTATCAACCTCATCCTAGATCCTTAATCCAATCTCATGTTAGCTGCCTTCTTGGAAGATGCCATTGAATGTAAGATTCACTATGTCTGGTAAAAGACATGACCCTGAAAAATAAAAGTCCAGTTCTTGAACTCTGAATATAGCTAGCTGATAAGATAGGTAGAGTGATGAACTTGAAGTCAGAAAGACTTTAATTTAAATCCTTCTTTAGAAAATTACTAGCTTGTTACTCTGGACAAGTCTTAGCCTCAGTCTCTTCATCTTCAAAATGGGGATAATAAAATTTATAATGGAGATAAAGTTTGGTTATAGTGAAGATCCAATGACATATAAAGCTCTTTGTAAAATTTAAAGCACTATATGAATGTGAAAGATAATAGAGCTTCTGACCTTGGGAGTTTTGAAAGAATACCTGGTAGACCAGCATTACAAGAACTGGATTCAGAATGAATGTAGCACTGATTCCCCAATGAGATACCACTTTTGACTATAAACTTAATAGGATCAGTGCCATGTAGGGAAGGAGCTAAGTTGAGCCTACTTCTCTGACTCCCCAACTCTGATTTCAAGATTCCAGGTAATTCTTCATGGTCAATCTGCTCATTAGAAACTTTTCTTGTTTTATACTTCATGGAATATGGTAGTCTATACATATATATGTATGTGTACACACATATAATGTGCGTATGGATTGAATTGTGTATAAGTATGCACATATATACACATATATGTCATGATATGTCATAATATATAGCCCCCTTCTTTCTCCCTGCTTTTCAGCTTCATCTTTCATATCATTTTCCACCATGAGATTGTGAATTTCTTTTTTTCTTTTTCTTTTTTTTTTTTCCTCCTCCTGAGGCTGGGGTTAAGTGACTTGCCCAGGGTCACACAACTAGGAAGTGTTAAGTGTCTGAGACCAGATTTGAACTTGGGTCCTCCTGAATTCAAGGCTGGTGCTCTATCCACTGCGCCACCTAGCTGCCCTGATTGTGAATTTCTTAAAGACAGGGACTGTCTCTTTTTCTTTTCTGTATTCCCAGCATGTAGCATTATAGTGCCCGACACATAGTAGGCACTTAACAAATTTTTATTGAATTGAATTGAGATGGTACAGGAAGAAGTATACTCTATATCTATAGATATAGATGTCTGTATATTTGTCCTTGCTTTAACTGAATTAATATTAGTTAATATTAATTAGTTAATAAAATTAATTAGTTAATAACAATAAAATAGTTTATAAAAATTAATTGATCTTGAGAGATTAAATGGAACTGAGGCACTATTTACTGATCCCTACCTAACACTATGGCGAGAGGAACTTAGTGACAGAAGAAAAATGAAATCTCATAAGCCCCTCAGAATATCCTAAAACCCTGAAAGTACAGGTGGTAGCTTAGCTTTCAAGGGAGAGAACTAGAGTGAACTTCCTACAAAAATAGGAGGTCCAATGGGAAGCAGTCACAGAAAACAATTTCAACAGACAACTATAGCAATGGAGCCCAGCAGCAGATCAGGGAACTTTCCAGCCTCAATGGTGATAGATGCTAGAAAGAGCTAAGAGATGGATCATGTCAAGGAGCTTCAAGGTAACACACTTAATTAGAAGAAATTTTCTAATCTTAGAAGAGACAAAAGACAGGCTAGAACATGAGAAAGTCTCTTGTCATATATAAGACTGATGGCCAAAAAACTTTAAGGCTGAAAAACCTTTTTACATCCTAAAATATGAATTTTTCAAGGCCGTATTTCCTTCTTCCCTGGCATGTGAGTCAGTGGGAGATGGTACCCATTTGTGTATGGGAGGCTGGAGAGGATGAGGAAAATGTTGCTTGGTTTCTCCCTACTAGTCATTTTGATATCCTATCCCAGTATTTATTTCATTTGATTTATAATCCCTGCTTGGTTCACTGCTAGAGAATGTATTGGATGGGTGCACAAGACAAATATGGTCCCCACATCTAACACAGGTAGGGGTTTGATTTTACAATAGAGTCAAAAACTCATTACAAATGAGGGACTTTAATTAGCTGAATTTTAAGGCTCCTTCCAACTCTAAATCTGTGATGAGATAGGCAGCTAGGTGGCAAGTGAATAGAGCATTGAGCTGAGAATTAAGAAGACACATCTTCCTGAATTCAAATTCTGCCTCAGACATTTTGTGTGTGTGTGTGTGTGTGTGTGTGTGTGTGTGTGTGTGTGTGTGCCTGGACAAATCATTTAACCCTTTGCTTCAATTTCCTGACTTGTAAAATGAGTTGGAGAAGGAAATGGAAAACCATTCCAGTATCTTTGCCAAGAAAACCTACAATGGGGGACACAAAAAGCCAGACATGACTGAAGTGACTCAACAAGGACAAAAAATGAAAAAATGGAATTATCTTCTTGCAAGGGAAAGGAAGGAAAAATAAGCATTTATATACCATTTACTATGTGCCAGGCATTGTGCTAAACACTTTACAAATGATACCGTATTTTCAAAGTGTTTAGCACAGCCAGGGGGAAAAAATGTACATAGAAACATCAATATTGTAAATATGATCAACTAACTGTGAAAGACTTATCTCACATTTTATTAGCTGAAAAAAAAATTGAGCAGCAATCACAATATCTATGTTGTCAGGGATAACTATTGGCTTCAGTATGAGTTTCTCTGTTTAACCCCTTCACAACCTGGCCACAACCTATTTTCCCATCTTTATTGCACATCCGTTCTCCTTCAGAATCCTGCAATCCTTGATCCTTCCTAACCTTCTCTCTGTTCTTCCCATAAAGCACTCTATCTTCCATTTCTGCTCTGTTCCATGCCTGCTACATACTTTCTCTTCATCTCCATTTCATAGAATCGTCAATTCCTTCAAGATATTACTCAATTACGATCTTCTATATGAAGCTTTTTATGATTCCCCCCCAACTACTAACCCTCTCTCTGAAACAATTTTGTATTTGTAGGAGTTTCAGAACTAACATTTTAGGATTTATAGTTGTCAAGGACAAGTATTCTGCTCTCAGCACTGAGAAGTGATATCAGAAAGTCAGGATCTTTGAGCCAAATGGTGGAATTGAGTCATACCCTTAAGTTCTTAAAGAGACACACATAATCTGTATTTTATATATATACGCACATGCAAATATAAATATATATATACATATATATATACACACATATAAGTATACATGCATGTAATATATTCTGTATAATTGATATAGATATAGAATGTTATTATTTAGTCATTGTAGTCATGTCTGACTTTTTGTGACCTCATTGGGGGTTTCTTTGATAAAGATTCTGAAATGGTTTGCCATCTCCTTCTCTAGATCATTTTATGGATAAGGAAACTGAGACAAAGAAGATTAACATGCCGAGGGTGACAGTTTAGTGAGTGTCTGAGGTCAGATTTAGATTCAGGTCTTTCTGACTCCAGACCCAGTGCTTTACACATTGTTCTACATATCTGCAAAAAAGAAAGAAAGAAAGAAAGAAAGAAAGAACAAAAGAAAGAAAGAAAGAAAGAAAGAAAAAGGAAGGAAGAAAAAAAGAAAGGAAAAAAAGAAAAATATAGATATGTGTGCACATATATGTGTATGTCATAGATATATTCTATTTGATAAATATATATCTACTGATACATATCTATATCTATATAGATACATATAGAAATATATGGATAGATAAGAGTTGTGGTAGTGGTAGCTAGGTGGCACAGTGGATAGAATTCTGGGATTGAAGTCAGGAAGACTCACCATTCAACTGTGGCACATTACATGGAGCACTTAGTCTAGAATCAGGAAGATCTGAGTTCAGCCTCAGACATTTACTAGCATTGTGACCCCGGGCAAGGCACTTAACTCTGCTTGCCTCAGTATTCTTCTCTTAAAATGAGCAGGAGAAGAAAATGCAAATTACTCCAATATCTTTGGCAAGAAAACCCTAAATGGGATTATGAAGAGTAAGACATGACTGAAATGATGAGTAACAAATGTACCAGACATTTTGTTAGGCACTGGGGATAGGAAACCAAAACCAAACAAAAAGCCAAGAACAAAATATAGTTTTAGCTTTTAAGGCTCTCAGTTTAATGGTGTGTGTGTGTGTGTGTGTGTGTGTGTGTGTGTGTGTGTGTAACTGAAAATGACCTGGAAAGGCATGCCCATCACCAAACTAGGCAGCACTGGGATGTCAGGAAGAGGCTGCTGATATGTGCATGGAGCATAGAGATTAATTTGCATTGTAAGTTCATAGAATACTAGGCTACAGGGCAATGTAGGGGGATCTCTGTGATCATCAGTCCCCAGAGTTTGCTTAATAATCAGCCAGAGAGCATTTGACTAGGTCTGGTGTCTGTGGTTTGTGGTTAGACAATATATTTTGCCACTTTATCATGGTAGTATAGGTGGGTAATGAAAATTGCTCTCATTTGCCAGTAATCCTGATGATTCCGTTGGTAAAAATAAAGTTGTGAACTAATTGGGAACTCTAGCCACGCTAGAAATAGAGGATCACCAGCTTTGTGGGATTTCTCATACTATGACTTTTAAATTCTGATTTTATGCAGTAAATGTATGCTGACCTATACTCTGAGTGTCTCTTCTCATTTTCTCCATCATTGTGATAATCCAGTGATAATAGCAATGGTGATAATCCAATCTTTAAGTTTCCAGGGGACAAGGGGGAGAGAATAAATGATCTTACAACTTTTGCAATGACTCAAGTTATTTTCAGCAATGTGCTTACTAAATGTTTAACAACTGGCTCTCTAAAAAAAGTAGATTGGATATACTTTTAAATTTAACGTGCATTACTAAAATTTTCTTCCTTTTCTTAAGTCTAAAAAATCAACTAAACAATAAATAAAACCCTATTTCATAGCATTTGCTAATTTCTGAGATATAAATGATCAAGCTGAAAATTTAACAGTTGTCTTTCCTAAGTCAGCTTCAAGTGCTTTATCCCTCCAACATATCATTTTAATTCTTCAGTGGTGTTAGTATTTTTTTTCTGCCATAAGATCATGGGCTGGGCCTAACTAAGGCCAATCTTTTAAGCCTGAAAATGGAATAAAATAAGATACTTGGTAATCCATTTGAGGCATCTAGGTGATATAGTGTATAGAATGCCACATCTGTAGTCAGGAGAATCTGAGTTCAAATCCAGACTCAAACACTTATCAGCTGTGTATCCCTAAACAAATCACTTAACCCTGTTGGTCTCAGTTTCCTCATCTACAAAATAAATTGGAGAAGGAAATGGCAAATCACTCTAGTATTTTTTTCAAGAAAACCCCAAAGAGGGTCACAAAGAGTCAGACATGATTGAAATGACTCAATAATAATAAATCCATCTAACCTTTCACAAAAGGATGTTTATTTAGCCATAGCAGAGCAAGGTCGTTCAGAGCAAGGAAGGGATATTTTTCTAAGATAAAGCACCAAGCACAACTTCCCACTGTTCAAACTGTTCATCTAAGGTCACGAGCCTGAGGGAGGAGCTCCAACCCCATGTGTCCAGGCTATTTTGTACCCAGGTGAACAGGAAGCTTATTTTAAAAGTCTGAACCTTATTCTCCTGAGTTCATCAGTTCTTGAGCCCAGTTTCAATGACTTTTAAGGGAAAACAACTGTAATTTGCATTGGAGTTCGAATTGGATTATTGCTGCCACCATAGCATCATTAACTTTAAGGAAAGGGACTTTTGCAGAGGCAAGCAATGGAGGAATAAGGAAATTTTCTATATGTGGTCTAATGTGACGTTGTAGGCCAGTTCATTACTTGTATGTAATATTTGTCCAAGATCCGCATAGTTCTGATGGACCAATTGTAGTTAACATTTATATGGTGCCTTAAAGTTTTCAAAGTACTTTACAAATATTAACTCACCTCATCCTCATAGCATCTTTGGGAGGTAGTATAATTATTTGTATTTTACAGGTGAGGAAGTTGAGATACAGAGGGATTAAGTGATTTGCCTAGGGTCACATAGTAAGTTTCTGAGGTCAGATTTTAACACAGATTTTGTCTCCAGTTCCAGTGCTCAACTAATGTGTTACCTAGTTACCTCCAACTTGATAAATGGTGTATCTGGTCTTTGATGGTCTGGGCAACATATATTTTTCATTTATTTATTTTTTGCCTTCAGTTTGGTTAAACAAACTTATGTTTTTCCCTACAGTGGATTTTGATGAGTAATAGTGACAAACTTGATTCAATTAACATGGTGCTGGTTGCTAGTCAGAGCATTTAGAGAACTTAATATCAAATTACTCAGTTTAAAATGATTTTTACCATAAACCAGGAGGTTAGGCTGTGTGGTGTAGTGGACAGAGCATCATTCTTGGAATCAAGACGATCTGAATTTGAATTCCACCTTTTCATAATTACCAGTAGAATGACCTTGGGCAATTTAGCCTCTCTGAGTTTCAATTTCTTATTTTGAATTTTAAGTGAGGGGAATCCTTCCCTCTTATAACTCTCTTCAGTTCATATTGCAACTGAAAGCCTGGAATATAATCCTGGGAAGTGATCTGTGGAGACACATCCTGGTAACTGTTATAGGTACTGCAGCCATAGCTACTGAAGACCTAGAAAAGGAAGTTTTTGTCACTAAGGACCTTGACTTCTTTAAATGGTTCAATGTTAGACAGTGATTTCATTTCATCAGTGGAAATGACAATAAAAAAGCATTAACATCTGATTTGCTGCTGAACTCTTTAAGAATCATTGGATCTTTCTATTCAAGTTTCAGCTGAAACCTTCCATATGTTCTTTCTCCTCCACTGGAATGTGAATTCTTGAGAGAAAAGACTGTATTTTAAAAAAATATTTTCTTAAAACACAGTGCTTTGTACATAGTAAGGGTTTAATAAATGCTTTTTTTTTCATTTTTTACTCATTCATATCTTATATTTAGGTATTGTACCAATAAGAATTTAATAACTAACTCTCCAGAAAAAAATAAATTCAACATGCAGTATGAATATTTTCCTTTTCATTTTCTCAAGTCCAGAAACCAACAAAACAGTAAATCAAGTCCTGATTCATAGTCTTTATCCATTTTTGAGGTATAAATGCAAATTCAGAAATTTTAATAGTACCCTTTCATGGCACAAGTTGACTTTAGCACATACCTGGAAGGCCATCATGTTACAAATGTGTTTTAAAACAAGCATCCCCAAACCTAAGTACCTTTCTTCTTGCTGTAAAGGAAAACTTGTAGAGGAACAAGGAATCTCATATCAGCCTTTATAATTCAGTCTCTTGTGGGGGTTTCCTTGTAGAAAGCTGTGAATTTGCCTCATTTTTAAGGGTAGAAAAACCTAGTAGCAGTTATATGGATGAAGCTTAATATTTCTAAAACCCACTTGGTTAAATGATAGTTAAAACCTTCGGGTCTTGCACAAACTGCTTAAAATTTTCTCTCATTATGAAACATGCACCTGACACTCCTCTATATGTGTATTGTGTATGATGGGGCTACTTCTGATTAAATCACAGGTTTCCCATAACAGATTTATTAGTTCTGTGGAGCAGTTCCTTGACATGACAGCTGTACAATGGTGCCTCATGAACTTTTCCTGTTTTCCTACCAGAAAACTTATCATTTAACTCTTTAGCACCCCTCCCTCAACCTCTAATGCAACTGGGAAAGAAACGAGTTTTTTGAAAAAAAATTCTAAGATCTGTAAGACAAAAGCTTTTTACAATATACATTCCTGTCTCTCCTTCCTGGCAGCTCAGTCTGTCATGTTTGGTACAAAGGCATCATGGGAGCTGGTGAAGGAACTGATGTACAATACAGTGGTTTAAACAAAAAATAATTTGAAATTTATTGAGCATTTCTAAAAAAAAAGTATTCAATTTATGGTGGCCAAAATGGCATGAGCGCTGAGAGGCAGGTAGGTTTGATGCCTCCACTTTATGACTAGATAAAATGGCCCCTGGTATGTCTTGAGGGAAAGAAGCATCATAGGGATAGTGGAAAGAGCCCTGGACTGGGAGGTTTTGAATTTTAGCCCTGATAATTACTTGCTATATGTGACCATGGACTTCTCTCTTCTCCCTCTCATGGTGATTTTGTCCTTTTTTAATAGATAGCACCTGGGGGGCACCCTCTCAATTCATAAATGTGTTCCTCAAACAAGGTTATCCCAAGTTCAAGATATTTTGTGGTCCACAGCTATTTAAGATCATAGTTTATAAAACCCCAACAATATGTTTACCTTTACAAGTATAATCTGGGCCTAGGTATTTGAATAAGAGTCTCTTCATTGGTAGAAAGAATGATATCTCAGTTTCTTAGATCTTTCTAGAAAGGATCTAGTCTGTATATTTTCCATCAAGGGACCTGAAAATTCATCCTACTTCTTGGGAGGATCCTTTTTGACAAAGACCCATGCTATATAATTTCATCCAGCTTCCTCTATCCCCAATACATAAATTAATATTACTAGATGATGGAAATTAGGAAGTTAAGAAAACATACAAATAATACTTTTATGTGCTTATTATGTACTAGGCACATAATAATGTACTAATTAATAATTACTAATGTAATAATTATGTACTAGTACTAGGTGCTGAGGGAGAAAACAAAGTTTAGATAAAATATAATTCTTGACTTCAAGGAACTTACAGTCCAGTAGAAAGATAAGAAATCCACTCATAAACATAATATTTGAGAATTATATCAGACAGTTACAAATTGAATTGCTTTGCTCAGGGTGTATAGTTAGTAAGGGTGCCTTTAGGTTCACAGGATTACAGATTTATCGCTAAAAAGAATTTTAAAAGTCAGAGTGCAATCTTCTAATTAGATATATAATATTTAATTACATATAATTATTGTTTGAATATAGTAATATGTATTATATATAATGCAAATATATGCTATATTTAATTAAATTAACATATTTAATTATATAACATAATTTAAGGATGGGGAAATGTGAAGTTTTGAAAAGTTGTGATATACCTATGATCACAGTAAGAGGCAGAGGTAGGATTTGAACTCATGTATTCCTGATTTTAGGTCCATTCTATCTATTCTTCCATCTATCTGCCCAAGGTATAAAAGAACAGTAGATTTGTAATCAGAATACCTGAGTTCTAATTTTGGCTCTGCTACTTACTAGTGGCATGAAATTAGATAATAATAATAGCAATAACTTGTTCTTAGTGCTTTAAGGAGTACAGAGTATCTTATATCTATTATTTCAACTCTCTCTGTACTTCATTTGTAAAATCAGGACATGGGACTCAATGCTTTCTAAGTTCTATTACAACTCTTGAACCTATGATTCTCTCACAAAGGAGGTATTAATTCCATAGACCTTTGAGGATATGATAACTTAGTGATATGTGGAAACTTCATTTGTAATTCCTATTCATTTTAATTCCCAAATACCCCTTTGAAAATGTGCCTTTAGTATCTATGACAGCAGTGGCTGCCCAATATTGAAAGCCCTATTCAGTAGTCTTTGTGCACAGATACTCTGGCAGGAAACTGGTATTAGTGTGGATGATGGTTGGTGATTAGTCTTATATAGTGCTTTCTTTCTTAAAAGGATTATGGTTTCCACTTTCTACTATTTTTTTAAAAGAAGGGAATTTTTCTGTCACGCTCAAATTCCTTGAGCTGAGATTTATCAACAGGCTTCTGTGATAGCAAAGTACATTTCATCAGAGAAAAACTTGGTTTGACAGACAAACATAGTATGTAATTAAAAGATTAACAACATTTCCCCTGAAATTGATTTAGGAGGAGACAACTTTTGTGCTAACTTGTTTATGATTAGATTATTTGTCATAATTTCTGAAGGACCAAAAATCAGCCTGTGATGGATTTTGTCAGTCTTACTATTTAAGCTCATGGACCATTTATTCCACAGAGCCAGTGGCACATACCTGAAAAATTTCCAGCATGTCAAATACAAGTCCTTTTCATTTAATGAATAAATGTGAGTACCTCTCTGCATTCCACCTGACATATGTTTTTCTTTTCTTTTTTTTAAAGGATGAAAACTAATATTTTAATTTTAAAAGGTATTCTGTAAGCAGGAATGATCTTAGGATTATAGAGAAGGCAAGGTTTTCTATTTACCATGATCTGAAGGACTTTAGGAAGGTCCTCTTGTCTGGGATGCCACAGTCGAAATGGGATGAAGGTCATGAATCATGAAGATGGTTATTGAAAAGGGAGGGAGAGGAATCAGAAAAGGAAAACAGGAGTACTTGAAGACTTATTTTTCCTCTTTCACAATTTTGTCAAAAACTAGCCCCACCTGTAAATTTGCTATACTTAGCTTTTAATGAACTTGGATAGAATGGGGTTTCCTTATCTCAACTCTCACTTTCATTGCTATAGTGACAACTAGCTACATCTTTTCCTGAGAACTCCTGAGAGTTCTAGGGGGTACTCCTGAGGTTGTAAGTTACCATGTAATGAGAGTGAGGAAGAGCAAGGTGAATACTGCCTTAAGCATTTGCAAAATATTAAAAGACCCAGAGGAAGACCTGAAACACATTGGGTGGATCCTTTATAGAACATTTTTGGGAGGGGTCCAGACATGTGGTTTCCTCAATGTTGGGAATTCCAATGTCTATCCACTAATGTTCTATAGCTTGTGCTCTTAAATGTTGCTTGAGGGTACTGAGAGGTTATTGCCTATAACCCATACAGTCAATATATTTCAGAGGTGGGCCCTGAATACAGATTTTTCCTGACTCTCTCTAATGCCATAGATATCCATGTCACACTGTTTTTCAGAAGGCAATTGTGGCAAAGCAAAGACAAGAATGACCCAAAATTCCAAAGTGTGGCTAAGTGGTGAACTGCCTGGGTGGAGAGAGTACATTGATGATGATGCATGCATCTTTCATTTATAGTTATACTGAAGTATAGAAGGATCATTTCTTCAAGATGCATTTTGAAAACAAGCAATTTTGGGTACCATAATCTTTTTTTATTCTAGTATTTTTCAGAAATGCTTGATTTATTTTTCAAGCTCAGAATAAAATTTAAAAAATGAAAATGTAAGCATATGCTTCAAAAGATGGTTCTGGCTTGACCCACTTTTTGATAAGGGATTTGGTTCCAGAAAAGTTTACATACTTGTTAAGTCAGACTATGTGAAAAGAAATTCTTTTAAGGTGCAAACAAGTGTGAGTGTTGTATGGTCAATTTGGGGCTTTGTGTTAATTTTTTTCAAGACTTTATTATTCTAGTGGCAAGAGGTAAAGTAGTTTCTGAAATTGGCTAAGTCCCTCTCAGAGAGACTGTAACTGGTAGCTGTTTACTTATTGGAGATCATGTCTGCATAGGAATTCCAAGCTCTCCTTCATGTTAATAAACTCCTTGTTCACTTTACAGTGTTTTCATGTTTGAAATAGAGCTCTCACCAGAAGGACTTACATCTCAGGCCACTCTTTCTATTCATACTGCTACTTCTTTTCTCATTTTGACAAGCCAGGAGGAGGGGCTGACTTGTTTTTTTCTTCTCACAGTCATGTCCAAACTACAATCTTCTGCAGGTATCACTCTGAACCTTTTTTCTCTCTGTCCATCTCTCTTTGTTACCCTGTCTAGAGCCTCAGCAATGTTTCTGTTTTTTTTTTTATCAAGGTGTTTAATGTCTTGATCAAGGAATTTAATGTTTAGATCAAGTTTTTCCTCTTCTCTCCATCCTGTCCTTATATTTAGAGATTTCAATATACATGTTGATGTCCACTAAAATACCCTGTCCTTATAGATCATCAACTTCTTCAGCTTCCTTGATTTATATGTCTCAATACTGCATAGCCATTCTTTATCTTCTAATAATCAAATTTCTGATTCTAATATTTTATGGAAACTTCTCTTTCCAGCAATCTCTATACAGCTCACCTCCAATGACTCACTCTTAGTCCATATCATTCTTAACATCCTTGCAGCTTATGATGCCAATAACTTCCTTATTCTCTTTTGTATTCTCTTATTCTCTCAACAGAACCTTTAGTCCTCCCATTCTTTTCTTTTCTACCATATTATCTTCCTTGCTCTGATTCCTCTTTTCATTAATGTCTTGATCATATAGATGACTAGTTTCAATTGTACAGCTAGGTTCCAACTAGTGTAAAAAGTAAATTCCATAAGGTGACCGCATGTATCCAAATTTGTATTATTTGAAATTGTAATCATGTAACATATGGTAATTGGTTAGAACCAATGGAAATATACAGTGTAAATTTGAATAATACTGTATAAATTGTATATAACACTTCAATGAGATTCATTATTTTCACTAATTGGGAACTCTGCTATATATTTTCCTCTCCTTAAATTTTGTGTCTTTTGTCTTGATGTTCTTTATGCCCTGCCAATCTTCAACTCTGAGTCACTCCAACTATCTGTCTTCTCTGCTCTTACTCCTATGCTGCTAAATGAAGTTAGAGGAAGTCATGCATTTGTGCTGCCTGGCTTCACTACAATGAATGTTTATCTAATTTCACCTGGGCTTTCATTTCTACACAGCTGCTTTAGTTAATTTGACTATCATACTCCCTGAAGCATCTGTTTCAAAATTTTCTCTTTATTCAAGTTGCCTATGCCTTTCCTACCAGCTGATGGATTCACATTCTATTTTTACTGAGACATCTGTCCTGAGTTCTTCCAATTTTCCTACTCCATACATCAAAATCCTGTGACATCTTCACTTGTCGTCTCCTACTTTATTTTCCTAGGACTTGAGCCCAGGGATCCTGAAGAGATCATCCCATTTCTCCCTCTTCTCTTTAATCTCTACTTTCCTGCTGGCTCATTTTTTGTGCTCAGGTGCTCTTGCTCCCTTTTATTTTCATTATTTAGTATTTTATTTTTCCCTAGTTACATGTGAAAACAATTTTTAAAGCATTTGTTTTTAAAACATTGACTTCCAGATTCTCTCCCTTCTTTCCTCCTCACTCCCCCATTGAGAAAGCACAGATGAAGTCAAGCAAAACATTTCCATTTAAGTCAAGTTGTAAAAAAAAAACAAAACAGACCACCCCCCAAAAAACCCTCAAGAAAAATAAAGTAAAAAAAATGTATGCTTCAATTTGTATTCAGACACAATCAGTTCCTTTTCTGGGGATGTTTAACATTTTTCATCATAAGTCTTTCATAGTTATCTTGGATTATTGTTGCCCTCCATCCCTAAAAGACCTTCCCTTTCCTTGCTACTCCCTCATCCTATATTTCTCCTTTCTTTCACTGCGAAACTCTTAAAAGGATTCATATACTCTTGTTTCTCCCTACTTTCTTAGCAATCACCTTTCAACTTCTTATAATATTTCTGATTCCAATACTCTACTGAAACTTCTCTTTTTCATTGTCCTCTTAACAGCTAATTCTGATGGCCTTCTTTCAGTCCAAATAATTTTTTATCTCCCCTGCAAATTTGAAATGCTATTGACCATCTCTCTCTCTCTCCTCTTCCTTCCTTCTTTCCGCAAACTCAATTTCCAAAAATAGTTCTGTTGTTATTCAGTCATGTCCAACTCTTCATGAACCCATTTGAGATTTTCTTGGCAAAGATGCTGGAGTGGTTTGCCATTTCCTTCTCCTGTTCATTTTTACCAATGAGGAAACTGAGGTCAAGTTGTTTAAGGTCACACAGCTGCTAAGTGTCTGAGAGGAAATTTCTTTTTTTTTTTTTTTTTTTCAAGAAAATAATTTATTTATTTATTTATTTTTATGTATGAGTAATTTTTTTTATAACATTATCCCTTGCATTAATTTTTCCTATTCCCCCCTCCCTCCCTCTACTCCCTCCCCTAGATGACAGACAATGCCATACATTTTACATGTGTTACAGTATAACCTAGATACAATATATGTGTGTAAATACCATTTTCTTGTTGCACATTAAGTATTAGATTCCGAAGGTATAAGTAACCTGGATAGATAGACAGTAGTGCTAACAATTTACATTCACTTCCCAGTGTTCCTTCTCTGGGTGTAGTTGTTTCTGTACATCATTGATCAACTGGAAGTGAATTGGATCTTCTTTATGTTGAAGATATCCACTTCCATCAGAATATATCTTCATACAGCATTGTTGTTGAAGTGTACAGCGATCTTCTGGTTCTGTTCATTTCACTCAGCATCAGTTCTTGTAAGTCCTGAGAGGAAATTTCAATTCATGAAGATGAATCTTCCTGACTCTAAGTGCTACTCTGTCTACTCTATCCACTTCATCATCTAGCTTACATTGTTCCAAAACAACACTTCTTCCTTATTATGTTACATATATCTGAGTAATTCTTCCAGTCTTATTTGATGGATCATCATTAGTTTTTAACTTTAAGAACATATGTCCCTCAGGGATCAGTCTTGGGATCTCTATTTGATCTTATCAGCTCCCATGAGTTAAATTATCATCATTGTGCCAATGGATTCAAAACTAGTCCCAATTTCTGTGAGCTTTGGTTTTATGTCACCAATTGACCATTGTACATCTCCAACTGGTTGTCTTATTAATTCATCCTTTGTATAACCAAAATAAAACTTATTTTCTTCCCTAAACTCACTTCTCCTCCAAGTTTCCATATTCTGTTTTGGCCACCACTATTCTCCCTTTAACCTAGGCTTACAACATAAGTCATCCATGATTTTCTTTTCTTTCACCCCATACATTTAATCATTTTCAAGTCTTATTTATTTTACCTTTGTAAGATACTTCATATTCATTCTCTTCTCTCTCTTCACAAATTCATCATCTTAATTCAGAAAACTAGTTATCTTTAATCAATTTGAGGGCCATCTGTAGTTATCCTGATCTATATCTTGCCACCAGACTCAAATGGCTTTGGAGGAGAAAATGAGGCTGGTTTTATACAGAGACTTTGCACTCTTACTTCAATTCAATTCATTTGCATATTATGGTATTACTTCCCTGATGTCATGGTTCTTTTTGAGAATAAAGGACAAACAACAATCACCAATTTGATTACCTGCTGCTAACTGATCTTCCGGTTTCCAATCTTTCCATTATCCAATCTATCATCTACACAATTGCCGAGATATTCTGCTGAAAACATTTCCTTGCTCAAAAACTTTCAGGGCCTTTAGAAAAAAGTACTAATTCCTCAACCTGCTGTTCATAGTCTAACACCAAATTACCTTTTCAATCTTATTTTACTTTCCTATGTTTCCTGAATTCTATGTTTCATTCTGTAATAAGAGAATTTATATATTACTTTGGGGATTACAAATCATTCTTAATTTATCCCATTTGATCCTCCCAACAGCTCTGAGAGGTAGGTGTTATTATTATCCATATTTTCAAATGAGTGCACTGAAGCAGACAAAAGTTAAGTGATTTGCTTAGTGTCAAACAGCTAGTAAGTTTCTAAGGCTGAATTTGAACTTAATTCTTTTGAGCTCCAATTTAAAAAAAAGAATAGATAAAATACATCAGTAGAACATAGAAATAATTAGAACAATACAAAAATTGAATAATATACCACAATTGGTTTCTTTTCACTAGAGGCCTGGAAACAAAGCCTCAATGACTACTTTTTTTTTGGGGGGTAGAGTATATCAGAGAATCCTCTTAATGTATGCATTGGACTAGATGGTCTTTTTCAAATCTGAGATTTTATTAATCTATGATCCTGATTTAGATATCATAAGCTTTGTAAAGCCTTTTTTGATGTTCCCTATTGTTAGTGATTTCTTCCTCAACAAGATACCTTCCTCAACAAGATACATGTATATATACATTGTATCCTCCTAGTAGACTTGTTGAGGGGAGAAATAGTTTCACTTTTGTCTGTCTATCCCCATTGTCTAGCAATATGTCTTATCCACAATAAATGTTTAATGTTTATTGAATTGAAATGAACAAAATATCCTGTTTGTCCTATTTTCAAAATAGAAATTAAATTAATTCACCATCATAAGATGTCTAGGATATGTGATAGTTTTATCTATGACAACAATTCACTCTAAAGTTAATTTTTGAGTCAGTGAGCGCCATTTAGATTACCTCAGAATGTGAAAAAATTTGGAATATAGCTGCAAAAAGAAAGCAAAGTTTAAAAAAGTCAAATCAACTAATCCTTTGATCCTATTTATCAGAAAGAGACTTAAATAAACTGAGACCTGGGAAAGATCCTGGCTTAAAAAGGCCAAGGTCTCCCTTTGTATTCTGACCTGTATTTTTACTATTGGACTCTGATGACTGTGGAGAAGAGTCTGAGGCTAATGACTTTGCATATTCTGCCTCACTTAAATCCAATTTACTTGCAAGTCAAGACATCATCATCCTTGTCATGTCATTGGTCCTCTGAGAACAAAGGAGAAACAACATCTGAAGAAACTTTTTCTACAAAAGAAGTTGGTTTTAATAGAGGTTTTAATGGTCAAATCTTGGTGTCAAATCTAGCACTAAAATGTCCTGTAGATAATAGAATTACAAGTTTTGAGTTTTCTAGTCTAATTCCTTCATATTACATAAAAGGAAACCGATGGCCAAATGTTTGAAGTGAATTGACATAATGGTGTGATGGAAAACACAATGCATTATGAGCGTAACCTGAGAAAACTAAAGAGTCGTCTATATATTTTTAAGCTAGTTTAAAGCCAGAGATGTTGGAACAAACTAGCATCAGAGTAAAAACATCTGATGAAAATTGCCTAGAGTGGGGTGGAGAGAAACCTCAGTCTACTGGGAAGGGGTGAACTGGAACAGAATTTAAATACATAGTCAAATTCCCATGCCAGTCAGCAATAGGTTTGGTCTAATGGTGGCCATTGGAGTTCCCATTCCGAAACAGATAGGGAGACTAATCTCAAAAAACAAAGTAAAACAAAAAGCTTGAGTGATGACCCATTATTAATAATATCTGAAACCTCATGACAACCTCAGTTTTCACCTTGGCCTAAGACTCTGCCTTCATCTCCTCTAGTACCTTTTTAGCAGAGGAAGGCCATAAGAAGTTCTGGAGGATTTTGGACTTCCTATCTTATCATTGGTCTTACAGAACCAGCTATCAATAGTGTCTGCATTGAAAACCATGAATGGATTTGCTGTAGATGCATGGCTTTTCAAAGAGTCTAATAAAGAATCTACATCATAATTAAGGGAAAATTTTTGAGTATCCTGTGAATGGGAGAAAAGAATTTATAGTACCCTTTTGTCACATATTTTCTTAAAATATGAACCAACTTTTCCTTGCATTTTTTTATGTACTTGTGGGACAGTGTGCCACCGGTTTTTTGAGGGTCTATTTTACAATTAGTAAAATATCCCTTTCTAAAAGCTATTTATAACTGTCAGATTAAAATGATTCTCAACTGATAATCTTGTAGGTAAGGCAAAAGAAAAGAAAAGAAGCATTTATCAACCACATACTATATACCAGATCCTGTACTAAGCACGATACAAATATTATTTCATTTGATCCTTACAACAACTCTAGGAGGTACATGCAATTATTATCCCTATTTACAATTAAGAAAACTGAGCCAGACAGAAATTAAGGTCGCACAGATTTTAAAGTATTGGAGGTCATATTTGAACTCAAGTCTTCTTGTCTCCAACTTTCTATTGCACCACCTAGCTCTGGGGAAATATACTGCTGGGGACTTGAGCTACTGGCAATAGAGAATCACTCACAATTCCTCATGGGTACCTCTAGAACCTTAAGGGGGAGATGTAGCCTTGCACTAACACCTGAGATTCATCTCTTAGAGGAAGAATTAAGATAAAGATCTTCAAAGATTATATGGGCAACAAAAAATACCATAAATTCATTTTCTGATCTTTGGGGGTAAGAAATACAGGCACAGAAAGACCATGGATCAAGAGTGAACAGCTGTTTTTCATCTTCTGGGCTCTGGTTGAATTAATCTTCTTCACTGGCTTCTAGTGGGCACTTCAAAAGAAATGTAATCTTAGAAGAGGAGGATGAACAAGGACTTCTGCCAATAGCTAGTAACTGAGCTAAAGGGATTTAACTCTATATGTGCTTTTGGTTTAGTAACTGGCCAGTGAGCTCCCCTTAGGTAGTTAGATTTACATTGCAGTTACCTCAGGAACTCTAAGAGACTCTCTGTTAATGATTAGAGCTTCATTCACTAGATCTTTCAAGTGAATTGACTTGAGGAGAAGAGTAATTAATATTAAAGTGTGAAACCACTATTGGTTATAAAACTTTGTCTCTTTAACAAGTGCTATAACTTGCAAAAATTAACTGTTCTTGCTAAAGTATAACTGTTCTCTCCAGACAGAAGGAAGTTACAGGTGTCGGAAAGTCACTTTCTCCATACTAGTTCTAGAATAAGCAAAGGAAGACTCTTCTAAAGGATATTAAAAGAGATTTAAGCTAATCTATCTGTTCCCTTCTTAGAAAGACAGAAGAGTTTTTTTTTTTTAGAATTTTCTTCCACAGTATATATGCATGAGTAATTTTTAAAATAATATTATCCCTTGTATTCATTTTTCCAAATTATCTCCCCCCTCCCTCCACTCCCTCCCCCCCGATGACAAGCAATCCCATACATTTTACATATGTTACAATATAACCCAGATACAATATATGTGTGTAAATACCATTTTCTTGTTGCACATAAGTATTAGATTCCGAAGGTATAAGTAACCTGGGTAGATAGACAGTAGTGCTAACAATTTACATTCACTTCCCAGTGTTCCTTCTCTGGATGTAGTTATTTCTGTCCATCATTGATCAACTGGAAGTGAGTTGGATCTTCTTTATGTTGAAGATTTCCACTTCCATCAGAATACATCTTCATACAACATTGAAGTGTACAGCGATCTTGTGGTTCTGTTCATTTCACTCAGCATCAGTTGATGTAAGTCTCTCCAAGCCTCTCTGTATTCTTCCTGCTGGTCATTTCTTACAGAGCAATAATATTCCATAACCTTCATATACCATAATTTACCCAACCATTCTCCAACTGATGGACATTCATTCATCTTCCAGTTTCTAGCTACCACAAAAAAAGCTGCCACAAACATTTTGGCACATACAGGTCTCTTTCCGCTCTTTAGTATTTCTTTGGGATATAAGTCCAATAACAGCAATGCTGGGTCAAAGGGTATGCACAGTTTGATAACTTTTTGGGCATAGTTCCAAATTGCTCTCCAGAATGGCTGGATTCTTTCACAACTCCACCAACAATGTATCAGTGTCCCAGTTTTCCCACATCCCCCCCAATATTCATCATTATTTGTTCCTGTCATCTTAGCCAATCTGACAGGTGTGTAATGGTATCTCAGAGTTGTCTTAATTTGCATTTCTCTGATCAGTAATGATTTGGAACACTCTTTCATATGAGTGGATATAGTTTCAGTTTCATCATCTGAGAATTATCTTATCAATTGATCACTTATCAATTGGAGAATGGTTTGATTTCTTATAAATTAGGGTCAGTTCTCTATATATTTTGGAAATGAGGCCTTTATCAGAACCTTTAACTATAAAAATATTTTCCCAATTTGTTACTTCCCTTCTAATCTTGTTTGCATTAGTATTGTTTGTACAGAAACCTTTTACTTTGATGTAATCAAAATCTTCTATTTTGTGATCAATAATGATCTCAAGTTCTCCTCTGGTCATAAATTCCTTCTTCCTCCACAGGTCTGAGAGGTAGACTATCCTCTGTTGCTCTAATCTATTTATGGTCTCATTCTTTATGCCTAAATCATGGACCCATTTTGATCTTATCTTGGTATATGGTGTTAAGTGTGGATCCATATCTAATTTCTACCATACTAATTTCCAGTTTTCCCAACAGTTTTTTTTTTTCAAATAATGAATTTTTATCCCAAATGGGGATATCTTTGGTATCTTTGGGTTTGTCAAACACTAGATTACTATAGTTGTACCCTTTTTTGTCCTTTGTACCTAATCTGTTCTATTTCTTAGCCAATACCAAATGGTTTTGGTGACTGGTGCTATATAATATAATTTAGATCAGGTATACTCAGACCACCTTCATCTGACTTTTTTTTTTTTCATTAATTTCCTTGAAATTCTCGACCTTTTATTCTTCCATATGAATTTTGTTGTTATTTTTTCTAGGTCATTAAAATAGTTTCTTGGGAGTCTGATTGGTATAGCACTAAATAAATAGATTAATTTGGGGAGTATTGTCATCTTTATTATATTCGCTCGGCCTATCCAGGAGCACTGAAAGTCTTTCCAATTATTTAAATCTGACTTTATTTTTGTGGCAAGTGTTTTGTAATTTTGCTCATATAATTTCTGACTTAAGAAAACCCTTTAGTAACAATTTTTTAAAAAAAATTAATTGTAATAAAGGGAGAGAAGTTGGTCTGGCAAGGATGAAGAATAACAAACACTTATCCAGGTGCTCCACTGGAATTCTTGGGATGTTAAGTGAAAGAAAGGTTTCCAATGTGCTGGGTACTGTGGTACTTCTGGGAGAATCTGATCAACAATCCTATGGGCAGTAGTGATGGGATGGGATTTTCATCATTAGGGAAATGATAGAATCTTCGGGGATCCTGAATTGATGAGATCATACATCAATTAGAGTGCTAGTGTATTAATTACCCCATCTCTAGTAAGGGATTATTTCCCAATAATTTCAACTATTTGGGGAATTAAGAGAGGTTTCATGAAAAGGATGGGTTTATATTTTGATGCATTTAAACTCCCATAAAGGAAGGATTAAATTGTCATTTACAGAAAGAACTATCATTTCAGGAAAGAAGCATACCAATTTTTCAAATCAAGTCATCAGCTATCAACTCTTCAACAGTACATAAGGCTTGTCTGATTGGTTTTTCATCATTGATATCACAGGCAGGAAGATGCTGAGGATTGACTGTGAAGACAATTTCCAGAAAAAGGAGGGAGGATATGGAAAAGATGGTAGAGGGGTACAACACAGAAGGAGAAAATATGTCTAGAACTCAGTTAGCTGATATATGCTTGTTATCTAATAGCCAGACCCCAAATTGGAGAGGTGTTTTACTTTTATCACAGATTGTATAATCAATTTATGACTTGTAGTGTATTACTATATCATTCTTCAGAAAGTCTGTGGCAACCAATGACAATATGCCTCTTTCTCTACCTCCTTGCCAAAATAAATGCTATTATTTTCTTTCTATTTTTCCTATTATAGTTTTATTTTTAAGAAGTTTTATTGATGCTTTGTTTTTATATTACAAACATTTGTACATTGTTCACATTCCCTAAGATGTCTGTTGTAATAAAATAAAACCATTAAGCAAAACATAAAAACCCCCAGTAACTTCATCTGTAGTACTCCCCCCCTCTATTTTTAAAAATTGCTTTTTTTTTTGAAAAAATTGTTTTGCTACCAAAGACTTTTCTTTTTTCTTCTTCCCACCCTCACCCCTTTAAAAAAAAAGATAAATCAAATTCCTTATAACAAAAATGTTAGTAAGCAAAACAAATTTCCTGATCAGTTTACAAAACTAACATTAAAAATAAATATAATAAAAATAAATAATAACAATTTTAAACTTTATGTCAAAATTATGTCACTAATTTTGAAAATGTTGACATTATGGTATCATCTGGTCTTTTGCATCTACTTCACGGTGTATAACATTATCTAAGTCCATGTCTCTTTGAAATTGTCTATTTCCTCATTTTTTACAGCATAATAATATAATAATTATATTCATTTTTCATAATTTATCCACTTCTCAATTGATGGGCATCCCCTTAGTTTCTAGTTCTTTGTTACTTCAAGAAAAGCTGCTATAAATATTTTTGTGAATATAAGACCTTTTCCTCTTTTTGTATTTTATTTTTTGGGGAAGGAATAGTGGCATAAGAGGGTCAAAGGACACACAGTGTTTAGTAACCCTTGGTGTATAATTTCAAGCTGCTTTCCAGAATAGTTGTATCAATACAGAAAGGTCCAGCAATAGTTCCTGTTTTTCTATAGCTCCTTCGACATTTGTCATTTTCCTTTTTTGGTCATCTTTGCCACTCTGATGGATGTGAGGTTGAATCTCAAAATCAATCCAATTTGTAATTCCCTAATTAGTAATTTGTAACAGTTTTTCAAAAGATTATTAATAGATTGGGTTTCTTACCTTGAGAATTGCTTTGTTTATATGCTTAGAACATTTATCAATTAGAGAATGACTTACTTTTTTGTATGTTTGACTCAGCTTTTTACATATCTTGGAAATAAAATAAGGCCATTATTAGAGAAACTTATGGCAATGATTTTTTACCAATTGTTTCTTTTAAAATCTTAGCATTATTATATTTGTTTGTGCAAAGTATTTTAAACTTTATATTGTTGGAATACCCCTTTAAGTACTAGAAATGCTGGGTATAGCAATAAAACAAGAAAAAGAAATTGAAGAAATAAGTATAAGTTAGAGGAAATAAATTATCACTTTTTAAAGAAACTGTAATTAAAGAATAATGCAGAGTCAACTAAAACATAATTAAAAGAATTCATAACTTTAGAAAACTAAATCCATACAAATCATCACCATTTCTATATAATACCCCAAAAAATAGAAACTTAAAGAAAAATTCCATTTAAAACTACCCCAGAATGTCTAAAATATTTGGCAATCTACTTATCAATACGGGTAGCTAGATGGTACAGTGGATAGATCCCAATCCTTGGAATCAAGAAGATTTGAGTTCAAATGCATTCTCAGATACTTCCTGGCTATGTGAACCAGCAAAGTCACTTAACCCCATTTTTCTCAAAATGAGGTGGAGAAATAAATGACAAGCTGCACCAGTATCTTTGTCAAGAAAACTTCAAATGAGAGCATGATTAACTAAATTATTTAATTCTATCCAAAACTACCAAATGATAACTTTATAGAATTAGAAAACAATAAAAAATTTAAATGAAGGCAAAAAAATCCCTAGAATCTCAAGAGGAAATAATGAAAAGAAGGAATGGCTAAGCAGGCTATGTTTGAAACTATACTATAAAGCAGTTATAGTTTAAAAATAGAGACATTGTTCAGTGGAATACATTAGCTACACAAGATACAGGAAAAAATGTACCTAGTACCCTAGTATTTGATTAACACAAAGATCTTAGATCCTGGGATAAGAACTTACTATTTGACAAAAAAATGCTGAAGAAACTGGACAGTATTGTGGAAGAAATTAGATCTAAAACAAATATTTTACACCTACACTAAGATAAGCTCAAATGGATATATGACCATGATATAAACAAATGAGAAAAACATGAAAATAAATTACCTATCAGATATATATATATATATATATAATATCATGACCAAAAAGGGATAAAAAGGATCTCAAAATGTAAAATGGTTTATTTTGGTTATACAGTCCTTAAAAGTTTTTGCATAAAACAAATCCAATAAAGTTGAATTTAAAAGGGAAATAACAGGGAAAAAATCATAGATGTAATGTAGCATCCTAAAATTATCTTGATTTGTATTTTTCAGGATCACTGGGTCCTAGATTACAGTTGGAAGTCTGCTTTGAAGTCTAAAACAAACCTCCAATTTTGTATACAAGAAAACTGAGATCCAGAAAGTTTATGTGATTTTTTGACAAATACACAGTGAGGTTATATCAAAAAAGAATTCTAAAACTGTACATTGTAGGCCTAAACCTGCCAGAAACAATTTTTATTAATTTTAATCCTATTCCAAGCATCATTCTGAAGAAATATCCAAAGGGACAGAGTCCCCTCATACTCTCGAGACATGTCTCTCTGCAAAGACATTTTTGAAGTAACTTTTACAAGAATCCTAAATGGGGAAAATATGATCAAACATAGCTATAAGGCATTAGGATAAGGTAAGGATAACATCTTGCATCAAAACAACACAATGATCCCTTATTCTTTTTGGGCATACTCTTGTACAATCATTTCCCTACAATTATACAGTCTGTCTGTGACTACTTCCCTCAAGAATTCTTCCTCTCAGCTGGTCTCTGGTGACATTCAAGCAATCAAAGTGAACTCTTACTTCTCTAACTGGCTCATTATCCTAATCCCTCCAGGACTCTGGGAATGAGGCTGAAATTTTTAGGTGGGTCAAATCAAGAGCCTCAAGCCCTAGTGTTTGATGGGTCACTACCTTAATTACTTTAGAGGAGAAGTCCTTCTTGGGCTATTGGGAGAGAAAGGACCAAGCCATTGTTTTAGAAATGACAAAGAAAAACTGTCAAAAGTTTCTTTTTTAGCTTAGTCCAATACTTTAACTAGGTAAGTCACAGTGGATGACCCTGAGCAAGTCACAACCTTAATTTTCTCATCTGTAAAATGGAAAGGATAATAGAATCTATTTCATAGGGTTGCTGTGAGGAGCAATTGAGATAGAAGTGTAAAGTAATTTTAAACCTTAATGTTTGATATAGCAATTATGTCAGATGAGGATAATTTTAAATATTCTTATTTCTAAAAGCTGGATTTGGGATTAATAAGATTTTAGTCTGCTTTGAACTCAGGCCCTCCAACTCAAGACTCAAAATTCAATTTTCTTTCCATTCTACCATTCTTTCTTCCTTATTAATAGTGAATTTGAGATTGTTTCATATAGTTATTAAAATTTTCTATTTTATACTTCAAAAATGGTCATGTCTTTTGAGCATTGCTTGATTGGAGAGTGTATATTACTTTTAAGGATATTAACCAACATTTTATGAATTTGGGATGTCAGACTTTATCTAATCTATTTACTATGTATATTTCTCTTTTGCCCATCTGTTTTTTTAATGTTAGAGTCATTGTTTTTTATTGTGCAAAACTTTTTCATCTCTGAAAAATCAAACCTATCAATTTCATCTCTAATAATTTCTTCCACTTGTCATGTGCAATTCTTCTAAACATATTTCCACAATTATCATGCTGCACAAGAAAAATCAGATCAAAAAGGACAAAGGATAAGAAAGAAAACAAAATGCAAGCAAACGACAAAATGTAGTATTGATCCACACTCAGTCCCTACAGTCTTTTCTCTAGGTGCAGATGGCTCTCTCCATCACAAGACTATTGGAACTGGCCTGAATCACCTTGCTGTTGAAAAGAGCCAAGTCCACCAGAGTTGATCATTGTATAATCTTGTTGCTATTTACAATGTTCTTTTGGTTATCACTTCACTTAGCATCAGTTCATGTTAAGTCTCTACAGGCCTTTCTGAAATTATTCTGTTGATCATTTCTTATAAAACAATAATATTCCATAACATTCATATATTATAACTTATTCAGCCATTCTCCAACTGGTGGACATTTTCCCCCTTTTTAATGATCTCTTTGGGATACCAGCCCAGTAAAGATACTAATGGATCAAAAGGTATGCCTAGTTTGATAGCCTTTTGGGTATAGTTCCATATTGCTCTCCAGAATTATTAGACCTGTTTATAACTCCACCAACAATGTATTAGTGTCCCAGTTTTCCCACATCCCTTCCAACATTCATCATTATCTTATCCTGTCATATTAGTCAATCTAAGAGGTATGTTGTGGTACCTCAGAGATGTCTTAATTTACATTTCTCTGATCAATAATCATTTAGAGAATTTTTTTCATATGACTAGAAATGGTTTTAATTTCTTCATCTGAAAATTGTCTGTTCATATCCTTTGATTATCAATTGGAGAATGGCTTGTATTCTTATCAATTTGAATCAATTCTCTCTATATTTTAGAAATGAGGCCTTTATCAGAACACTTAGATGTATAATTTATTCCCCAGTTTACTGCTTCCTTTATTATCTTATCTACATTAGTTTTGTTTGTACAAAAACTTTTAAACTTAATATAATCAAAATTATTCATTTTGCATTCCATAATATACTTTAGTTCTTCTTTGGTTACAAATTTCTTTCTTCTCTAGAGATCTGAGAGATAAACTATCCTTTGTCCTTCTAATTTGCTTATAGTATCACTCTTTATGTCTAATCATGAAGGATTGTTCATTTTGCTAGTGAGATCACTGTATTCTCTGTTAGGTCTGCTCCCTACTGGTCTCCACTGGGTTATGTTGCTCAAGCATCCTTATCTAATTGTATATGGCTCCCCTGGATGTTTTTCCTATGGATTTTGCTCTTTGGATATCTTTGATGCCTCATTGGGCACTCCTCTGCTTGTTACTCTTCCACTGGTAACTACAGCATGCTATACAATCCTGCTATAAGGAATGATCCTCTCAGGATGGTGGTTAGGATAGAGAAGTTCTTTGCTTTTAACTTTTGCCTTCTTCAGCTGTATTTGATTATAGTGCCTTTTCATCCTTTGAAGAAGAGTAGGGGCTGTGGTACCATTTTATATCAAAATCCAGAGAGTTATAAAAGTATTTTCAGAAAAGTAGCTATCCCTTCAATAGAGTAGCCAAGTCCTATGGGTAAAGCCTTAGATTCTTTTCATCAAGGCTTAGATTGATGAGAAGTCTTTGATCTGTACGTAGATTCTTCTAAAGAGGTACAGATCAGAGACTTCTCTTCAGTCTAAGAATGGAAATATTTCTAGCTAAGTTGTAAATATCTTTAGGTTCAAATCAGCTTTTTCTTTGGGCTAAAATTCCTGATCACTGTGCTTGAGGTGTTGGTGAACAACTTCACTCTAGCTCATGGTGAACATTTTGTATATCTCCTAATTTTAATCTCTGAAGTCTAGACTATACCTTGTAATTAACCTTGTAAAGACTATTCTAATAATTACCAAATAGCTCTGGGGTTTGGGGTGCCACAGTCTTTTTTCCCTACTCTAAAGCTTTTGTGTTCTTCCATATAGATGAATGTGGGGAAGTGGGGGTGGGAAGGAGGCACAGAAGTAAAAAATAAGCCCAGGGGGAAAGATTGCCTCCCTAACCTGCCTAACCACATTCCTGTCTTTTCATATGTAGTTATGGCCAGCAAAGCACCAAAGGGTTTTGAGCTCACCCTAACAATCCTATAGGCAATGAGGTTCTATTGAATGCTATGGGACAAGGTGATGACTTGATCTGATTTGTCCTTTAGGAACAATATTTAGCAGCTATTTGAAGGATAGACTTTGAAGGAAGGAAAGAGGTTAGAAGCAGGGAGATCTGATTTGTCACCTAGATTACATCTGAGCTTTAGAACTGACTTTCTTGATTATTTCAACATCATGAATTTAGTAACTTAGAAGGGAACAAGCTTTTATATAGTGTTTTCATAACTATCATCTCATTTAATTCTCACAACAGTCCTGAGAGGTAAAAAGCTATGACCCTCATTTTACCATTGAGAAAACTGAGGCAGATTGAAGTTAATTGATTTGCCCAAGATCAAATATCTCATAACTATTTGAGGTTAGATTTGAATTCAAGTCTTTCTGGTTCCAGGTCCTGGGAAAGGAAGGAAAGAGAAAATAAGAGAAGGGAAGTGAAAAGAAGGTAAGGGAAGAGAAGAGCAGGGGAGGGAAGGGAAGAAGAAGGAAGGGAAGGAAAAGAAAGGGAAGGTAAGGGCAGGGAAGGGAAATGGAAGGGCAGAGAAGGGAAGGGAAAGAAAGGGAAGAGAAGAATTTATTGTGCCAAAAAATCTGGTCCTAACTTAACTTGCCTTTTGGCTTATTACTTGTCTGGTTTCCTCCTCAGACTCTCTTCTGGTCTTGGTATTTGTTTTACAAACATATATCAGACCTTTTTTAGGCTGAATATGTAGGACTACCTATATAGTCCTGCTGTAAAATCCAAATCAGTCTAAGTATCAAAGTATTATTATAGTTGATAGCTAGTGTTAACATACATTTCCCTCATTCTACCTTATAGGTTCAGGTAAAAACTAACATTTATATAATACTTATACTTTGCAAAACAATTCATGTATACTACCTTAGTTTATCCTTAAAACAACTTTGTAAGGTAGGTGCTTTTATCATCCCTGTGTTACAGATGGAACTGAGGCTGAGAAGGGTCAAAGAGACTTGTCTGGTGTCACACTGCATTAAGTGCCTGAAGAGGGATTCTAGCATAGGACTTTTAGACTCCAAATCTAATGCTATTTTTTTTTTTTTTTTTTTTTTTTTTTTTTTTTTACCAAATTGCCTTTCAAATAAACAAATTGATAAATTTCTGGAATTTTTAATGGGACAGATTTTGAATACTATTTTCCCTCTAAGAATAATTCTTTTAAGATAAAATTATATTTATCTAACCATTTTTACCTTGATGTCCCTCCCCAGTCATAAGGAGATACCTAGGGCATACTGAGCTGATATCCTTAAAGGAGATTTGGAGGTATATTGGCTCTGCCACTGGCTCAAGCTGATTGTGCTCCTCCAATTTTAATAGGTCTCCATAATCCAAATTTCATTAAATCATTTAACAGTAAGATTCATTTTTATAAAGAAATATTTACTTCAATGATTGTTATTGCTTGTCTTCATTTTTGATAAGGCTCAATGCCATCATTAGGTGATGGTTTGACTTGCATGTGAATTGTATTTAAGTGGGGCGTAGTTGCACAATGTTGTCAGCCTTTCTTCAAGAGTCATCAAAGACCAGTAGTAATACAGAAGTCAAGATGATTTGTAATGCAGCAGATGACCTGTTTTTTCCATGTCTGATTAAGCCCTAATAGCTCCACAGTGCCTGCTTCATCCACCTTTGTGGTCATTGGAAGAAATTGTTTTTATCTACTCATTCTGATGAGGGAAGCTTTCCCATGCTTGGGATAGACAACTCCCCAACTCACCAAAGGGTTTTTGGCCTGTTGATTACCCTAGAGAACATAAAAACATTTCTCCTTGTTGAGGTCATAATTCCCTCTCCCCCAAACCATTTCAGTTTCTGGAGGGGAAGGGAATTAAATTCATAGTTTAGTTCAGTTCCTATACATCATAATCCCACAAAATTCCAAATTCAAAGGCCTCTTAAACTTACAATTTAGAGGTCTGAATTCTCAGAATTTCCCTGCTAGCAATGGCAGTATCAATTGGCCTGCAATTCTAATGCTAAGGTCACTATGATTTGAGCTCCTGGGTTTCTGTTTCTAGAACTGAAAAGCATAAATAAATCAGCCCAAAGCCCCCAGCTCCTTTCTCAGGGATATAGGGCCTAAAGGGGAAGGGAGAGCTGAATCTTGACTTTACTTTTTGTTTAGTTCATGGTATCCACATATGGAGTGAACGGAACATTTACCCTTTGGGAATAATGAGCAATATTGTCCCAGTGATGTAACCATTGACTTTAAAGTCAGTGGAAACAGATCAATCCCACCTGCTTGATAAGGAAAAAAAGAATTTTTTTTTTTTTTGGCAGAAAATCTTTATCATTTTCCATTCCATCCATCCATCCATCAGATACCTGAATCTTATGTAATCTAGACATATACAAAGCCCAGTTTCATGTAGATTGATATTATTTTAAGATGTAGGAGTTATTTCTTCTTCAAGAAAGATAATTTTCTTTCTAAAATAAGTTTTTTTAAATAAGTTTTTTTATATCACCATAATTTCTCTCAGTATACCTTTCTTCTGCCTCCTAGAGAACCATCCCATATAACATATATAACAAATAATATGCTTTAAAGACAAAAAAAGAAAGAAACAATATCTGATCAACACATAAAAAAAAAACCCTGAAAATATGTGCATTGCATGTCTAACTTGGACCTTCTATCTCTGCAGAAGGATGTTTCTTTTACCTCTTTTTTGGAGCCATGGTTATTTTTGTAATTTTGTAACATTTGGTGTTGACATTTTTGTGGTTGTTCTTTCCATTTACATTGTTATGATAGCTGAGTATTTTTTTGTAGATTTGTTCATTTTGCATCAGTTCATGCACCTCCTTCTATGCTTCCCTGCATTCATCATATTCATCATTTCTTATAGCACAGTAATAATCCCTTACATTGATTTACCACAATTTAGCTATTCTTGAATTAATGTATATCTGTATTGTTCCCAGTTTTTTCTATTACAAAAAGCCTATAATTATTTTGATGTACATAGGGACTTTCTTCTTGACAATGGACTTCTGGAGTATGAATCTAGCACTAGAATCTTTGGGTCAAAAAATACAGAGAATTTAGTCACTGTATTTACAAAATTCCAAATTGCTTCCAAAATGGATACATTAATTCACAACTTTGCTAAAAGTGTATTCATGTGCTTATTTTCCCACAATCCCTCCAACATTATTACAGTCTTTTGTGATCTTTGGCAGTATTAAGAGTTTGAGATGTCTGAGAGAAAAGGAAGGATATAAGTCTCTATATAATGCCTACTATGTGTCAGGCACAGTATTAAATATTTTTTGAACAAATACTATCTTATTTTAAATCTTGGGGTTGTTTTGATTTGTATTTGTCTTATTAACGATTTGGAGCATTCTATCATGTGGTTACTAGTTTTCAAGTTTTCTTTTGAAAATTATTCCTATCCTTTGACCATGTGCTGTTAGGGGAATGGCTTGTAATCTCACATATGTAGTGTAATATGTAATATAATATAACTATATGGTGCATGAGGTATAATATATGGAATATAAATATATGTATAAAATTATAAATATTTTATAACATTAAATATTTCAGAACTTGATGATTGGTATATATTTATTATAAAATAATATATAAACTAAATATATAATATTTATATAATATACAAATATATCATACTTTATAGAGCATGATATATATTTATATATATATCATATAACATACAGTTAATATATATGTGTTAATTGCTTATAAAGTTTATATGCAAACCCTAATCAGAAAAAAAAACTTGATTAAATATTTTCCCCCATTTGACTACTTGTTTCCTTCTTGACATAGTTGAATTTTTTTATTTGTACTGAAACTTTTCAGTTTTATATCATCAAAGGTATAATATATTTTCTTTTGTAGTTATACTATATACCATAATAAACTAATAACATCTTTTTAGAATTTCAGACATTTTGCTAAGAATTAAGAACTTATCTCACTTGATCTTTACAACAATCTTGGGAGATAGATGCTATTTTTACAGATGAAGAAACTGAAGTTAAATGACTTGTCCATTGACACACAGCTAGTAGGTATCTAAGGCTGGATTTGAACTCAAATCTTTCTACTCCAAGACTACAGCTCTATCCATGATATCCATGTATGGATATAATGCCTTAACCCTTGTTTAGTTAAGAATATTTCTCTATCCATAGCTATGAGATGTACATAATCTGTTTCTCTTCTAATTTTATTTATAATCTGATATTTAATGTTAAGGTTCCACAATCATTTAGAATGTATTGTAGCTATGGTATAAAGTATTAGTCAAAGCCCAATTTATACAAAACTGTCTTCTAGTTTTCCCAGAACATTTATCAAACAGGAAATGATTCTCTAAATAGTTCGTGTTTTTCAATTTATCAAGAAAAAAAAAAAAAGGGTTTATAAAATTCCATTGTTTCTGATTCCCCATTGTCTAATCTGTTGCATTGATCTACCTTCCTGTTTTTTTTTTAAACCAATGCTAGATAATTCTGATATCTGATGCTTTGTAATATAGTTTGAGATTTGAAAATGCTATTTATTTCCCATTTGTCCCTACTTTTTTATGGTTTCCTTCATAGCTTAGGTTTTTTTTTTCTTTTTAAAACAAAATTTGTTATTGAGTTCTGTAAAATATTTCCTTGACAATTTGACTGATATAGAATTTTCAAAATGTAAAGTAACTTTAGTAACATTGTCATTTTTATTATATTAGCACAGTCCAGTCATGACCACTGACTATTCTTTCAGCTACTTAAGTTGTTATTTGTTTCTTTAAAAACTATTTTATACAGATGCTGAACACTTCCTAGATGTGTGACCCTGGGCTAGGTACTTAATTCCAATTGCCTCAAAACAACAACAGCAGCAACAACAACAAAACATTTTATAGTTGAACTATATAAGTATTTTGTATACTTTGGTAGATTAATCTCCATACATTTTATGCATTTGAAATAGGATGCATCTTTCCTTCCCCTTTCTTTATTTTAATTTCTTTAACTACTTTTTCTCCTGTCATATTGTTATCACTAGCATTTCTAGAACTATATCAGGTAATAGTGGGAAGAGTGATCCTGATTTATTTACTCTCATTTTACAGAGAGGGAGCTTCTAGTATATCTCCATTGCATATAATGCTTTTGGTTTTATATAGATACTTTTTGTGATATTAAAAATGGTTTCTCTATGCTAATACTTTCAGCATAAATGAATGTATTTTGTCAGACAATTTTTGAATCTATTGAGATAATCATGTGGTATGGATGTTCTAAAAATCAGATTACTTAAAGGTTTATCAATTTTATGTGTCTTTTCAAAGAAACAGCTTTTATTTTTATTTATTATATATGTTTTTGGTTTCCAGAGTATTTATTTCTTCTCCAAATTTTAATATCTCCTTTTTGTGATTATTTTAGATTTTTAACTTTCTAATTTTAAAATGCTTATTCAATTAATCATCTCTTTCCATTTTGTTAATTTATGTTTGGGTTTTGTTTTCTTATCTAATCTGTTCATATTATTGGAGAATTAAATCTATTCACACTCTAAATTTGTGAAAGTTAAATTTATATTTTTCTCCATTTTGTCTCTGGTTTTTAAAAAATTCATTTTTTCCATCTTCCTCTGTAATGGTAGTATTTTGTTTCTTCAATTAATTTAGCTTAACATCATTTAAGAAAACCTTTTTCCTATTAGATCTTTCCTGTACCTGTTAGACCCTTTCTTTCCCTTATTTGTTGCCTTTCCCCTTGGTTTTGGAGTTTTGCTGAACTTAATAGTTCCTTTTTTCTTTCTCTCTTTTACTTAGTTCTTTCTCTCTCTCTTTTCTTCCTCCAAGTTAAGTCAAATAAAATGTTGTCTCCTCTCTTCCCCTTCAAAATGCTTTTTTGTTAGCTTTTAAATTTCATTTCCTGCATTTTTTCTTTAAAAAGAATCTCTTTCCTCCATTGTCTTAATTATTCATCTTTCTTTTCTGTCTGTTCTACACTTTTATTTTTAGATTCATGGCCTTCATACTAATTTGGGCCTTTATTCTTTTTCATTCATCAAGGAATTAAAACTTTTTAGGCATCTATCAGTTTATTGAATGATGTTGAAAGTTTTTTTCATTGGCTGCTAAGCCAGAAAAAAAGTGTACATACAAAAGACCATAACAGAAAGAAATTTTGACAGAGAAAACTATCTTGTAGGTAGATACTGGTTTAATATTCAAATTGTCCATTAGGCCTCAATCTTATTTTTTTTTAAATTATGAACTTGAAAAGTATCAGCAAACTTGAATAGTTCCACATACATACAATGTACAATGTAAGATTCTATATGAAGTCATTAATTTTTGCTAGTTGTAAAAATTTTTAAGTATGCATTCAATTAAATATGTGATATCAAACAAGCTGTCCTTGTCTTCTGAATTTTCTTCTGTTTTTTTTTTTTTTTTTTGTTTTGTTTGTTTGTTTGTTTTGTTTTGTTTTTTGGTTAAGTGCCCCTGGGAGAACAACTTGGGTTCAACATCTCTCCTACCTGCATCTCTGCTCAGAGTCTCTACTGGCTTCAAACCCTGTGAGATTGAGTTCCCAATCATTTCACTATACTATTATTAATCAAAGTGCTTACAGATTCCATACCATTTATTCTGCTTTCTGGATCCCCTGTCAGTATCCCTGAAGTCTTTTAACTACCATCTTGTGGGCAGAGAACTCTACCACTGTTTTCTCTTTGGTCTTCTTAATTATTTATTTTTCTCATGTCTTTTTAGATATTGTATGGAGCATATGTGAAACCAGAATTATCTCTTATTTGTTACTTAAATCCTTTAAATATGTATATCCTTTCTTCCCCAATTAGATTGAAATAGGAAAATGGTATAGGATGGGATAGAATGGTGAAATTGGAATCAGGAAAATCTGAGTTCACATTTGGTCTTAGATACTAGCTAAGTTACCCTGGCTAAATCACTTAACCTATATCTTCCTCATTTTCCTCATCTAGAAAATGGAAATTACAATAGCATCTAACTTCCAGTATTGTTGAGAGAAACAAATGAGATAATATTTATAAAATCTTTTGCAAATCTTAAGAAGCTACCTATATTATATTTTATATAATTATATATATACATATATATTAGAAATGCTAGCTATATTAGAATTAAAGTTTTTTCAGGGCATGACCTTTGTTTTAAATTTCTTTGTATTTTCCTTAGTACATAGCAGAATTTTTCACATATAAACATGTGATAAATGTTTGTTAATGTATTGATATATTTAAAAATAAAATCTTGAAACTGCCTTTTATGTTCTCCACTTTGCCCACCAAAATGAATATCCATAATTAAAAACTTCTGTTTTTTCCCCATCTGCCTTAGAGTATAATTAAAGCATCAGGGAATGGAGAGAGAGAAAAGAAGGGAATTATAAAGAATGATTTTTCCTGTGATTAATTTATCTCTTATCTAAGATTTATTGGGTACCCAGATATTTTTGTGTGAGCAAACTCTATCTTCATCACAAAATACCAAGAAAAAAGTTCCCTCTAATTTTTGAAATAACTGACTCATTGTTGACTTTTGTATTTTCCTAAATGACTAACTATTCTAAGAAGTCATTCTGTCATTTATTTATTATAAGAAACATTTATAAAGTGCAATGAATTTGTGAAACAGAATCAGCTACATCACTCCTAGTAAATCTGTTATTCATTCATGCATATTCAATCTGTTGTTTATCTTCATGATTTCCAATGTCTTTATCCCTCAGTGGTTCTCTATCACTTTGAAGATGGAATATAAAATTACTGTTTGGCATTCAAACCTTTTCTTAATTTGCCCTTTCCTTTTTTTGCAGCATCTTACAACTCCTCCTTCTTCCACTTTTCTCTATGATCAAGTGGTACTGGATTCATTGCTATTCTTCCTTCAGTATACTTCATTTCATGACTCAGGGGCATTTTCACTGGCTGTCCTCCATGACCATGACATGTTCTCTTTCCTCATTTTCACCTCCTCACTTTCCTGGCTTCCTTTTAGCCCCAAAGAAAATCTCACCACCTGAAGGAAGTCTTTCCCAATACTCCTTAATTCTGTTGATTATTTCCAATTTATCCCATATATAGCTTGTTTATACATAGTTTGGTCCTTATCTCTCTAATTACATTGAGCTAATTGAAAACGGGAATTGCCTTTTGCCTTTCTTACCATAGTGCCTGGCACATAGTAGATCCTTCCTTACTCCCTCCCTCCCTTCTTTTTTGTTGAGACAAACAGGGTTAAATGATTTGCCTACAGTTACACAGTTATTAAGTGTGAAGTCTCTGAGATTGGATTTGATCTCATTCCTCCTGATTCCTGGGCTGGTGCTTTATCCACTGGGCCACCTACCTGCCCCCATACAGTAGGTTCTTAATAAATGTTTAATGACTGACTAATTGCTCGACCACGTCATCCCTTTTCCTTTGGTTTCACTTTCTTCCCTTTCCAGTTTTGACCCTATAATTATCCTCATCACTCTGTTCTCTGATCTAGAATCCCTTGACCTTTCATCTGGTCATTGCTCATTCTTTGCTTATCCCCATTTCTTGATTTTTTTTTTTTATCATATACCCCCCTCTACAAATATTCATATGCTGCTACATTGGGCTATAGGAAATCATTTTAACCATATGGACTCAACTTACTGCATTTTACATCATTAAATACCACTATCTTCATTGTCAAAAGATAATTATTTTACTTTTCCCTAAGTGATTTTCTTCAAGCAGTTAGGTGGCATAGTGGATAGCATAATAACCTTAGAATTAAGAGAACTTGAATTCAAATAAAGCCTTAGAATGTTACTGGCTGTGTGAGTCACTTAACTCTGCCTCAGTTCCCCATTTGTCAAATGTATTAGAGAAGGAAAGGACAAATCATTCTAATATCTTTGCTAAGAAAACCCCAAATGGGGTCACAGAGAGTTGTATATTATTGAAACAATTTAACAGTTATTGATTATTTGTTCTTGCCACATTTTTAATAGTATTTATTATTATCATTATTTTGCTTTTCTTCTTTCCTCAAGTCTCTTCCATCACTGCCTCTGAGAGGACCTTTATATTTTACAAAATAGAACAACCTCATTGTATCTATTTTGTCATAATTTACTCCTTGAAATTATATATATTATTTCATTCTTTGCTTCAATTTATGATGAAAGGTTAGTCTTCCAAATTACTACATAAGGTTTTCTACTTCTATTCTTGATCCTATTATTTTCTGTCTCCTCTGGCAGAATTTGTACCCAATTATCCCCTGTTTCTGACTAATCTTTAATCTCACCCTAAATACTGACTCAAATGTGCTCATGTCTCCTTTATCCTTAACACCTTTATCACCAAAAGTAAACTAAAAAACTCCAATAATCCCCTCAATTTATCATTATATATATTTCCTTTTTACAGCTATACTCCTAAATAAAACTTACTGTACTTGTTGCCCTTCTTTTCTCTCCTTCCATTCACGTCTAAATCTCTTTTAACCTTATTTTCTTTCCTCAGGACTTAACTGAAGTGTCTGAATGGAAAAACTGAAATTTCCTTTCTCCAAATTACCAATGATTTCTTAATTAATTGTCCAATCCCAAAGTCTTTTTTTAGTCTAGTCCTCTTGAACTCTGTGGCATTTGACAAGGTTGAACACCTTTTTCTTTTGGGGTCTATCCCAATTTTGGGAAACTTTTGTAGTAGATTTTCTCTAATTTGCTTGGTGTTGCAGTATCCTTTGCTGGATCACTATCTATATTCTGTACCTAACTAGAGGTTTGTCCTAAGACTTTGGATTGGGATCTCTTTTCTTTATTTTCTCCTCTTTCTTCTATTCTGTTTTCTTCCCCCCTTTTTTGTTCCCTTTTATTTGAAAAACAGAAAAGGAAAATAAAGCAGGACAATATTGTTATGTGCCCAGCAGAACATCAGGGAGGGTTCAAAATATATAACAATGAATTACCAGTTCAAGAAAGGATATATAATAATAGAAGAAATTATATTCATGGAGTATCAATCTTTTCTTTGTTTCCTTATAGGCTGTTCTTTTGTTTTCTGCTATATACTTTTTATTTTACTTTATTCTTTTTTCCTCATTTCATTCCCCCCCAAGCAGATATATGCATACATACATACACATATATATATATACACATATGCCTTCCCCTATATATATTTATATGTGTACATTCACACCTACCTAGACTTCCACTCATATATAAATCTATATATACACTTAACATGGAGCAACATGTATACATATTTATACATAATCAGATATACACATATGTCTATATATGCATTTATACATATGTAAACATGTACCTAAAATTATATTAGTATGACTGACATATACAATATCCCTCTCTTAATTGAATCTTTAAATTTGGCTTTGTCTAAGATCAATAATTACTAACCTTACTTTTTTTTTTTTCCTGATAAATTCTACTCGTGATCTTTGTTGTAGTGTTTCTTTCTTTCTCTCTGTCTCTCTGTCTCTCTGTCTCTCTCTGTCTCTGTCTCTGTCTCTGTCTCTGTCTCTGTCTCTCTCTCTCTCTCTCTCTCTCTCTCTCTCTGTTATAGAAATATTTTCTTTCCTATTCTGGCTAACTCTTCAGCTTTAATTTTGTTTCTTAACTTGACTTACTAATACTTAACCTCCTCCTACCCATGGATCCTTTCCTTGTTTTTCCCTCCACCCTTTGCTTCTCCCTCGGCTTATCTCTGGCCCCTTGTTTCTTTATAGATTTTGGAAGGCATGATACCCTTCATGGTATAAGTGTAATGTTGCCTATTTAATCCATTCGTATTGGATTTGTCTGTTCCTTTGAATCTCATCTGTATAATATAATTACTATTTTTACCTTTTCCTTTTTCAAAGAATCAGATCATACTCAACTCTGCTCCAATCTTTCTTTTGACCTACACAATTGCTGAATTCAGTCTTAAACATATGGGATACATTTCCATGTAAAAAACACAAACAATTTGTCCATGTTAAGTTCCTTGAACTTGATCTTTGCTATTGGCTCTTATATGTTAAATTTTCCATTGAGTTCAGGTTTGATTGAAAGAAAGTCCTGAAAATCTGCAAGTTTATTTTTCATTCAATTTTATAGATAATTGTTTAATTAAAGCTTTTTTATTTACAGAGCATATGCATGGGTAATTTTTCCAACATTGACCCTTGCATAATCTTTTGTGGTAAATTTTCCCCTTCTCCCCACCTCCTCCCCTATCTGGCAGGTAGTCCAATACATGTTAAATATGTTGAAATACATGTTAGATCCAATATGTGTATACATATTTATAGTTATCTGGTTGCTCAAAAAAATCAGATCAAGAAGGAAGACAGAAAAACTGAGAAAAAAAAAGAGAAACAAAATGCAAACAAATAACAAGAGAGAGAGTGAGAATACTATGTTGTGTTCCACCCTCTCTTCCCATGGTTCTCTCTCTGCATATAGAAAGTTATCTTCATCACTGCACAAGTGGAACTGGTTTGAATCATCTCAATGTTGAAGAGAGCCACATCCACAGAATTGATCATCATATAGTCTTGTTGTTGCCATATATGATCTCTTGGTTTTGCTCATTTCGCTTTGCATCAGTTCATTCAGGTCTCTCCAAGCCTCTCTGAAACCATCCTGCTGGTTGTTTCTTACAGAACAATAGTTATCCATAGCATTCATATACCACAACTTATTCAGCCATTCTCTAATTGATGGGCATCCACTTGGTTTCCAGTTTCTTGCCACTACAAAGAGGGCTGCCACAAACATTTTTGCATATATGGGTCCCTTTCCCTCTTGTAAGATCTCTTTGGGATATAATCTCAGTAGAAACACGGTTGGATCAAAGGATATACACAGTTTGATAACTTTTTGAGCATAATTACAAATTGCTCTCCAGAATGGTCCCAGTTGTCCCACATCCCCTCCAATATTCATCATTATTTTTTCTTATCATCTTAGCCAATTTGACAGGTGCGTAGTGATATCTCAGAGTTTGTCTTAATTTGCATTTCTCTAATCAATAGTGATTTGGAGCACCTTTTCATGTGGCTACAAATAGTTTCAATTTCTTCATCTGGAAATTGTCTGTTCATATCCTTTGACCATTTATCAATTGGAGAATGGCTTAAACTATTATAAATTTGAGTCAATTCTCTATGTATTTTAGAAATGAGGCCTTTATCAGATCCTTTCGATGTAAAACTGTTTTCCCAGTTTATTGCTTCCCTTCTAATCTTGTCTGCATTAGTTTTGTTTGTACAAAACCTTTTTAACTTAATATAATCAAAATTATCTATTTTATAATCAATAATGATCTCTAGTTCTTCTTTGGTTAAAAATTCCTTCCTCCTCCACAAATCTGAAAGGTAAACTACCCTATGTTCTTCTAATTTGTTTATAGTATCATTCTTTATGTCTAAATCATGAACCCATTTCAACCTTATCTTGGTATACGGTGTTATGCCTCCTTTCTGCCATAATAGTTTCCAATTTTCCCAGCAGTTTTTGTCAAATAGTGAATTCTTATTCCAAAAGGTGAAGCTTTTCAATTTGTCAAATACTAGATTGTTATAGTCTGTATCGAGCTGTCATCTCCAGAAGCTGCCGGATCACTCTCTGGGAAGAGATCTGCTGTGTCTTCTACTCAAATCTCTCCGACAGATTCTTCTTCCTGTAACGAACCATTGTCTCCAGGCAGTTGCTGTTAACTCTTGTCCAGAGAACTGTCTTCCCTTCCTGCAGGGAACCCCGTCAAGCCTGATGCAATGCAGAGTCTTCTCTTGAATCCTGGCTCTGAATCTCCTCCAGCTCTTATCCTTCTCCAGGCCGATCTGTTCTCTGGGCCCAGTGCTGTCTCTTTTATCCTCCCAGAGAATGGGCGTGGGATAATGCAAGGGCTTCTGGGAAGAACCACCCCAGCCAATGAGCTTGCCCCCTCTATCAAGTCAACCTGAGTTCTCACCTTGTAATTGTCCAGAAAACCTGAATTCTCACCTTGTCACTATCCAGACAACCTCAGTTCTCACTTAGTAATCCTAACAATAGTCATTGGCCATTTTGTTCTGTGAGCCTAACCTATTCCATTGATCAACTAGTCTATTTCTTAGTCAGTACCAAATGGTTTTGATGACTGCTGCTTTATAATATACTTTTAGATATGATACAGCTAGGCTACCTTCATTTGCTTTTCTATTCATTAATTCCTTTGAAATTCTTGACTTTTTGTTCTTCCAGATGAATTTTGTTGTTATTTTTTCTAGTTCAGTAAAATAGTTTCTTGGGAGTTTGATTGGTATAGCACTAAATAAATAGATTAGTTTAGGTAGTATTGTCATCTTTGTTATATTTGCTCCACTGATCCATGAGCACTTTATATTTTTCCATTTGCTTAGATCCGACTTTATTTGTGTGGAAAGTGTTTTGTAGTTTGTTTTGTAGTTTTGTTATATAGTTCCTGACTTTCCCTTGGCAGATAAATTCTCAAATATTTTATATTATCACAGTTATCTTAAATAACATTTCTCTTTGTACCTCTTGCTGCTGGACTTTATTAGTGATGTATAAGAATGCTGATGATTTATGTGTATTTATTTTGTATTCTGCAACTTTGCTAAAGTTGTGGATTATTTCTAATAGCTTTTTAGTTGATTCTCTGGGATTCTCTAAGTATACCATTATATCATCTGCAAAGTTGGTTTGCAAAGTTTTACCTATTCCAATTCCTTTAATTTCTATTTCTTCTCTTACAGCCAAGGGTAGCATTTCTAATACAATATTGAATAGCAATGGTGGTAGTGGGCAATCTTGTTTTACTCCTGATCTTATTGGGAATGGTTCTAGTTTATCCCCTTTACATATGATGCTTGCTGATGGTTTTAAATAAATGCTACTGACTATTTCAAGTAAAAGTCCATTTATTCCTATATTCTCTAGTGTTTTCAATAGCAATGGGTGTTGGATTTTATCAAATGCCTTTTCTGCATCTATTGAGATAATCATATGGTTTTCATTAATTTGGTTGTTGATATAGTCAATTATGTTAATAATTTTCCTAATATTGAACCAGCCCTGCATTCCTGGTATAAATCCTACTTGGTCATGGTATATTATCTTGGGGATGATTATCTATAAATTCTTTGTTAAAATTTTGTTTAAAATTGCTGCATCAATATTCATTAGGGAGATTGGTTTATAATTTTCTTTCTCTGTTTTCATCCTACTTGGTTTAGGTATTAGTACCAGTATCTGTGTCATAAAAGGAATTTGGTAGGAGTCTTCATTCCCTATTTTTTGAAATAGTTTATATAGTATTGGAGTTAATTGTTCATTAAATATTTGGTAGAATTCACATGTAAATCCATTTGGTCCTGGGGATTTTTTCTTAGGGAGCTGATTAATAGCTTGTTCTATTTCTTTTTCTAAAATGAGACTATTTAAGTAATTTTTTATTCATCCATTTCACTTAGGTTGTAAAATTTATTGGCATAAAATTGGGCAAAGTAACTCCTGATATTTGCTCTAGTTTCCTCTTCATTGATGATAGTTTCCCCTTTTCATTTTTGAGACTAATAATTTCATTTTCCTCTTTCCTTTTTCTGATCAAATTAACTTAAAGGTTTATCTATTTTATTGTTTTTTTTTCATAAAACAAACTCTTAGTATTATTTATTAATTTGATAGTTTTTTAGTTTCAATTTTATTGATCTCTCCTTTTATTTTTAGAATTTCAAGTTTGGTATTTGATTGGGGTTTTTTAATTTGTTCTTTTTCTAGCCTTTTTAGTTGCAAGCCCAATTTATTGATCTTCTCTTTTTCTATTTTAAGCAAGTAGGCATCTAGAGATATAGCATTTCCCTTATTACCACTTTGGCTGTATCCCACAAATTTTGGTATGTTTACTCATTATTGTCATTATTGGGTGAAATTATTGATTGTGTCTGTGATTTGCTGTTTTACCCATTCATTTTTAAGGATGAGATTATTTAGTTTCCAATTTCTTTTTGGTCTATTTTTCCCTGGCTCTTTTTTTGAATGTAATTTTTATTGCATTGTGATCTGAAAAAATGCACTTATTATTTTTGCCTTCCTGCATTTTATTTTGAGGTCTTTATGTCCTAACATATGGTCAATTTTTGTATAGGTTTCATGAACTGCTGAGAAGAAAGTGTACTCCTTTCTGTCTCCATTCAATTTTCTCCAAAGATTGATCATATCTAGCTTTTCTAGTATTCTTTTACCTCTTTAACTTCTTTCTTATTTATTTTGTAGTTTTATTTATCTAGTTCTGAGAGAGGAAGGTTGAGATCTCCCATTATTATAGTTTTGCTGTCTATTTCTTTTTGCAACTCTCTTAAGTTCTCCTTTAGGAATTTAGATGCTACACCACTTGGTGCATATGTGTTTCATATTGATATTGCTTCATTATGGTACCCTTTAGCAAGATATAGTTTCCTTCCTTATCTCTTTTAATCAGATCAATTTTTGATTTTGCTTGATCTGAAATCAGGATGGCTACTCCTGCATTTTTTTACTTCACCTGAAGCATAATAGACTTTGCTACATCCTTTTACCTTTACTCTGTATGTATCACTCTGCTTTAAATACGTTTCTTATAAACAACATATTGTAGGATTCTGGCTTTTAATCCAGCCTGAATTCCACTTACATTTTATAGAAGAGTTCACCCCATTCACATTACAATTAAAACTATTAATTGTGTATTTCCTGCCATCTTATTAACCTCAAATTATACTTTTCTCTTTCCTTTTCCCCTTTCTCTCCTCTCTCCCCCCCAATATTTTACTTATGAGCAGTACTTGTCTCAAGCAGTCCTCCCCCTTTAGAGACCCTTCCCCTTTCTTACACCTTTCCCCTACTATTTCTGTTTTCCCTTCTATTTAGCCTACCCTTTCCCTTTGTGCCTTTCCCCTCCCACTTTTCTATAAGGTGAGAGAAGTTTCTCGATGAAACCAAATATATCTAATATTCTTTCTTTGGGCCAAATCTGATGAGAGTAAGAATCACACAATATTTGTCACCCTCTCTCATTTCCCTCAATTATAATATATTTTCTTTGCCTCTTCCTGAGATGTAACTTCCCTCATTTTACCTCTACTTTCCCCTTTTTTTCCTGTTACTATCCCCTTTCCCTTTCTAGTATATTTTTTATATCATAACAGCAAAATCAGAATTTACATGTATTCTCAATGTATACCCATAACAGAAATACAGTTCTCAAAATTTTTTTTTTCTTTTTATCTTTCTATGCTTCTCTTGAGTTCTATATTTGGAGGTCAAATTTTTTGTTTACTCTGGTCTTTTCATCAAAAATACATGGAATTCATCAGTTTCACTGAATGGCCATCTTCTTCCCTGAAAGGAAATGCTCAGTTTAGCAGGGTAATTTATTCTTGGTTGCCCCAAGATCCTTCACCTTTCAGAATATCAGATTCCAGGCCTTTTAATCCTTTAAAGTGGAAGCTGCTAGATCCTGAGTAATCCTTATTGTGGCTCCTTGAATTTTTTTCTTTTTCACTGCTTGTAATATTTTTTCCTTGGTCAATAGTTCTCAAATATAGTGACAATATTCCTTGGAGGTTTTAATTTTGGGGTTTCCTTTAGGAGGTATTCGGTGAATTCTTTCAATGGTCATTTTTACCTTTTGTTTTTATGATATCTAGGCTGTTCTCCTGAAAGATAGTGTCTAGGCTCTTTTTTTTCATCATGTATTTCAGGGAGTCCAATAATCCTTAGATTGTCTCTCCTAGATTTATTTTCCAGATCAGTTGTTTTCCCAATTAGGTATTTTACATTTTTTTTTTTTTTTGGTTTTGCTTGACTGATTCTTGTTGTCTTACTGAGTCATTCATTTCCATTTGTTCAATTCTGTATTTCAGTGTGTTATTTTCTTCATTTACTTTTTAAACTTCTTTTTGTATTTGTCCAATTTAATTTTTAAATGAGTTGTTTTGTTCTATGGAAGTTTTTCTATTTCACAAATTCTCTTTTTTAAAAAAGTTATTTTCTTTTTTTGTTTCACAAATTCTGTTTTTCTGGGGGTTGCTTTCTTTTTCCTTTTTATCAAATCTATCTTTTAATGAGTTATATGCTTTTTCCATTTCACTAAGTCTATTTTGTATTGCCTTTTCTAAACCGTCTTGCAAAGCTTTCATTTCCTTTCCCCATTTTTCTTTCATCTCTCTTTTAAGATTTTTAAAAATTTCTTTTAGGAGAGCCTTGTTTGATGGGGACCAGATTATATTACCTTTTGGAGCTTCATCTGGGGATAATCTGCCTTTAGTCTCCTCAGGGTTTGAAATCTGTTCTTCTCTTTCACCATAAAAGCTGTCAATTGTTAGAGTCCTCTACTTTTTTACTCATTTTTGAAAGTTAAGTTAAAGTCTGCCTTTAGGATGGGAAAAGTTTTCCAAGTTACTGCAGTTGCATTGGGTCATTGCTGATTCACTCCCAGTGCTGGGTGGATGTGGCCAAGTCTCCTGAGATTCTGATGTTTTGGGGTACACTATTGATCTTTTGTGTTTGTATTGGATATTTTATAACTTCTCTGCTGTTTTGCTGGCTTCTAATCAGGACAAAGTGACCAACACTGCTATAGATTCCTGTGGATTCCTCCCCAGGTAAATTCTCTGCCATGTGGTATCTGCAATGCCAAGGGAGTTAGCAATGCCCCGAGGTGCTATATACTGTCTCCACTGGCATTTATACTCTATTGGTTGCATTGGTTGCCTCTCTCCCATTTCCAATTGAAACAGACCTTTTCTGGTGATCTTTGAAATTACCTTCTGCTGATAATTTGTTGCACTCCCAATACTTGTGGGTTCTCCCAGTGCAGAGCTAATAAGAGGACAGATTTTGTAATTGTTGTGAGGGTTGTGAAGAAGGTCAGAGAGAAATTTGTGTAGTCTCTGCCATCTTGGCTCCACACCCAGAAGTCCCCAATTTTATAGATAATTTTGCTGGGTGATATTTTTGGTTGCAGGCCTAATTCTTTTGATTACCAGTATATATGATTTCAGGACCTGAAGTCTTTTATTGTGGCTACTGATAAGTCCTGTACAATTCTAATTGTAGTTTCAGTATATTTGAATTATTTGTTTCTTGCAAAATTTCTCTTTTATATGGGGGTTTCAAAATTTGTCAATTATATTCCCATGTGTTTTCCACAAAGGATCTCTTATAGCTGTGATCAGAGGATTTTTTAATTCCTACTTTCCTCTCATATTCTATCACTTCAGGACAATTTTCTTGGATTATTTCTTGGATTATTGTATCAATGTTCTTTTTTCTGGTCACAGCTTCCAGATAGTCCAATCATTCTTCTATTTTATCTTCTTTATCTATTCTCCAGATCTATTTTTTTTCTTACAAGATATTTTACATTCTATTCTTTTTTTTCCCACTCATTATATTCTGTTTTGTTATTTCTTGGTCTCTTCATAGCTTCACCGGCTTTCCTTTGCCAATTCTAATTTTTAAAGAGTTATTTTTGTCTTTAAGACTGTATTTTTTCCTAATTGATTAACTTCCCTCCTATAATCTTGTTGCTTTTCTTGGATAGTTTTTATTTTTATTTTTTAGTTTTTCTCAGTGTTTCTCATTTGATTTTTAAATTTTTTTTTGAGTTCTACAAATTCTTTGTGGGTGGGGAGTCATTTACCATTACTCTTTGGGGTAGAAGAAGCTTTTTTTTTTTTTTTACTTCACTGTCCTCCTCTGAAGATGAACCTCGGTTTTCCTTGTTCCCATAGTAAGTTTCTATGATTGGGTTCTTCTTTGCTGGTTCTTTAAAAAATTTTTTTTTAAATAAAAAGTATTCACATAAGCTAATCATGTGGTAGGGAGACTGGTGCCTTTAGTTTCACTTCAGCTCTCCCCTCTGACCTAGAACCTCAAATAAAGAATTCCCCCCTTCTGCAAGTTCCTGCAGCCAGCTACTGACTCTGCACTCATTTGACTATATGTATTCCTTCTTGCCCAAGACCAGGTCTCTGCCTAAACAGGGGCAGGTATTCCTAATAAGCTGAGTTTCCCTCAGTCTTCCTGCATTCAGACCCTCAAGTCCACATATAGTACTGGAGGTGAAATTTTCTGAGGCTCTATCCAAGCCCAGCTAGCCCCAGGGATCCCCTCTTGATATCCAATTAGCTTTGAAGTATTTGCATTTCACACTGGTCAATCCCCAACATGGGCTCTTCCTTCAGCTCTTCTTGAGTTGTGCTAGGAGTAGCCCTGTTCTGTCCTGACCCAAGTCTTTGTTTTTTTACCAGTCTATGTTTTTCCTGAGGCATAAATTTGTTCTATTTGTAGGGGAAAGCTGGAGAATTTGAAATTTACTGACCTACTCTACCATCTTCCCAGAATCTTCCTCCTCTTTTCTGTTTCTCTTTGTCTTTCTTCCTTACATACACATATATACACACACATGCACACACGTGTGCACACACACACACACATCAAGGGAAATGCTTAAATATGAAAAACTGATAAATCTATGGGGGAAGCACAATAAAAAGTAGGCACTTTTGCCGTGAAGATTGTGTTGTGTGCAGGAGATGTAATTCCTGGTTGTCTGAGAGAATGACAAGCCACAATTCCATGAATGGGAAAAAAGATCGACTTTTTAGTTGTTTGAAAACACACTTCATGTGACAGCCAGAGAGACAGAAAGAGAAAGACAGGGATACACAGAGACAGAAAGACAGACAGAAAGAAATTTAACACACTTTTGAAAAGCTAACTGGAATTATGGAGCGGCAGACATCTAGGAGAGTTAACCCTTCTTTCCCCAGTCATGCCTGCTGTCAGTGTCAGTAACCATAGAGAGTGGCCTTTTCTTGGGGAGAGGTTTCTCTTTCTGCTTGGTTGAGCTGAGATCTTACCTGTTTCCCTATTAAAGAGATCTTAGACATATTCTAATCTGTGTAATATCTCTGATTTCTATTTGTTGCTTTCTTTGGTAAAGACATTTACTAGCCAGAGATGATGGTCTTTTATGTGACCAGCATTTTGTAGTAAGGAGCTAAATGATCAAGTATAAATTAAAAATTACCCTCACTCCACTTAAGAGCAATCAGGGAAGTAAGTGCTTTCATTCTGAATCTAGACCTGGACCCCTAGACTATATTCAAGGGATGGAAAATAGACATAACTTTAGATTAATATACTTCTTTGATATAAGAACCATCTCTCAACTTTGGAGGTCTTCTATCTTGTCTGCCTCTCCCCATCCCCCAAATAGGCTGATGGTATTACAGGTAAACCTTACCTCCTCCTATTCACAAAGATGGGGTAGATACCAGATCATATGTATGTAACCTGTGAACCACATCTTTATATATTTAGACAGCACCCATATGTGTGTATCATGTCCACATATATATAGAGCAGGTTTAAAAGCAGTGTTTTAATTTTTTTTGCTCCATTAGAAAGTATGAGAGAGTTTCTCAAATTATATGCAAGCTTTGGAGTCATTCAATATAAGAGGAACTCCATTAGATAAGTTGAAAAGAGATTCAACTGGAGAAGTTGAATCCATCTTTGAGAAGAAATAACTCTTCATGTTTCCCCTTATATTTATTCCAAAGCGTGTGTGTGCGCATGTGTGCGTATATGAACACATACATACATACATACATACATACATACATACATTTCTCTCCTTTCCTATCATCACAATGGCATTTTGAAATGGAACAATTTTCTTTTTTTATTATTATTCATTGATTTTATTATTTTATCCTTATGTTTTAATCCTATTCATTAATATCTAATTATAAGAGTGACACTAACTAAGGGGAGTATCTGTACAGCAAGAGTTGATAATGGTCCTCCAAATGTCTCCTTTCCTTTCCTTTTATTTTATTTTTTTAAAATTTTATTTATAATTTTTTGACAGTATATATGCATGAGTAATTTTTTTTATAACATTATTCCTTGTATTCATTTTTCCAAATTATCCCCTCCCTCCCTCTCCTCCCTTCCCTTGATGACAGGCAATCCCATACATTTTACATGTGTTACAATATAACCTAGATACAATATATGTGTGTAAATACCATTTTCTTGTTGCACATTAAGTATTAGATTCCGAAGGTACATGTAACCTGGGTAGATAGACAGTAGTGCTAACAATTTACATTCACTTCCCAATGTTTCTTCTCTGGGTGTAGTTGTTTCTGTCCATCATTGATCAACTGGAAGTGAGTTGGATCTTTTTTATGTTGAAGATATCCACTTCCATCAGAATACATCTTCATACAGCATTGAAGTGTACAGAGATCTTCTGGTTCTATTCATTTCACTCAGCATCAGTTGATGTAAGTCTCTCCAAGCCTCTCTGTATTCCTCCTGCTGGTCATTTCTTACAGAGCAATAATATTCCATAACCTTCATATACCATAATTTACCCAACCATTCTCCAACTGATGGACATCCATTCATCTTCCAGTTTCTAGCCACTACAAAAAGAGCTGCCACAAACATTTTGGCACATACAGGCCCCTTTCCGCTCTTCAGTATTTCTTTGGGATATAAGCCCAATAGCAGCAATGCTGGATCAAAGGGTATGCACAGTTTGATAACTTTTTGGGCATAGTTCCAAATTACTCTCCAGAATGGCTGGATTCTTTCACAACTCCACCAACAATGTATTAGTGTCCCAGTTTTCCCACATCCCCCCAACATTCATCATTATTTGTTCCTGTCATCTTAGCCAATCTGACAGGTGTGTAGTGGTATCTCAGAGTTGTCTTAATTTGCATTTCTCTGATCAGTAGTGATTTGGAACACTTTTTCATATGAGTAGATATAATTTCAATTTCATCATCTGAGAATTGTCTGTTCATATCCTTTGACCATTTATCAATTGGAGAATGGTTTGATTTCTTATAAATTAGGGTCAGTTCTCTATATATTTTGGAAATGAGACCTTTATCAGAACCTTTAACTTTAAAAAATATTTTCCCAATTTGTTACTTCCCTTCTAATCTTGTTTGCATTAGTATTGTTTGTACAGAAACTTTTTAGTTTGATGTAATCAAAATCTTCTATTTTGTGATCAATAACGATCTCTAGTTCTCCTCTGGTCATAAATTCCTTCCTCCTCCATAGGTCTGAGATGTAGACTATTCTCTGTGGAACAATTTTCTAACTGGAAAATTATTATTATCATGTCCAGCAGATAATAGGTCCATCCTATTCAGTAACAAGATGTAGAAAGAAGTTGAACTTTGATAGATGGAGTCCAAGGGAGCTCAGGGGGGCAAGCATGCTTGCAGGGATGCTGTACTTAGGGGATCAGTGTGATTGTACCATGAGAGGAAAGAAGACATTGTGGTTTTGCAGGGCTGGAGGTAGGAGTTACTTTGGTCATATGTGTTCCCTATGTGTTTGCCTTTTTACTAGTATACTTTATGTGTGTGTTTATTCTTCCTATTAATGATACAAGTGTGGAAGCATATAATGTAAACTTTTGTGGGGGAGATCACTTTTCATGTTATACCATTTAGGTAAACTGCATTTCATTAATTGTGTTCTCTAATTATTGAAAATATACATATCATGGAAAAGGAATTTTCTGAGTTTAATAATTTTAGAAAGGCAGATCCAGACAGAACCTGAAACTTGACATAGCTGTCTTTTGGGGAATGGTTTTTGTAAATGGGAGTTGGGGAAGCATATCAGAGTAGAGATTTCACTACACACACACACACACACACACACAGACACACACACACAGACACACACACACACACACACACACACACACACAATCAAACTTATACCTGTTTCTTGAGTTCTAGTTCCACATTACCATCTACTTCTTGGACTTGGTCAACTGGATGTGCTACAGACATTTCAAAAGCAACATGGGCTTGAACATAACTCATTAGCCATCCCCTAATTTTCATCCTTTTTCTTAACTTCCCTATTTATGGCAAATGCAATACAGTTCTTCTAGTCAAATTTGCAGTCATCGTAATATGAATATTTTATGAATATGAAATTTTTCAGTCATCCTAAATTATTTGTTCTCCATCCCTTCCCTCATTATCCTATCAGTTGTAAAGTCTGGCTTTACAGTTGTAAAGTTGGCTTCCATGACATCTCCTATATCTGTCCCCTTCTCTCCACCAATTTAGTAGACACCACTTAATCTGGATCTTCATCACTTCTTACCTATTGCAGCAACCTCTTAATTGGGCTTCCTGCCTCTAGTTTTCCCCCCTCTCAAATTCATTCTTTACATAGCTTCCAGAGTTATGTTCCAAGTATCCTGTTCTAACCATGTCATTTCCCCTTTTGAAAAAATTTGGGAGTTGTTTCCTGCTTCTAGAATAAAACATAAATCCTTCTTTTTAACCTCACAATTTGTTTTTGCCTTACTTTTCATACATCAAAACATTACTACCCTTTGCAAGCTCTACATTTCAGTTAAAATGGGCCCCTGTTCCTCACACATTACATTAAAAATTCTATCTCTGAATTTGAAGAGGCTGTGCACCTTCCATTTTTGCTTGCATTTCTTAGAATCCCTAAGCTTCTTCCAAAATTTAGTTCAAATACCACCTCCTAAGAAGCTTTTACTTATCTTCCTTAAGTACTGGTATTCTGTACTTTGAAATTACTTTGTATTTGTTTTGTATATACAAGATGTCCCATAAGCCTTTTAGTGCAGTTGACTATACTAAGAGACTTTTGGGACAGTCTGTACTTTTCATTCAGTGAGGCAATGGATAGAAGGCCAATTTCAGAACTAGGAAGACTTAGATTAAATTTCACTTTTCACATGTATTGACTGTGTGTGACCCCCCCAAAAAAAGTAAATTAATATTTTTTAGTGTTCTAGGCAGTTCTGTAATTTGCAGGGAAAATTTTGACTTGTAGAAGTAGCTATCTCACTAGGGTGCTCCTTATACTAGTAAAATCACATATCAAGTCTCTAACCCTATCTCTACATGTATTCATATTTTTCTCCTTAGAGTATAAATTCCTTGCCATCATTGACATACTATTTTTTTTTCTTTGTATCTCTAGAATCTAGCCCTGGGCCTAGAACATGAGAGATGCTGAATAAATGTTATTTAATTCATTGACTGATTGATTGAAGGAAAATATGCCTGTAGTAGGTTGATTGTCATTCTTCTTCAAATCCAGTTGGCCTGGAGGCTTGTGGCTTAGCCAGCAGTCCTTCTTGACTATGTCCAGACAGATGAAGACAGGAAGGATTACTTTTGTTTATACCCCCTAGCTGTGTCATTAACACATTGCAAAGTGATAATTATTTTTTGACATTTGACAGTTCTAAGAGAAAACCTTTGGCAGCCCAGAAATGTTGGGCTGAGTTGACAGAACATTCATTTAAAAATAAGTTTTTTTCATGCCTTTTGTTTTGTATTAATTATTTCTGGGTATACCACCCACCATTCCCTGGAATTAGATCCTTCTTTAAGACAAACAGTTACGCTAAACAAATGATCCAATAACCCTATCTGAAAATATAGGCAACATGTTGGCTTTGTAGTACGCTGCTTCTCTCTACTAAGAGTTTTATGAAACTAGCAATGGTTATTGAACTTAATCGGGGTTCAGTTTCCCTTTAGTGTTATTTTCATGTACCGGCAATTCATTGTTAAAGTGATCAGCCTTTCAAGTAGGCTACATACTTGTCTCTTGAAATGATGCTGTTATTGATGTTTTCAGAGACTGATATTTTCAATGGGAAGGAATTTCTGGAATAATGGGAATCTTGAGATATTTTGGGTGAAATCTAATTGTGCTTATTTTAGTCTTGATTTTTATACATAGGAAATGTCATATCTGTTTCTTTTTTGGTGGGTAAAATTAATTTAACCTGTTTGTATAGGCTCACCCTTATAAAATAATGGAATAGGTAAGTATCCAAGTAATATCATTTTAGGGATTACAGGAATGAACCCTGTGCCCTCAAATTTCTCCTTCACTGAGTATGAGTACAATGTAAGACATAATAAACAAACAGCTCAGAAATTGCACCAGAGTAGATGAAGATGGGCTACTTATGTTAAACTAACTTCAGAATGAAGATGGCCACCTGATTCTTGAATGGCTCAGTTGTAGTGAATCAAGGTGAGTACTTAGATAAAGGCCATTCAGTATGGGCAAGCTTGGAGGGACTGCAATCTGCATCATTGAAAGGGAATATTCTCAGCCATGTGGTCATAGTTCCGTTTAACATTCCAATCAATTAACAAACTCATTTTTAGAGTTTAAATGAATGTTTTAATTGACATTTTCTGTTTCTTGTATCACCATAATATCCCATGTATCCTTCTGCCTTTTCCTCCCAGAAAGCCATACCATATGAAAAATAATATTTTTTGGAGAGATGAAAAAAATTCAGTACAACTCATTGATTCATTGAAAATGTCTAAAAATAAATGTAATGTATAACATCTGTGAGCATCTTACTTCCATAAAGGGATAGATTAGGGATGTATTTTCATATATCTTCATTTGAGTTCTATATTTGATCTTTATTATTTTGTTATATTTACTTTTGATTTTTTTTGGTATCTTATTTTTCTTTCTATTTACATTGTTGTAGCTCTTGTATTATATTGTTTTCTTGGCTTTGTTTACTTCACTCTGCATCAATTCATACAGATTTTTCCATATTTTTGTGTATTCATTACACACATAATTCCTGAGAGTACAATATTCCACTACATCCATTTAACACAGTTTAGTTCATTCTTTGCCAATTGATAGGTATCTATTTTATTAGCAGTTTCCTTCATCTAGTCTCTCATCTTCTAATGTAGTATCACAAAGGAAGCATCCATCTGCAGGCAGGATGGTATCAGATTCTGTCCATAATGCCCTCCTGTCTGTCTTTTATGTTAGGACATAATGCTTGTCCTGACTGTTGCCTCTATCAGATTTCTGCATTTGTCCATGTGTTTCTGTATATATTTTGAAAGACATTTGTCATTGGTCTTATGTCTCTCTGTTATCTTTCTCTTGCTAGTACTCTTCTTGATTGCCACATTTATTCATTCTTATTGCATTTCTGTTGTTTAGGAGTGTTAGAGGCAAATAATATCTTGAGTTAGGGGCTTCTTTCTAAAAATATTTAAATCTCTTTTTTATTGTTGAATGTTCATTTCCTCCCGCCTCCGGTATAGTTATATATTCTAGATTAGGTCACCCTGGATTGAATCCTGTACTCTTTGGCTCTTTAGAGCACATTATTCCATTTCCTTATTCCCCCAGTGGTTATGGAATATTTTAATATCTTTTCCTTTCTATTTGAAGACATTTCTCCTGAAGGCTTGCAGTATTTATTGTTTCTGAATTGAAATGTTAAATATGTTAAATTTCACCACGTGGGATTTTGAAGTTGTCAGCCCTTTTAAAATTTGTTTGTGGTTGTTTTTTTTTTTTTTTTTTCTTCTTCCAGAGGTGATCTGTGAATTATTTTTATTGGAATTTCATGCTCCATATTTAGAAGTTGTAGACAGTTCTCTTTCATTATTTCTTTCATTGTGATGTTATTGTGGGACACTGATCTTTGGGTTCTCTCTTTTTGTCTTTGAATATGTTTTGCTTAGAGGGTGCTTAGATTTTCATTTAATACTATTGTTTTTCTTCTAGATTGTCCATCATGTCTGTAAATTTTCATTCCAAGTCTATTGTTTTTTACTATTTCTTTGTTAAGATTTGCCATTTGCAGATCTAAATTTTTCTATTCTTCCCATTATTTTTGCATGCAGGACATAAATTCTGTTTTCTTAATTATCATTTCTCTTTTAGATCATTCAGGAACATTGTGTTATAATTCCATTTTACCCTCAAAATTTTTTACTTTATTTTTCATTATTTATTCATAAATGTCTGAACTAATTTGCTAGATCTGGGGACCATACTTTCTTTCATTGTTACTATTTTTCCAGTTGATTTATCTGTTTATGTTCCAGGTCTTTGAGTTTTTTTCTTCCTGAAATCTTTAGTACTTTCTTTCCCCAATCCCTACCTTATTTTTTTTTAGGGAGCAGATCTCTAAATGTTTCAATCTCCTCCCAGATCAGGCAATTCATGGTTCATCAACCCAGGTCTCTGCTCAAATTAGCATTAGTTCAGGAACGGCCCCAGCTGGATGCTGTGCTTTTTCCCTCAGGCTTTGTGATGTACTGTGTCCTTCCCAATCCCTCTTCTCCTTGGCAATACCCTATCCTAGTGACCTATCCTACTCCTTCTAGTTCGCTATTCTCTCATTTAGCACCAGAAGTTCAAAATCTATTTTCCTTGGGATAGCTAATTCAGAGCTTAAAAACACCCAGTCCTTAAGTTGTAGCTTCCAGAAGGTTTTATCTCCTGAAGTGCTGTGACAACCAAACAAAAAGTCTAGAGCATCCACCACTTTGCTGCTGGAAAACTAAAAAGCACTTGTTAACCAGGATCCACTCATAGTGCCTTACACATAGTAGATACTTATGAAATGTTGATTGAATTGAATTGAGTTTGTTACTGCTTTGTCTTTTAAAAAAAATCATATCTTTCAGGTAGTGACAATTAAGCAGCCAATTGATCAATAAGAGGAAGGGAAAGGAACAAGAACTTCTTTGTGCCTCAGTTTCCTCATCTATAAAATAGTATATGCTTACCTCACAGTTGTTGTGAGGATCAAAAAATATGACATATATAAAACATTTGTAAATCTTGACATATTATAAAAATGTCAATAATGTTATCAAATGAACACATGTTTCAGTTGAGATTCTATAAGTAGTTTATTAGTCAACTTAGAAGATCCCCAAAAAGAGTAATATTGAGTGGTGGAGCTGAATTGAAGCCCACTTTTTTCAGCACTGATGGAAGGCTCTGATTAGGGCCTTATAACTTATTAGATATTTTCCTACAAATAGAATTAGCTAGTAAAGGTGACTGGGGTACTTATTGGCATCTCCCCTACTTTTAAAATTATTTATTTATTTATTTATTTGCAAAGTATATGGATGGGGTAATTTTTCCAATATTGACCCTTGCAAAACCGTTTTGTTCCAAATTTTCCCACCCTTTCTCCCATCCATTCCCCTAGCTGGCAGGTAGTCTAATACATGTTAAATATGTTGAAATACATGTTAAATTCAATATATGTATACATAATTATACAGTTATCTTGCTGTAAAAGAAAAATCAGATCAAGGAGGGAGGAAAAGAAAAATGAGAAAAAACAAAATGCAAGAAACTAATAGAGAGAGTGAGAATGCTATGCTGTGTTCCACACTCTGTTCCCATGGTTCTCTTTCTGGGTGTAGATGGCTCTCTTCATCACTGAACAAGTAGAACTAGTTTGAATCCTCTCATTGTTGAAAAGAGCCACATTCATCATGATTGATCATCATATAGTCTTGTTGTTGCTGTATATAATGATCTCCTGGTTCTGCTCTCCAAGCCTCTCTGAAATCATCCTGCTGGTCATTTCTTACAGAATAGTAGTATTCCATAGCATTCATATACCATAATTTATTAAGCCATTCTCCAATTGATGGATATCCACTCAGTTTCCAGTTTCTTGCCACTAAAAAAAGGGCTGCCAAAACATTTTTGCACATGTGGGTCCCTTTCTCTCCTTTAGGATCTTTTTGGGCTATAATCCCAGTAGAAATACTGCTGGATCAAAGGGTATGCACAGTTTGATAACTTTTTGAGCATAGTTCCAAATTGCTCTCCAGAATGGTTGGATCCATTCACAGTTCCACCAACAATGTATCAGTGTCTCAGTGTTCTCACATTCCCTCCAACATTTGTCATTATCTTTTCTTGTCTTTTTAGCCAATTTAGGTGTATAGTAGTATCTCATAGTTGTCTTAATTTGCATTTCTCTGATCAATAGTGATTTGGAGCACCTTTTCACATGGCTACAAATAGTTTCAATTTCTTCATCTGAAAATTGTCTGTTCATATCCTTTGACCATTTATCAATTGGAGAATGACTTGAACTATTATAAATTTGAGTCAATTCTCTATATATTTTAGAAATGAGGTCTTTATCAGATCCTTCGGATGTAAAAGTGTTTTCCCAGTTTATTGCTTCCCTTCTAATCTTGTCTGCATTAGTTTTGTTTGTACAAAAACTTAGTTTAATATAATCAAAATTATCTATTTTGTAATCAATAATGGTCTCTAGTTCTTTTTGGTCACAAATTCTCCACAAATCCTTCCTCCTCCACAAATGTGAGAGGTAAACTATCCTATGTCCTTCTGATTTATTATTTGTTTATAATATCATTCTTTTTGACTAGATCATGAATCCATTTTGACCTTATTTTGGTATATGGTGTTAGGTGTGGGTCTATGCCTCCTTTCTGCCATACTAGTTTCCAATTTTCCCAGCAGTTTTTGTCAAATAGTGAATTCTTATCCCAAAAGTTAGGACATTTGTGTTTGTCAAATACTAGATATTTATAGTCATTGGCTATTTTGTTCTGTGAATCTCACCTATTCTACTAATCAACTAGTTTATTTCTTAGCCAGTACCAAATGGTTTTGATGATTGCTGCTTTATAATATAAATTTAGGTCTGGTACAGCTAGGCCACCTACATTTGATTTTCCCTTTATTAATTCCTTTGAAATTCTTGACTTTTTGTTCTTCCAGATGAATTTTGTTGTGATTTTTTTCTAGGTCAGTGAAATAGTTTCTTGGGAGTCTGATTGGTATAGCACTAAAAAAATAGCTTAGTTTAGGGAGTATTGTCCCTAAACTAGTATTATATTATTATATTCACTCGACATATCCACTAGCATTTAATATTTTTCCAATTGCTTAGATCTGACTTTATTTGTGTGGAAAGTGTTTTGCTTATATATTTCCTGACTTTTCCTTGGCAGATAAATTCCCAAATTTAAATGGAATTTCTCTTTGTATTTCTTGCTATTGGATTTTGTTAGTAATATGCAAAAATGCTGATGATTTATGTGGATTTATTTTGTATCCTGAATCTTTGCTAAAGTTGTGGATTATTTCTAATAGTTATTTAGTTGATTCTCTAGTGTTTTCTTAGTATACCTTTATATCATCTGCAAAGAGTGATAATTTGGTTTCCTTATTGCCTACTCTAATTCCTTTAATTTCTTTTTCTTCTCTTATTGCCAAAGGTAACATTTCTAATACAATTTTGAATTGTAATGGTGATAGTGGGCAATCTTGTTTCACCCCTGATCTTATTAGGAATTATTCTAGTTTATCCCCATTATATATGATGCTTGCTGATGATTTTAAATAGATGCTGCTGACTATTTTAAAGAAAAATCCATTTATTCCTATACTCTCTAGTGTTTTTAATAGGAATGGGTGTTGGGTTTTATCAAATGTTTTTCTGTATCTATTGAGATAATCATATGTTTTTTGTTAATTTGGTTATTGATATGGTCAATTATGCTAATAGTTTTCCTAATATTGAACCAACCCTGCATTCCTGGTATAAATTCTACTTGGTCATGGTTTATTATCCTGAGGATATTTTTTGCAATTTCTTTGTTAACATTTTGTTTTTTAAAAACTTTTTTATTTTATAATTATAACTTTTTTTTTTGACAGTACATATACATGGGTAATTTTCTTTTTTACAACATTATCCCTTGTACTCACTTCTGTTCTGATTTTTCCCTTCCTTCCCTCCACCCCTTCCCCTAGATGGCAGGCAATCTTATACATATTAGATTGGATTGTATTCAGAAGGTAAGTTGAATTGGATTCAGAAGGTAAAAATAACCTGGGAAGAAAAACAAAAATATAAACTGTTTACACTCATTTCCCAGTATTCCTTCTCTGTGTAGTTGATTCTGTCCATCATTGATCAATTGGAATTGAATTAGATCTTCTCTTTGTTGAGGATATCCACTTCCATCAGAATACGTCCTCATACAGCATTGTTGTTGAAGTGTATAATGATCTCCTAGTTCTGCTCATTTCACTCAGCATCAGTTGATGTAAGTCTCTCCAAGCCTCTCTGTATTCATCCTGTTGGTCATTTCTTACAGAACAATAATATTACATAATATTCATATACCATAATTTACCCAACCATTCTCCAATTGATGGGCATCCATTCATTTTCCACTTTCTAGCCACTATGAAAAGGGCTGCCAGAAACATTTTGGCACATACAGGTCCCTTTCTCTTCTTTAGTATTTCTTTGGGATATAAGCCCAGCAGTAGCACTGCTGGATTAAAGCATATGCACAGTTTGATAACTTTTTGGGCATAATTTCAGATTGCTCTCCAGAATGGTTGGATTCATTCACAACTCCACCAACAATGAATGCATCAGTGTCCCAGTTTTTCCACAACCCCTCCAACATTCATTATTATTTTTTCCTGTCATCTTAGCCAATCTGACAGGTGTGTAGTGGTATCTCAGAGTTGTGGAAATAGTTTAAATTTCATCCTCTGAATATATTCTGTTCATATCCTTTGACCATTTCTCAATTGAAGAATGGCTTGATTTCTTATAGAGTCAGTTCTCTATATATTTTGGAAATGAGGACTTTATCAGAACCTTTAACTGTAAAAAATGTTTTCCCAGTTTGTTGCTTCCCTTCTAATCTTGTTTGCATTAATTTTGTTTGTGCAAAGGCTTTTTAACTTGATGTAATCAAAATTTTCTATTTTCTATTTAATGATCTTTAGTTCTTCTTTGGTCACAAATTCCTTCCTCCTCCACAAGTCTGAGAGGTAAACTATCCTATGTTGCTCTAATTTATTTATGATTCATTCTTTATGCCTCCATCATGGACCCATTTTGATCTTATCTTGGTATATGGTGTTAAGTGTGGGTCCATACCTAATTTCTGCCATACTAATTTCCAGTTTTCCCAGCAGTTTTTGTCAAATAATGAATTCTTATCCCAAAAGTTGGGATCTTCGGGTTTTTCAAACACTAGATTGCTATAGTTATTGACTATTTTGTCTTGTGAACCTAACCTATTCCACTGATCAACTAATATATTTCTTATCCAGTACCAAATGGGTTTGGTGACTGATGCTTTATAATATAATTTTATATCAGGTACAGCTAGGCCACCTTCATTTGATTTTTTTTTCATTAATTCCCTTGAAATTCTCAACCTTTTGTTCTTACATATGAATTTTGTTGTTATTTTTTCTAGGTCATGAAAACAGTTTCTTGGGAGTCTAATTGGTATAGCACTAAATAAATAGATTCATTTAGGGAGTATTGTCATCTTTATTATATTCATTCAGCCTAACCAAGAGCACTTAATATTTTTCCAATTGTTTAGATCTGACTTCATTTATGTGGAAAGTGTTTTGTAATTTTGCTCATATAATTCCTGACTTTCCTTTGGTATATAGATTCCCAAATATTTTATGCTATCAACAATTATTTTGAATGGAATTTCTCTTTGTATCTCTTGCTGTTGGATTTTGTTGTGGTATATAAAAATGCTGAGGATTTATGTGGATTTATTTTGTATCTTGCAACTTTGCTGAAGTTCTGGATTATTTCTAATAGCTTTTTAGTAGAATCTGTGGGGTTCTCTAAGTATACCATCATATCATCTGAAAAGAATGATAATTTGTTTTCCTCATTACCTACTCCAATTCCTTTAATCTCTTTCTCGACTCTTATTGCCAAGGCTAGCATTTTTAAGACAATATTGAACACTAATGGTGATTATGGGCAACTTTGTTTCACCCCTGATCTTACTGAGAAAGGTTCCAGTTTATCCCCATTACATATGATGCTTACTGATGGTTTTAAATATATGCTCCTGACTATTTTAAGGAAAAGTTCATGTATTCCTATACTCTCTCGTGTTTTTAATAGGAATGGGTGTTGGATTTTATCAAATGCTTTTTCTGCATCTATTGAGATAATCATATAGTTTTTGTTAATTTGGTTATTGATATAGTCAATTAATAGTTTTTCTAATATTGAACTAACCCTGCATTCTTGGTATAAATCCTACTTGGTCATGGTATATTATCCTAAGGATATTTTTTTGCAATTTCTTTGTTAATATTTTATTTAAGATTTTTGCATCAATATTCATTAGGGAGATTGGTCTATAATTTTTTTTTCTCTGTTTTCATCCTACGTGGTTTAGATATCAGTACTATGTTTGTGTCATAAAAGGAATTTGGTAGGAGTCATCCATTCCCTATTTTTTCAAGTAATTTATATAGTATTGGAGTTAATTGTTCTTTAACTGTTTGGTAGAATTCACATGTAAATCCATCTGGTCCTGGGGATTTTTTTTAGGGAAGTTGATTAATAGCTTGTTCTATTTCTTTTTCTAATATGGGACTATTTAATTTATTTCCTCTTCTGTTAATCTGAGCAGTCTATATTTTTTGTAGGTATTCCTCCATTTCATTTAGGTTGTCAAATTTATTGCCATAAAGTTGGGCAAAATAACTCCTAATAATTTCTCTAATTTCCTCTTCATTGGTGGATAGTTCTCCCTTTTCATTTTTGAGATTAACAATTATACTTTCCTCTTGCCTTTTTTTAATCAAATTAAGTAAAGGTTTATACATTTTATTGTTTTTTTCATAAAACCAACTCTTAATTTTATTTATTAATTCAATAGTTTTTTTTTAGTTTCATTTTTATTGATTTCTCCTTTAATTTTTAGAATTTCAAGTTTGGTATTTGATTGGGGGTTTTTAATTTGTTCTTTTCCTAGCTTTTTTAGTTGCAAGCTCAACTCATTGATCTTCTCTTTCTCCACTTTATGCAAGAAAACATCTAGAGATATAAAATTTCCCTTTATTACCACATTGGCTGCATCCCATAAATTTTGGCATGTTGTCTCATTATTGTCATTCTCTTGGATTAAATTATTGATAGTGTCTATGATTTGTTATTTCACCTGTTCATTCTTTAGGATAAGATTATTTAGTTTACAATTACTTTTTGGTCTATTTTCCCTTGGCCTTTTATTGAATGTAAGTTTTATTGCATTGTGATCTGAAAAAAAAATTCATTTACTATTTCTGCCTTTCTGCATTTGATTTTGAGGTCTTTATGTCCTAATATATGGCCAATTTTTGTATAGGTTCCATGAATTGCTGAGAAGAAAGTGTACTCCTTTCTGTCTCTATTCAATTTCCTCCAAAGATCTATCATATTCTATTCTTTAACTTCTTTCTTATTTATTTTGTGATTTGATTTATCTAGTTCTGAGAGACAAAGGTTGAGATCTCCCATTATTATAGTTTTGTTATCTATTTTTTTTTTTTTTTATAAATCTTTTAACTTTTCCTTTAGGAATGTGGATGTTACACCACTTGGTGCATAAATATTTCATATTGATATTGCTTCATTATTTATGGTACCCTTTAGCAAGATATAGTTTTCTTCCTTATCTCTTTTAATTAGATCAGTTTTTGATTTTGCTTGATCTGAGATTAGGATGGCTACCCCTGCATTTTTTACTTTACCTGAAGCATAATAGACTTTGCTACATCCTTTTATCTTTACTCTGTATGTATCACTCTGCTTTAAATGTGTTTCTTATAAACAACATATTGTAGGATTTTGGCTTTTAATCTAGTCTGCATTTCACTTACATTTTATAGAAGAGTTCACCCCATTCACAATTACAATTAAAACTATTAATTGTGTATTTCCTGCCATCTTATTAACCTCAAATTATACTTTTCTCTTTCCTTTTCCCCTTTTTCTCCTCCCTCCCCCCCAATATTTTACTTATGAGCAGTACTTGTCTCAAGCAGTCCTCCCCCTTTAGAGACCCTTCCCCTTTCTTACACCTTTCCCCTACTATTTCTGTTTTCCCTTCTATTTAGCCTACCCCTTCCCTTTGTGCCTTTCCCCTCCCACTTTTCTATAAGGTGAAAGAAGTTTCTTGGTGAAACCAAATATATCTAATATTCTTTTATTTTTTGAGCCAAATCTGATGAAAGTAAGATTCACAAAATATTTGTTACCCTCCCTTCTTTATCTCAATTATAATAGGTTTTCTTTGCCTCTTTCTGAGATGTAATTTCCCTCATTTTTTCTGTTACAATCCCCTTTCCACCTCCAGTTTCTTTTTATATTACAACAGTAAAATCAGATTATATTACAACAGTAAAATCAGATTATACATGTATTCTCTCTCTCTCTCTTTCTATGCTTCTCTTGAGTTCTATATTTGGAGGTCAAATTTTTTGTTTAGCTCTGGTCTTTTCATCAAAAATAAGTGGAATTCACCAGTTTCATTGAATCTCCATCTTCTATCCTAAAAAAGAAAGCTCTTTTAGTTTAGGGGGGTAATTTATTCTTAGTTGCATTCCAAGTTCCTTCACCTTTCAGAATATGAGATTCCAGGCCCTTCCATCTTTTAAAGTAGAAACTGCTAGGTCCTGAGTAATCCTTATTGTGGCTCCTTGGTATGTGAATTGTTTCTTTCTGATTGCTTGTAGTATTTTTCCTTGGTCTACTAGTTCTGATATCCAGCCAAGATATTCCTTGGAGTTTTAATTTTGGGGTCTCTTTCAGGAGAATATCCCCTACTTTTAAAAGTTTCTGGTTCTTGTTTATTCTGAAGGAATGCCTTCAAAACTCTTAAAATAACATCTTCAGGCTAATAATTATTGATCTCAGACAAAGTCAAACTTAAAAATTCAATCAAGAAAAAAATCTATATTATATGTCAGCCATATTAATATTGTTTTGGATGCATTTCTAAGTATGTATAAATGTGCATGTGTATATATGTGTGTGTATTATATATGTATGCAGATAGGTGTATATATATATGGATAGATATGTGTGCATATATATCTATATAAATATATCTGTGCTTAACTGTAGTCTGCTTATGAGAGTTAGGAGGGGATAAAATGGGGAAAAAAATAAAGTAAAAGGTGAAAACAGAGAACAAAAGAGTAATGTACAAGGAAGTGAAGAAAAGATAGACAGTCACATATATGTTTTCTGGAAATGGAAATTTAATGTCACATATTTTGAATCCTTTCTGATTTTCTGCTGGGCATATGGCAATTTTTAAAAGAATTTTCTTTTTTACATCTTCCTGTCAATTTTTTCTTATTTTATATCTAATTTTAAATAAATATTTAAAAATCACATCTTCAAAAACATCATTAAAAAAAAAAAACAAATTCACTGTATTTGGCATATTCAGGTGATGTTTACTTCTCACCCCAAAAATAAAACAAACAAACAAACAATTTTTTTTAGTGCTTTATAAAGTATAATAACTAAGATTTTTAAAAATGAAATATAGGACAGAATGTGAGGAGTTTCCAGGTATGGGCTCTGTATTAGTGGTATAAGCTTTGAACTTTATCTAAAACAAAGCTGATTTTCTGGCACTCAGATGTTTAAGAAACTGGATATTTATGATATGGTTATGAAATATGTGGCACAATGGAAACCTGGGAAAATTTCAATTAAAAAAAAGCAACAGCAATTTATAGTCAAATCAGATCCAGATGGGAATGACTATAGGAAAAGAATTACCAACAGGAATAGTATCTGCTTGATCTTCCTATCCAGAATCAGTCAATAAGCATTTATTAGGCACTATCTACCAGGCACTGTGCTAAACAGTAAGGATATAAAGAAAGACAAAAACATAATCCATACTCTCGAAGAATTCACATTCTAATAAAGAAATTAAGCACAAACAATTATATACACATAAAATATAGACAGAGTATTTGGAAGATAAGGCATCTAGGTGGCAGGGTATATAGAATTCCTGGCTTGGAGACAGAAAAACTTATCTTCTGAGTTCAAATCTGGCCTCAAGCATTTAATGGGCAAATCATTTAACCTTTTTGTCTCAATTTTTTTATTTGAAAAATAATCTGGAGAAGGAAATGGCAAACCACTCCAGTATCTTGGCCAAAAAAAAACCCACATGAAGTCATGAAGAGTCAGACATAAGAAAAGAACAACAAAAGTTGGGAGATAATCTTAGAGGAAAGATACTGTAGTTAGGATGGGGAACCAAGTAAAACTTTTTGCCCTACTTGGGATTTGAGTTAACTTTTTTTTTTTAAGATTAAACATGTGCAAAATAAACCCTTTCCAATAATAATTCTAATGAGAATCTCAGTTTTGAGGAGATTGGAAGAGAGACTCAGTATTATTCAATTCAGCCCAACACTTTCTCATGTCCTTTTTAGAATCATTATCAATACTTTGTTAAATCTATGGGTCAGTTTTCCTTCCTGAAGATTTGAACAGATTGTTATGTTTCATGTTAACCTAGCAAAGGGGTGGTGATAACAGAGGGAGTGAGAGATCTTTATTTCACTGGAGAAGTAGTTATGTTATCATATAATTAAGACTGGAGCTTGAGATAAGGACAGTTTGATTGCTTCTAAGCCACCTGGTCCAAGTGACAATAGGAGGGGGCCCCAGGCAAAGTATTCAAGGGGAAACTTTGGGTGTATTGGTAATAGAGTTTGGGTAAGAGGTCATCAGAAAGTAAACATCCATTTTTTTTTTACAAATTTTACAAATATTTTCTTCTTTTACAAGATATGTGCTATTATTATCCACATTTTACAATTGAGGAAACTGAGGCAGACAGATTAAAAGATTTGACCAATGTTATTTGACACTAACTGTCTGAGTTTTAATTTGAATTCAGGTCTTTCTAACCTCAGGCAGAACCCAAGGAAATAGTTGTGAGTAGTGAGGAATATGGAAGGATTAACTTCCTGGGAGCACATAAAATGAGCAATTAGTCCCCCTAGAATAGTGGCAAGAAAGAGGCATTTGAATGATTAGTGAATATTTACATGTGTCCACCACATGAACCCATGACTAATATCCTTGATAGTTACTAGTACCCCACTGACATAATTATTCAGTTCCAGGCCAAAATTACCTTCCAAATAGGAGGGCAAACTACCCTCCTAGGCATGAATGTAATTCTACCAAAAATTAAGGCTGACTTTTTATGAATGAGGTTATTGATCAGCAACCATGCCCATATGTCCTATCAAGTTTGAGAAGGACTGCATAAGTGGACCTTTCTTTTCTCATGGGCTTCAGGCTGACCCCTAATTTAATAGAACTAGAGGAAGGAATTACCATGCATGGAATTCTACTTTTTGGTTCTAATATTTCCAGCTTGAACATGGCACCAATGACTGGATCATTCTAGCCATTTCTGGCAGTCAGTGACTCTGGCTGCTTAGGCCAGAGGATGTCAGGGTTCAAGATTGGACTATGGGAAGTTAGGAGTTGAATTAAACAAATATGGTATAACTAACTATAGCTAATAAGAAGTTTCTCCCATGGAGATGACCTAAGGTGGAAACATGGGACTTTGGATAAACAATCATTTAGTAGGGAGTACATAAGGATTGCCTTCCCTTGTCCTTGTCCTTTTCCAGATCTGACAGAAATCTGAGCTCCTTGCAGACCATTTCTCCTTGAAATAACTGACTACATCTTCACAGGATAATGAAAGATCACAGGAAGCTGTCTTACCATGTATCATGAGATTAACGTTTAAAAACAATAATTTTTGTGACCCAGGATGATAACTTGCTTACATATTTAGATTTTGGTTGCTTTATTGGGCCAGCTATGATCATGGTCTAGCACAAGCATCAAGATAGAAATGATATCTACAATGCTTTGGGGAAATCCTATTAGACTGTTAGACTGTTACTCCTCCCATGGAGCAAGGCAATTTATTTTAGGAGGCTTGTAGATGTGAAACATAACTAAACTTGCTTTGGGGATTTCCCCTAGATTTCTACTTTGGGGTAGAAGTATAAAAAAGCCCACCTTTTTAAGAAAACTCTGAATTTTCCTTTTGGTGTCAAATTGTTCTCCAAATTAATCTGGGCTCTATGAAAGCCCAAAGCTAGAGTCTCTTTCCTGGGAGGATACTCCATTGGCCATAGATCATGATTACAAAGGGATGCTGTTGGAAATTTCAATAACATTGGCATTTCATTCCCCGAAAAATTCACTGCTTTGGGGATGTTTGTGTAATGTTTCACCCTATACCTTTCAATCCCTACCAAAAGAACAACAACAACGATAACAACTTTTCATGCTCTAGAAAATCTAATCAAAAGTTTTCTTTGTACAAAATATGGGGCAGAATGTGAGTAGTCCCCAGGTGCATGTACCATATTGCTGTCTTATAAGTTTTGGAGCCTTATCTAAAACAAAACAGATTTGCTGGCATGTAAACCTTTTCAAGAAACCAGATATTGAAGCTGCAGTTAGGAAATATGTGACTCAATGGAAACATGCATGAAAATGTTGGTGAAAAAAATAGAAGCAACAGAGATCTATAGTTAAATTGAATGCAGATGGGATTGAGCGGTCCTACAGGAGAGAATGAGCAACAGGAACAGGTTCTCCTCAGTATTCTGATAGATGCTCATGCACAACAGCAGTATCAAATTGGGAGATTGTTACTTTGTTTCCTTTGGTTTCCTGAGATGTAATTATTTTTTTGCAATTAGAGAATTTGTTTTTCTTTCCAAAAAAAATATTCAGTGTCACAGTGAATAAAATGGAAATTATAAACAAGATTCTAGATTCACATGTTATAAGCAAAAACTGACTTTCCCTCTAGTGTCTGAGGTTGCTTCTCATATATCAATAAGAGGCATTGTGAACTGTGAAAATGTCATTTTGGTATTGAGGGTGCCAATATTTCTGTATTTTTTAGTGTCTCTCTCATCCTGCTTACCAAATTAATAATTTCCCTTTACTTTTCAGTTAATAGATAGGTTTTGTCATTTTTTATATCATTATAATTTCCCAACCCATAATAGCACACTCTGTAACAAAGCGTATTTAAACAAAAAACACCTCCAGTTTCTGGCAAAGGATGTCTTCTTCCAAACTTAGTGTTCATCATGTATCTCTTGAAAAGCGAGAGCTCTATTTAGCCTCATTCTTATGGAATCAAGATGGATTATTATACTATTAAGGACTCTGAAGTCTTTTCTTGTTATTTTCTTTTACATTGTTTTGACCTATTTACCTCCTCATGTTCTTTCTAAGTCTCTCTGAGTTTTTAAATTCATTTGAATTTTCTATGAATTTGTAATTCATCATTTCTTAAGGCACAATGCTATCCCATTACATTCATATACCACAATTGGTTCAGTTATTCCCTTCCCAAAATATCTTCTCTTGAAACAAAATTCAGCTATATAAAGACAACTAAAATGGTTTGACCATCCCTGCCCTCTTCGTTCTGGCCTATGCTACCACTATTGCTCATTCATCTGTAGTGGCTGGTCTTGCTGACAGCTGTGGTAAAATGGGCTATATCTTCCAAAGGGAGCTGATGGTTTTATAAATACAATACTTTAGAAACTAATCACTTAAGCATAAGCACCCTCCAATTGTTTCCACACAGCTGGGATAACTGAATCAAATGATTTTAATCCTCAAAATAATTTTCTTGCTTTTTAACATAGTTTGAATGCCCCCATTGAGGACCAGTATTTGATATAGATATGTTTACATAAACACAGTCAAAATCATTTATTGTTAGTAATTTGGAGGTGTCATTACTTTTTTAGTTATCTTCTCAGTAAGCACCAGGGAGTGAGCCAGATGCTGAAGGAATCCTTCTTGATTCTAAAAATTTCATTATCACATTCATTTTCTTTTAATATTGACTATGCACCTGAAGGATAGGTAGTATTGGGAACACATTTTAAAATGAATTACATTTCCTAATTAAACCACTTCAGGAAATGTTATGCTAAATTTTTATACAAGTTAGCTAGTCTTTTAGAATTTGTATGTGTGTATGCGTATGTGTAAATTTATCATGATTTTATTTATTTATTAAATTTATTTATTTATATAATAAATTATAAATTTTTATTTATTTATTTTCTGAGGCTGGGGTTAAGTGACTTGCCCAGGGTCACACAGGTAGGAAGTGTTAAGTGTCTGAGACCAGATTTGAACTCAGGTCCTCCTGAATTCAGGGCTGGTGCTCTATCCACTGCGCCACCTAGCTGCCCAAATTTATCATGATTTTAAAAGGATTATATTGGACTTGGAAACATTCCCCATTGTCTATGAGCTCACTTGAAGAAAATGACTTTGTTATTTACATATTATTCACATAATATGAATTGTCATTATTCATAGCTCTGCTGATTTTTGTTAGAAAGTTATATGTGTGTTTGGGGGGGTATGCATATATCCTTAGATAAAAGAATGGGATAAAGCTTAAAACCAGTAAAGACTAATGTGAAGGAGTTTAATTTTGAAAATAACTAGTATTTAAAACACAGAATGAACATTTTTGGATGTTCTGATGGACTACGCATATTTATTATGGATTATTTTTATTTTGTAATGGGGGAGGGGAAAAGAGAGATAATGAAAACATGTAAAAATAAACAAAATGCTCCCCTTCCTCTAAAGGAAAATAACCAATTAAGTTACAAGAGGATTGTTTGAAACTATTAAATCTGGCTACCAAGTCGAATCTTGTCAAATGCTGGGTTATGTCATGGGGGTGAGGTGGGTGAGAGGGAGTGATCGGATAGAGAAGTTCAAATTAGTTAAATTTAACTTTAAGACAAGATAATGAAATTGATTTGGGAAGCCCAGTTTCATGGTGATTAATGAGCAATATGTTATGTAGCACTTAGAAACGATAGGAATGAGAGGCAGCATGATTTATTAGTTAAGAGATTGACCTTGAAGTTGGGAATACTTGGTTCTAGACCAGCCTCTAGCAGACTAGGTGTATGATCTTGACCAACTAATCTGTAAGCATTGATCAAGTGCATATTCCAGGCATTGTGTTAGAAATTAAAGATACAGAAACAAAGGTGAAGTGGTTTCTGGCCTCAAAGGGAGACAATATATACAGAAAAATTATAGACAAAATAAATACAAAGTAATTTTTAGGGGAAGACATTGGCTATTTGGGGGACCAGAAAAATGAATTGAACTTTGAAGGAAACTAGAGATTTAAAAAGTTACAGGTGAAGAGACAGTGCAATCCAGGTACTTAAGACAGCTTATACAAAAGATCCCCAAGGGAGGTGAAATGTTATGGGTGAGGACCACCAAGAAGTAGTATTTGACTCAATCATAAAGTATGTGAAGGATAGGAATATATAAAGAACTTGAAAATGACAAGTCACTTATTCTCAGAGTGCTCCAGGACAGACCTTTTTAAACTTTTCCCACTTGTGACCTTTTTGTGCCTGAGAAATTTTTATGTCACCCAGGTGAGTGACATGGGAAACTAAGGACTTCTCAGAATAATAACTTTGGGGCAATTCAAGACAGCATCAAGGATCTGTTAATTATTAAGGCTCTGGGAAGAAGAGAAAAAGACTTGCTCTCCTAGCAGAAATACCTAAGATAACTCCCTTGACCTTTACTTAACTGCTTAGAGAAGAACCTGATTATTTAATGGCCTGGAGATATTGGAGAAGTCTCCAAACTAGCTATCTCTATTTGTTGATTGAGAAAGCCTGAGGTAAAACCAAGTCTCAGTTATTTTAGAAACCTTTAACCTCTCTGGCTTAATCCATTATTTACCTCTAAGTAAATCTCTTTATTGTGAGGGATTATGTGGTTTCTCATAAAATCATTAACTAAAGTAGATTGAACCTATAACCTAAATTTTAGTTTATGAAGGTCTGATGGGTTTGGGAAAAACAAAATTCTTTGTACAAACATTACAACAGAATACTCATATCAGCTCAAGCAAGCATTTGCAAACTTTGCCTAAATTTACTATGGTCAGCTTGTTACAAACACATCTCAATAAGTCAACTATACCGGCTTAACGAGAATTTAGCAAACCTTTGCTACTTCTATCTGAGCAGGCAGTGAAAATTAACCATTTGAGGGGAGAAGGGTCATGGATTCCTAAGACTAATCGCTTCTAACATTGTAATCAGTGGCCTCTTCCCTCTGAGAAACCCAGTGTCTGCTTTTCCCGAGATACTAATAAACTTTCTTATCTTCACTTTGAGAAATTTCTGAATAATCATTTTGAGTAAGGAATTGCATTACTGTTCCACACACAGGATATATAGGTATGTAAAATCAAGACAAATACATTTACTTATAATAAATCATAAAGAAAATTATTTAAAATAATTCTTTGGTATCCACATAATTTTACCATTTATTAAAGCCAAAAACAAATTTACTTACTAATGAACTGGAAGTAATTGTTTATTTTTACATAAAGAAGTAAATCTTGGCATAATATTTTACTGTTGTTAAATATTTTGTGACCCTTATAGTTAGTCATTCAACTCTATATGGGGTCATGACCCACAGGTTAAGAAGCTTTGCTTTAGGGAAACCCAATGTAAGACCAAGAATTGATCTGGTTGGGTTCTCCTCCAACTTCAGTCCATCCACACAACTGACAAAGTGATTTTTTTAAAGTTCAGATTAGACTTGTGTCACTTCCTTTTACAATAAACACCAGTGACTCTCACTTACCCACATGATGGTTAGGAAGTTATTTCCATTACCTTCAAGGGTAATGGAAAGAAGTTGGAAAGTTAATCACAAATGCCCATATAGATCACATACTAGGCTATTGTATTTCTCTCTCTGTGTCTCTTTTTTTTCCCCCAGAGGCAATTGGGATTCAATTACTTGCTCAGGGTCATACAGCTAAGAAGTGTTACATGTCTGAGGTCACATTTGAACTCAGGTCTTCCTGACTTCAGGGCTGATGCTCTATCCACTGCACCACCTAACTGCCCCTAAGATAAGTATCTCACTTAGAACAGTGTATGGCACATAGTAAGAGTGTAATAATTATGTGTTATTTAATTTTTGTGTTCAGGATCAAAAGCAAACCCCTTTGTTTGGCATTTTAAAGCTCTTCCCAAGCTATCTTTTCTAATTAATCAATGAGCATTTATTAAGTGACTACTATGTGCCAGCATAGAATTTTATATTTGGTTTTAGAGGTAATAAGGACACTAGAATTTATTGAATAAGGGGATGACATGTCAAGGCTTGTTCTTAAGGAAAATCACTTTGGCAACTGAGTGTAGCATGGATTGGAGCAGTGAGAGGAGAGAAAGGGATACATATATATATATAGGACATATATTGCAGCGTCAGAAATTGGATTTGCAGATTAGATAAGTGGAGTGAATATAACAGAAGAATTAAGGATGACAGCTTGTGAATCTGGATTCTTGGAGAATTGTGGTATCTTCTGTCAGGTAGGGACTCAGTGGATAGAATGCTGGGCCTGAAATCAGGAAGATTCATCTTCCTGAGTTAAAATCTGGCCTCACTTACCAAAATATATGATGTGTCCTCAGTTTCTTCAACGGGAAAATGAACTGGAGAAGGAAATGATAAACTACTCTAGTATTTTTGCTAAGAAAATCCCAAATTGGAATTAGATCATTAAGAGTTAGACATGACTCAACCTTAACAACAATTTTAGACATGCTAAATTTAATATGTTTATAGAATATTCAGCTTGAGATGTTTAAAAGGCAGTTTTATCTATATTTATATATATATATTTTATATATTTATCTATATATATTTTATCTATATTTATATTTATTGCTTCAATCTCTCTCTTTTATCAGTATGTTTTTTCCTTTTCTTCCCCTCTATGGTCCACATGAACTGACCTTCTTTCATGATAACATAACATTGTCTCTCGGGGTTACTTGCCCTGACTGTTCCCCTTACTTGGAATACATTCTTTCATCACTTCTACCTTACAAGGATTCCTTATTGCCTTTAAGACTCAATTCAAGTATTATCTCCTATATGGTACCTACCTCTCAACGGCTAGTATATCCCTCCTCTGATATATTCTGATATATATTTATGTATGTTGATATAGATATAGATATAAGGAAATATCCAGTTATATATCATGTAACATATTATGTTAGCAAAATAATATGTAGCATGAAGATTATTTTATAACATATTTGATACATATATAGCCTATTATATATAATTTATTATATAATACATTATACAATTATATACTAAATATATAATATAGATATAAAATATCATCACATATGTTATATCTGATATATGTCAACTCATAAATTAATCACACTACACATATGTTGAAAATGAATATATTGGATATGATATATATTATATCTAATATCAATTATATATTGTAAGATAATATTCATAATATATTACCTTCCATGAGTAATTTGTTATATTGTGACTCAGAGTCTAGGGCAGGGGCCCTTTCATTATTCTTCCAGTCTTAGCTGAGCATTTTTGTAATTTTAAGATAGATGTCAAGGAGAAAATATATTTGGCATGGCCATGGGAAAGCCACTTGTATTCTCTGGTCCTCAGTTTACTCATCTGTAAAATGGGGATAGAGGGTTGGATTAGCTGACCTTTAAATCCCATGTTCTTATGAACGAAGAAGTTTTTCTCCAGAGCATTAAGTTGATGCCTACCCTTAATTGAATACAACTGTTGTAGTTCCTCATTTTTTTGCTGCCATTTCTCCAACCATTTGCTGTTTTTTATTACTGGGAGTAATGCTAAAAATGTTGCCCACCCCCAAATGTTATTACATAGTTTTTGAAATCTCTTCATCTCAATCCACTGGCTCTCTCCATGAAAAGAAACAATGCAGAGAAGAAAAAAAAAACTGAGTAGAAACATATATTTATTTTTCTTGACTAGTTTGGGAACAAAATGGCTGTATGTCACAAAGAACATTGTGTTGCCTGCAAAGAGAAGGGTTAAGATAAAGGGATTGAGGGAATTTTCCATAGTAATCCATCTTCATATGAAAACTTCCACTGTGTTGTATAAAGTAAGGATGTTTTGTTTCATTTTATGTGGCACTTTCAAATATCTACCCATTTTGCAAATGGTTTTAGTAATCTAAAGGTGGGCCTTAAGTGGTGGGAGAGCAAGAAATGTGTCAAGAAAGGCCTCCTTCCAGAGGGTCATTCTCTAGCCTGAAGAAAATACCCCCATAGATCTGACACTTCAGGGAATAATCTCTTCTATGACTTCAAGTCCTCTTGTCATGATCCAGGAGAATCATGATCCAGTCCAGCCCTCAGATTCTTCTTTGGTAGACAGACTATGTTCATTAGTTTTTCCTAGGCTCTTTCTCACTGCTTCATCCTGCCCCACCTTTCCATGTGCAGCAGAAGATGTTCCAGCTTTAACAGAGAGGCAATCTGATCCAGTAATTCCTGCCAGGATTTTGCCTCCTTGTCTCTGTGACCTTTCCTTTTTTTCTTCTGGAAGCAAAGGCAGAGATTTGGGTGTGTGAACTGTGTTGGTTTCATCAGTTTTATTAAGCTGAAGTTAGTTCTCTTGGCCATGTGGGTTTGGGAAGACTTCCTTTGTTGAAAAGGAGTCTCAGACTACACTGTGAACATGGTATAATTCTGGAAGTAAAAGGATGCTTTGGTTCCATATGCTACTTTCCAGCAATGATGGGCAGAAATCCAAAAAATAGCATTAGTGCATGGGACAGACTAGACTAGAATCTGATGGCAACTTTGCCCATGCTTGCAGGTTTCAGGCATGAGTATTTGACAAGAGTATGTGTCTCAATGTTTCAGCCTATTTCCAATTTCAAGCCTTCTCTGGCTTGATGATTGGCATGTGCCAAAACATTCTAGCTATGGGTGGAGGAAGAAGGGTGAGGAGGCCTGTTGGTTCTCAGTATGTTTTGAATTTTGGTTCCTTCCTTCATCCTTGGTTGTCAGCCCAACAAATCAGAATGCACTTAGAAGTAGAGAAGTTGTTTTTTATATTCCAGGAATTTGCTACATGATTAGTTGATTGACAATTGTAGGAAAATGATGATGATATGTACATAGCCATCTTCCCCATCTCCACCTAATACTGCTGATATATACAGCCCAGAATAAGTACTTGCTAGAGTTCTTCTTCCCAAGTATGATTTGCTTGGAAATATATAAGTGTACGTTGCCCAAATAGAATGAATAGATTGAAGAGAAGAAGAATTTTCACCTAAGAAGGAAGAAAACAAGCCAAAATTATGGTCAGAAGCTGAGGCACAAAGTTCTGAGCCTGATCAATTTATTAGTGAAGTGTGAATTTGCCATTATATTGGATCTTAGCTTGGAGAGTACAAAACAAAGAACAAGACTTTGTAAAAAGGGGACAAGTAATGATTAGTTAAAAGAGCTCAATATTATGAATGGTGAAATATCATGATTTATTACAGAATTAAAGCACGAGGGACAATATGCTTGGAAATTGGCAATGGGGCTAGTAAAAACTCTTTCCTTCCTCCATGATTAAGAAATGTTTGTTGTTTAAGAGCAACCGTGAAGTTAGAGATAATCGATCAGACTTCTTTGGATAGCAAACCAGATAGCCTTGAAGGATACTAGACCAGACTATTTGGTGTCTACCTGTATCTTTCAAGGATATCGGATTTCCTTAAGACAAGGAAAGGACAATGGATAATGGGAGATAAGAATTTCTAAATTTAACTCATTTCAGGCCAGCTGAATTTCTGAAGTAAGCTCAGAGACAATCAGGACAAAATCAATTAACTGTAAATAGAATTAATTTAAAAAGACAAAAAACCAATCTGATTAAATCAGTACTTACTTTAAGGCAGCCACTTTGCTTTACAAATCTTAACTCCCTCCATCTTCAAAACAATCATGCTCAGGATCACAGAGCCACTAAATGTCTGAGGCCACATTTGAACTCATATCTTACTCCAGGTTCAGTATTCTATCCATTGTACCATCTAGCTGCATCTGTTAACCTTTGCCTGTTAAAATAGATTCTTCTTTCTCTAACTCCAAAGATTTAGTGTTTAAACTCTATTCCTATAACTTTTTAAAAAAATGAATGAGCATGCATTCTCCACCCCCACCCTCATTGGAAAGTGAAAAAGAAAACAAAACCTATGTCACAAATTTACACAAATCAAGTAAAACAAATTTCCTACATTGAACATGTCAAAAAATGTATATCATTCTGGACTTTGTACCTATCATATCTCTGTCTAGAGGCGAGTAGCATATTTCATTTAAGTCTTTCATGGATATTTATCTTTATAATATTCTTATTACTGAAAAGATTTTTCTCTTTGTTCTGCTCTTATAACCCTACATCAGTTTATACAAGCCTTCCTGGGTTTATCTGAAATGTTCCTCTTCATGATTTCTCATGGCATAATATCTAAATGTGCCCTTAACTAAATGGGGTTCCCAGTTTTGTGTTAGTCACCTATTTTAAGCCAGGTCTCTATAGTCAAAGTAATCTTGAAATAGACAAAACCAGGATTTTATTTCCCTTATTTACCCATATTGATTATCTGAATTACTTAGATTTTCAGATTATCAGGTGCTGACAACAATTTATCCTTAAGCTAATACAACTCTCAGAGTCTTGTGAGTCATCAAATTTATGAACCTAGTTTCCTATAGATTATACATAAGAATAAGAAACAAAGTGATTGAGTATGGTCTTCATAGCCACTTAGTAATAACAGCAAATTTATTATGGATTGGTGCAAAAGGAACTCTGACAATATGGAAATTCTATGGCACATTCCTACTGGGTACACCGAGAGAACTTGCCTTTCATTAAAGAATCCTTGGCCAGAAAAAACTCACAACTGTTTTCTAAAATAGTTTTTCACCTAGTTACCAGTCAAGGATATGATAAACAGAACAGGAAACTTCTGTAGTCTCTGTGTGTTCAGTACACCCTCTAGCTAACATTGTGTCTTTACTTGAGGTGATTGTGTCTGAAAACATAACTGAGACTCAACATACTATTTTATGGATCAGGTAATTTATTCCCTGTCTCCTCTTGTCTTTGACATATGCCATCAAACTTTCAGCACATATTAGTCTTCTCCAGTGGGGGGGAAAAAAAAAAGAGAGAAAACAAAACAAAATGTATTGGGCAGGATTCATGCCAAAAAAAAAAATTAAGCATTTTCAAAGGTTTTTTTTTTTGCCTTTTCCCATGTATAATATGAGAGAAAAGTCCCAGGGTGTGCCACTCATAAAAACTGGGTGTGAGACATTCTGGGAAAAAGAGAGAACAGGATTTCTGGGGTCTTGGTGGTCATGTGGACCTGAGTATGAAAATGAGAATCTGTGTGCTATTCAATGCATGATAGTTTCCTGAGTCAAACTAGGAGCTGAAGGTATTGTGAGGATCTTCTGATGCCACAGAATGCCATAGAAATGTAAGAGTGATTTCTGGGAAATGAGAAATAGTTCAGGCTTATCTGTACTGTAAAGAGAGAGTAATCTAAGATCCCACAAAAAAGTAGATGAGCAGAGAGACACCAACAGTTGTTTTCAGTGAGGTCATAAATTGTATTCATGCTACAGGGCTTTTACTTAATTTTTTCCAGGTTTTCTCGAGGGGATGCTGGTGATGGAGTGGGATAGGGCATTAAGTTTGATGCTGCGAGGAAGGGAGTGGGCTATAACCACCCTCATACTACCTAGTCTGGAAAAACCACTTCTTTGTTCTCTACACACCTGTGTGTGTGTGTGTGTGTGTGTGTGTGTGTGTGTGTGTGTGTGTGTGTTATGTATGTATAAGATATAGGTCATGTTAGCATAATACTTACACAATTGCTACTCTCAGAATGAGCCAAATTAAATTTTTTTTACAGGGGCTAAGCCCCAGGAGGAGGTATACCAGCCATAAAGGTTACTTATTATTGAGAAGCTTCAGAGACATCCTCAGTCAGAGATTTGGGTGAACTCAGAGGTGTGAGTTCTAAACAATAGGTTTCAAAAGTAAAACAAATGTTCCAATATGGATTAAGAATAAACAAAACACAGGAGGCAGTATAGTGATCTGGCTTTGGGGTCAAATCTAGCCTTTGACACACATGGAATCTGTGACCTTGAGGAAATTCTTTAACTTCTCAGAACTTACAGTGCTGTAGGGTTGCATTGGTAAAAGGAGTTGTTTCATTGGTACATATCATTCACATATCCAGTCATGTCCTGAGTAGGAATTCAGAGAACTTGCTCTGTTCTTAATTTTTTATTTCCCCAAGAGATTTTATTTTACCAGCTCCTTACACTTCCAAAACATTCTCTAGTTTTATCTTTCCCTGCTTAATTCAGCCTCCTGTTCTGCTAAAAATAAGCAAGGCACACATTAAAGAAATGAAACCGTGTGTGTGTGTGTGTGTGTGTGTGTGTGTGTGTGTGTGTGTGTGTGTGTGTGTGATGTGAACTAATGCTTGTGGGTAATTGACTGGGAAGGCCCCTCCCAAGTGCCTGAGTCCTCCTCAATTTGGAAGAACTCATAAAAGCTCTCTTAGTGGAACTGGCTTAGTTGTAGCTTCGATGCCCATGTATAAAATGGAAAAGACAGCTGCTTTGTGTTTTCAGGACGAATTCAGCTGAAACTCATTGGAAATCCAATCTGAGTCTAACAGCAATTCCAATGGCTAACTTCATCTGATTGCGTTTCCAGCTAGTCAGGATGGCTGTCAAGCCCTTTGTCCTGCTATTCCCCTCAGACCAAATTGGGAGTCTCATGAATAAACCATGAACTTTCACTGGCCCAACTCACAAGGGTATTTTCAGTGTCTCTCTATCTCTTGGAATTCCAGACAGTTTTGATGAAACTCATGAGTGATATGAAAAAGCAAAAAAAAAAAAAAAAATATATATATATATATATATATATATATATATGTATATATAATTATTATTATTATTAAAGTCTCTCTAGAAGTTTCTTAGGAGATTTTCAGATTTCAGATGAAAAATCCCTTCTTTATGTTATGAATATGTCAACTTGTTTGCTCAGAAAATTCTCTCATCTCACACTTGGCTGATTTGCAGTGATAATATATACGTGAAGAAAAAATATATAACTCAAGTGTTTTGGGAATCCAAGAATAATCTTATGCTTTCTTCTAGGGTTTTTATCCATCCCAGGGATGGATGAAATTGTTTGTTTTAGAGGAGACACCAAGTTGATCTCTCATATTCAAGTTGACCCCACTCTGTGGCAAATTTAGAAAAAAATTGAATATCTTTATTTCAGCAGAAGTGGGAGGCACTAAAATGCTCCATGAAAACCCTTCTTAGTGAGCTGTGTGGAGGAAATCCATAAGTGATGCCTGAAAAAAAAAGAGTGAGTGGGACTCTAAATTTGTGTTCTAAATCTGGATAATGATGTATAAAAATATAGTCTGTTACAAAAGATAAAGTGGTGAGGGGGAGATAGTTGGCCCTAATATCAGGAGGATTTGGACTAGACTACTCCCATCTATACTTATTAGCTTGTGAACATGGGCAATTAACATAGTTTTGCTGAAATTCATTTTTCTCATCTGCAAAATAGTGATAGTGATGCTTCTATTATTTACCTTTTAATATTATTGTAAGGCTTGGATGAGATATTATATGTAAAGATTTGCAAAATTTATAGTATTTGTAAATATCAGCTATAATTATTTTAAAACACTTATAAAATAGCTAAGTTTAATTTTAATTTTTACATCATAAAAGATTTTGCTTTGTTTTATTTTATAAAAAGAATATTAAAGATGGTGTTGGATAATTGGCCTGGAGACCAGGAAAACATAGGTTCAAGTCATATCTTTAATATGTCTTGAGTAAAAAGTCCAAATAGATAACAGGCATATTATCTTTGAGCAAAATAATAGGATGCTGAACCTATTAATAAAGGGGTCATAGTTTTCCTTAATTTGAGCCAGAGATAGACCTCAAGTATTTATTAGCTGTGTGACTCTGAGCAAGTCACTTAATTGTTTGTCTCAGTTTCCTCATTTGGAAAAGGAGCTAGAGAAAGAAATGATAAACCACTGCAGTGTCTGCACATGACTGAACAACAACAACAAAAATACCCAAGATGAAGACTTAATTCATTTTTAACAGATTAAAACAAAGAATTGAACAGGGGAGGTGACATTATAGAGTTGTGGACAACATCATTAATTACATAGCTGAGGTGAGGGGAACAATATGATTGATTGGAAGCTGGGAATTTAAGGACTAGCAACAATACTCTCCTTCCCCTCTTGGACTAAAAAGTATTTATTGCTTGAAGCCAAATGCAAAGTTAAAAGATTGTGACCCAGACTTCTTTCGATAACAATTAGATATCCTTGAAGGATACCTTGGTAGGGTAAAGATAACTAGGTGAGACTCCCTAGTGTCTACTCTCATCCCCCAAGGATAGCAATATTTCTTGAGTCAAGAATAGAATAGCAATGAACAATAGGACTGGAATCCTAAACTTAACTCATTACAAGTGATCCAAATTTCAAAATCCAGGGGTAAAGAACCATTGCAACATCTTATACTTCTCTTTAATCACAAACAGTTGAAAAAAAGGCTACTAGTCATATGCCTCAGGAGGCAAATTGTAATGTTCTCTGGGAGCAGGTTTCTTTTCAGTTCAATAATTCAGTTCAGATTCAATAATCACCTCAAATGCAACCAGGAGTAAAAGTACAAATCCTTTATTGTTTCCTTCAAAGTCTTGTCACTTTTCCTGGGGCCCAGTTAGCTTTCTTAGAGGCCTATCTCTCTCCTTGATACCCAAGAGCTCCTGCTTCTAGTCCTTTGCCTCTACCAGCTTCTGCCTCTAGCTTCCTCTGAATGAGCTTCTCGTGGGCTTGAGACCTCCTCCTTATATGCCCCACACTGAGTATACACCAATCATTATATTACTAAGAAACCATTATTTGTTGTATTAAATTAATGCTAATCTCCTCAATTCCATTTAATACCTTATTTCAAGTTCTGGCCCATAACATCTCCTTGTAGGATCAGATCAATCATACTAAACCATGCTAAATTACATAACTATTGTCTCTATCAGTTCCACTGTTTTAGTACTTTGTAAGAATTCTAACACAAATTTGATAGTAACAAATGAACTTCCGACAAGTAGTTCTATATGATGAGAAATTTCCTAACAATTATTGCTGGCCAAGAATGGAACGGACTGCCTTAGGAATGAATGAATGCATGAAGCATTTATGAAGCCCCTATTGCATACTATAGACTGTTAAATGCTTTACAGATTTGATCTAATTTGATCCTCAGTATTGTGGGAGGTAGGAACTATCATTATATCTATTTTACAGTTGATCAAAGCAAAGCATTTAAGAGATTAGGTGAATTGTCAAGCCAGAAAGTGCTACACAGTAGTAAATATCTGAGGTAGGATTTAAATTCTGTGTCATGCTGACTCCAGCCCACATTCCATATGCACTGTACCACTTTTCTGCCTTAGGTGATACAGGGCTTCTCATTCCTGCAGATAGTTAGGTGAATGCTAGATAACCACTTGTTGGAACATTACAGAAAGGAATCCCTTTCAGATACTGATTGAACTGTGGCCCTTTCAACTTTAAAATTTTGTGATTCCTTGTACTTTCGTGATGATCTCTCTTATCCTACCTAGGGATACTTGCATTTAGAAAAAAACTTGATATAATGGCAGATCCTTAATGTGTGTTGAATTTACTTTTCAAATTGAATTTTATTTTCAAAGACATTTTTTCTCTCCCATTTCTTTAATGCCCTTCCCCACCTTGAGAAAACAAGAAAAACAAAATCCCTGTTACAATCAACGTATTGGCAAGTAAAACAAAATTTCTCATTGGTCATATCTAAAAAAATTGTCTCAATCTTTGTTCTTTATCTATCTCCTCTCTGTAAGGAGTTGGCATCATCTTCCATTCTGAATCCTCATGAATTTTGGTTGATCAGTGTGTTGATTGGAGTTTCCAATTTTCCTTTTTTTTTAAAAAATAGTTTTAATTAGCCAAGGTCTGTCTTCTCATCCTCCCACCCCAATGAGAACATAGGAAAACAAAAAACTCATTACAAAAATGTGTAATCAGTTAAAACAAAGTTCCACATTGTATCCTAAAATATTTGTTTCATTTTGCATTCCGAGTCTTTCATCTCTCAATCAGGAGAAAACATTTCTATAGCATGTTTCATTATTAGTTCTTGAGAATCTTGGTTCATCACTGGACTGGTAGAAGTTCAGTAAAGTAGTATTTTATCACATTATTACATACCACAGCTTGTTTATTCATTCAATATACATTGAATGTATGAATTCATAACATTTATTAAGCACCAACTATGTGCCAGGCACTGTGCCAAACACTAGGGATAGATACAAAAAGAGAATATCCTAATTTGTGGGCAATCCCCAAGATTCCTATACTTTGTCACATCAAAAAGAGCTATAAATGCTTTTGTAGAGTTATCCCTTCCACTTCTTGGAAAGGATAAATATACTGGCATTATGGTTTCAATATATTGCAAGTCAGCATATGAAATTAAGTGGGAATTTTGGGATAGTTTTTCAGAAGCCATAGATGACACATGAAGGCCAGTAGATGACATAGAGCCAATGACAAATACTTAACTCACATTTTACAATAAAATATTGTAAACACCTCACAAAAGCAAAGTAAAAAATTCAGATTTCTTCTCTGTTCTGAAGAGAGGGTCAAAAATTTTATTCAGATTTGGGGAGCAGAGCCAAGATGGTGGAGAGGAGACACTTCTTTCTCTGAGCTCTTCCCAATGTCCCTCATTAACAGCAAATCAAACCTTTGAACTGATTTTGGAGTGACAGAACCCCCAAATATTTAGAGTGCAACAAATTCTCAGCAAAAGATAATTTGGAAGATCTTCAGAAAAGGTCTGTTTTAATTAAGCACTTGGTGGGAGACTGAGTGCAAATGGCTGAGCACAGGCATGTGAGTGCAAACAGTGCAGAGACCCATGGCGGTGTGAGGCCCCTCTCACTGTGGAAGATCTACAGCAGTGCTGGCTACTCTGTCCTAGTTGCAAGCTAGTAGATCAGCAGATTAGCTGTAAGACATCTGATGCAAATACAAAAGGCAAAAAATGAGTCCTTCAGAATGTCATAGGACCTGGCCTCGCCTACCCAGCACCAGAAGTTAGTCAGCACCAATCCAGTGCAGCCACTGTTGCTTGTAGAGGAAACTTAGACAATCTTCCCTTTGCCCTAAAATCAGACCTCAATCTTTTAAAAAAATATAATCAAAGAAGCAAAAATAACTCCGATCACAGATAGTTTTTATGGAAAAAGAGAAGAATAAATTTCAATCCCAGAAAACACTAAAAGCAGATTGTCTCCAGATAAAGTCCCAAAGGATATGAATTAGTCCTCATCTCTCAAGGATCTCTCAGAAGAATTCAAAAAGGACCTTAAAAGAGAGTTAGAAGAAAAATGGGAAAAGGAAGTGAGAACTTTGCAAGAGGGTTTGGAATAGGAAACAGAAATCGTGAAGAAAATTCCTTACAAAATAGATTTAGCGAAATGGAAAAAAGCATATATCCTTACAAAATGGGAAAAGAAAACAACTCCTTGAAAAATAGAATTTGTGAAATGGAAAAAAAAAAAAAACCCATAGAACAAAACAACTCATTTAAAAATTCAATTGGCCAAATACAAAAGAAACTACAAAAGGTAACTTAAGAAAATAATTCACTAAAAATTAGAACTGAAGAAATAGAAATGAATGACTCAATGAGATATCAAGAATCAGTCAAACAAAAAAAAAAAAATAGAAGAAAATGTAAAATACTTCATTGGAAAAACAATTGACCTGGAAAATAGATCTAGAAGGGTTATTGGGCTTCCTGAAAACCATGATGAAAAAAAGAGCCTAGACATTATCTTTCAGGAAATCATCAAGGAAAACTGCCCTGATGTTCTAGAATCAGAAGTTAAAATAGCCATTGAAAGAATTCACTGATCACCTCCTGAAAGAGACCTAAAAATGGAAACTTCAAGGAATATTATAGCTAAATTTCAGAATGATCAGACCAAGAAAAAAATATTACATGCAGCTAAAAAGAAACAATTCAAGTATCAAAGAGCCACAATCAGGATTACTCAGGACCTAGTAGCTTCTATCTTAGAGGCTACTAGGGCCTGGAATCTGATTTTCCAAAAGATAAAGAAACTTGGATTACAGCCAAGAATAAACTATCCAGCTAAATTGAGCATTATCATTCAGGGAAGAAGATGGACATTCCATAATACAGGTGAATTTCATTTATTTCTGATGAAAAGACCAGAGCTGAACAAAAAATTTGATCTCCAAAAACAGAACTCAAGAGAAGCATAAAAAAGTAAAAAGAAAAGAACTCTTGAGAACTCTCTCTCTTATGGATATATTTAGAGAGTACAGGTATAATTTGATTTTACTGTGACAATATAAAAAAGAAACTAGAGATGGAAAGGGAATTGCATTGGGAAAAGAAGAAAAGGAAATAAATGGAAATTACATCTCATTAAGAGGCAAAGAAGACCTATTCTAACTGAGGGAAAGAAGGGAGGGGTTGAACATTGAGTGAATCTTAGACTCCTCAGATTTGGCTCAAAGAGAGAATATTAGGCATATTTGGTTTCACAGGGAAACTTGACTCACTCTGCAGGGAAGTGGGAGGGGAAAGGAGAAAGAAAAAGGGGAGGCTAATAGAAGGAAAAAACAATTATGCAGATTTTCCAGATCCTGGGAGCCCCTAACCTCTGGAAGGTACAGCCATACATTTTTAGAATTTGTTTTGCCTAGGACTAATCCCTCCCTTAATCTTCTGTCCTTTTAATTACCCTTCCCTCCTTCTTTTCTTTCTTCCTATGTCATTATTGAGTGAAATCTATTTCTGTACCTGTGTGTGCATCTTCTTCCTTTAATCAGTTCAGATAAAAATGAAGTTCAAGTATCAGGCACTTACCACCCTTATCCTTGTTTGTAATAGATGTCTGCTTGTGCAAACTCCTAATGTGAAATAAAATTTTCCTTATCTTTCTTTCCCTTTAACTCAATAATAAATAATAACAAAACAAACTTGATCATAGAGTAAATTCCTTCAAAATGTTTTGCTGTATCCTCCTTGCTAATATTTTATTTAATATTTTTCATAGATATTCATTACAAATATTGGTCTATTAATTTCTTTCTCTACTTTTTCTTTTCCTGATTTAGTCAAAAGGACACTCATTGAAGGAATTTGGCAGGATCCTTTCTTACCTAATTTTTACAAACAATTTGTGTATTATAGGAGTTAATTTTTAATTCTTTGAATGTCTGATAGAATTCCTTTGTAAATTCTTCTGGTCCTATTTTTTTTTTCCTTTGGGAGTTCCTTTATGGACTTCTTTAATTGAATTTTTGGCAGTTGGATTATTTAAATTCTCTATTTTTTTCTTTTAATATGGGTATTTTATAATTTTGTAAATATATGCTTCATTTACATTGTCAATTCTATTGGTATTTAATTGGTCAAAATATTTTCTAATGCTTTTCCTTTATTCTTCACTTAGTATGAATTTTCCTTTTTATTTGTGAAAAATTGACTTTCTTTTTTTTGAATAATTTTGATTGCTCTATTTCATTCTTTTTAAAAAGAGCTTTTATTTTTTATCAACCAATTCAAGTTTTTGGTTTGTTTCCAATTTTATTTATTTCTTTTTTGATTTTTGGAATTTATACTTTTGTGCTTATTAAAGTTTTTGGATCATTGCTATTCTAGTTTTTTAACTGCATTCATCAAGCTGTTAATTCTGTCTTCTACTGATGAATGTTTTGTGAAACAGATATTTTCTTTCATTTAAAAATTTAAATAATTTTTTATTCTTTATTAAATATTCCAAAACAAAACAATTACATATCTGTAGAAGACAAAAACTGAATTTATGTAAAGCTGAATTTTTGATACACTTTAATATATATATATTATATTCAACACATTGCTTTTGAAAATGTTCTTCTTTGTGCTTCCTTATTAATTTCCTTTCATGCTGTTCTGTGCAGTTGTAAAACTTTTAATAGTCTTTTTTTTTTTTTTTTTTTAATTTTGGTATCACTATTGCTTACTTTATAGTCACCTTCCTCCCTCTCTCAGAAAGAGGGGAGGGGGAGAGACAGAGACAGACAGACAGATGGACAGAGATAAAGACAGAGAGATAGAAACAGAAACAAAGATAGAGATAGAGACAGAGAGGCAGAGATAGAGACAGAAACAGACACACACACACACACACCCAAAGGTAAGGGGAGAAGGGAGAGAAGAAGGGGGAAAAAGGGAGATAGAAACTTGTAACAAGTAAGCATGATTAAGCAAAACAAATCCATACAATGGCCATTTCAAAAAGATTCTGTATCTTGTATCTACCAACTGTATTAGGAGGTAGATAATATATTTTATTTTAGGTGTAGTCATTATTTGGATCAGAATGCTTAACAAAGTTGTTTTTGTTTATAATGTTGTCTTTGTGTACATTGTTCTTGTTATGCTCACTTCACTCTATATTGGCTAATACTTTCCTGAAGTCATCTCATCATTTCGTTTTTTAATGGTATTTTATTTTTCCAAATACATGCAAAGATAGTTTTCAACATCCAACTTCACAAAACCTTATGTTCCAATTTTTTTCCCCTCTTCTCCCCCTTCTCTCCAAGACAGCAAGCAAACTGATATAGGTTAAACATATGCAATTCTTTTAAACATATTCCCATATTCGTCATGCTGAACAAAAAAAATCAGATTAAAAGGGAAAAAGGCATACATCTCATATTTCTTATGATACAATAACATTATAATATAGTCATATATCACAGCCATCACCCAATTAATAAGCATTCCTTTGATTCTTGTTAATTTCTTAAATTTTCTACCCTTTTAATTCCCCTTCAAGATCAGGAAAATTGTTTTGTTTGCATATACAAATCAAATGTTTATTGATAATAAATCCTAATTTCGACAACCTCCACATTTAAGAAGCTGGCAAAGAACTTTTTAAAAAAGTTTTTTGCAAGATTCAGTGAGGGAATTCATAAAGACTGAGGACATGAAAGTGGTCCTCTTATCTCTAACGTTGTAATAATTAATGTGGTTATTGTGAAGATAAAATGAGATAATATTTTTGAACTATCTTTCAAACCATGCTATATAAATTCTAGTTATTATTAGATAAGTTTTCTTCGAGGTTGGAATCTAGAAATAATTAATTGAAGAGATTACTCCTTTCCGGGGAAGTGTGTGTGTAGGGGAGCATTAATTTGTACAGGATACAACTTTTGGAAAATGAGACAACCAACTATGTGGGATGAAGCTCTTATTCCATGGGCCCATTCCAGCATTCAAAAAACCAATTGCTTGAGATTATTATAGAAAGGTAGAAAAGTCTAAAAATGTGATGGTGGGAATGGAATCAATCCCAGCTATCTTTGTTAGGGAAACAAATGTTGACAAAGAGGCAGTCCAATCATGTAGTAGATAGAAGAATAACTGTGTCAAGAAATCTAGAGGAAGGCACTAGCATATTAAGTGGTGTTCTCATCAAAGATGTTAGGGAAATCAGGGGTATGATTTGAATGGGATGAAAAGGCATTGTTAGATTTAAACCTGGATTATTACAAACCAAAATAATTTTTAAATTTGCATATGAAATATAGGTGGAACCTTTTCTCAGTTCTTATTCTCCTCAACATCTCTGCAACTTTTGACACTATATACACTTTCCTCTCTAGGTTTTTCAGAACACCACTTTCTTCTGGTTCGCCTCCTACCTGGCTTCCCTGGCTTTTCTGGCATGGAAATGACATTAAGAAAGGGGCATTACAATATGCTTTACTGTTGTTCCCTAAGGACTATGAGACCTTTCTAACCAACTCTCAACTAAAATCTTCCATATGTGTTGTCTTTCCCTTTTTTCTATTTGTATTCACAGTGCTTTGCACATATTAAGTGCTGAATAAATGCTTTTTTCATTAATTCATCCAATATGACAAGCACAACCATTTTATACATTGTTCAGTCATTCAGTTATTGTTATTGATCCTCCTTCATTCTCAAAGAGAATCAATGATATCACAGGGTGATGCCTTGATTTGAGCATGAATTGGATTTAAGTGAGGTAAAGTCATTAGTTTTACTATTTCCTTCAGAGTTGTTTAGTTGTGTCCATTTTTTCATGATCCCATATGGAGTTTTCTTGGCGGGAATACTGGAAGGGTTTGCCATTTCCTTCTCCAGTGGATTAAGGAAAACAGAGGTTAATACCCAGGGCCATACAGCTACTGATTGTCTGAGGCCAGATTCAAATTGAGGTCTTCTTGACTCCAGACTCTAAACTCTATTCGCGGAGTCACTTAGCTCCCAACCATTTTATGAGCAAGCCAAATTTTATGTAATACATATTTGTTCTCCTAAACTAATATCATAAAGTCATGGAACCCTGTATTGCTAAAACTGGAAATGAGACAATTTCTAGGCCAACTAACTAATTGGACAGATGAGGAACTGAAGCCAGACAGATAAGAGTAATTTGTTCAAAGTCTGATTGATGGAGATGTGACCCTTTATTGGCAAGGGGTCTGATGAGAAGTATGATTTTTTTTCACTTGAAAAAAGAGGATCAAAAAAGAATACACTAGGACACAGAAGAATGATATTGATAACTTTTAAGCCACAGAGAGGAAGCTGGGTTGTTTGGATATGTGTCAATACCAGCAGATTTAAAGAAAATGGTGCTGCTATCCTAAACTGAATATTGTGTTCAGTTGAAGCTTTATCTGGTTCATTGAGCTATTTAAGGAATGATTTTTTCTAGAGAGAATGTTCTGCCTCATTGGAACCTAGTGAGTTTATTCCCTCCTCACGTCTCCCCCTCCTGTGATTCATTGTTACCTGGCAAAATGGCATCCTTTACCTTTACATCATGTTTACTAATGGTCTCTGCTTTTACAATGTGTTTTGTCTTCATGCAAATATAAGCACTATTTTTTTTTAAATGAGTATTTACTATAAAGGATTGGATCCTGTAAGGAGAATGGGAAGAAGGAAATTTCTGAATAGTTCTAGATTTCCTTGTGAGCTAATATTAAGAACATTAAGAACATTCTCTCTCTCTCTCTCTCTCTCCCCCTCTTCCTTCCTCTTTCTCTCTTTCCCTTTTCCTCTCCCTCTCTCATTCCTTTTCCCTTTTTCTCTCCTTCTCATTCCTTTCCCTTCTTCTTTACCTTCCCCCCTCTCTTTGTCTCCCTCTCTCTCAAAGAGGAGCTTTAGAGGTGAAACAAGAGAATTGTGACTTCTCCCAATATTTCAATAAAATCAGCATCATTTCCTGCTTATTACATCAACGTTTTTGAAAATTTTTTGTCTAGGAAGAAAATGCTGAGAAGAGACAGTAGAATCAGTATAAAAAGAGTAGTGAATTTAGGAAATTCAGGATAAGAAATCATACTATTTTCAAAAGATTCCATGGATGAACTGCTACCCACTGCTTCCCTGGTTGCAAGTTATTCCAGGAGAAGTGTTAAAACCAGTGTTCTTTTAGAGTAAAAGAAGAATCCTTTATTCAGCAATTCTCATGAGAAGCAGGGGTCCTCATGATTAGGACACATGGAATACTAAGCGGGAGGAAGCTTCATACTGTTACTTTGGGTTCCTTACCATTTCTTTCAAGATTCTGATTGGTTGGATTTACATTCAGAATTAGTTACAATTGGTTGGATTTACAATCTTCTTTATTCACCCATTCCATATATTAAAAGACTTGTACCCTGTCATTGACCCAAGCTGATTTGGGATTGTTTAAGCCTGAGCCTCGCTGTCAAGAATTTGTTGTTTAGCCCATTCCTTGACTCACATGGTGATTGGTTGGAGATATCTTAACAAAATATTTCCCCTCTCCTTTAATCTTGTTTTTTTCAATATCTGTGGAAATCCAACTTTTAATACTCCTCACAAAATGAAAGAGTTCATATCAAATTTAGAGAATGACTCCTCAACTCACAGACATTAAATGAATATCAAATATGTGTAAAATATTTAGTTAAGCATTGTTAGTCACTGAGGGGGATACAAAAATAATACTCTTTCCTTAAAGAGTTAGTAATCTGTTAAAGAGAACAATAGGAAAGCAAATTGCCTTTGTTATTATAAACCTAAGAAAGAAATCAGTCAAGGGTTTATTAAGCCCTTACTATCTGCCAGGCACTGAGTACGGTGGGAATATAAATACAAGCAGAAATAAGGACAATTCTTGCCCTCAAGGAGCTCATATTCTAGTAGAGGAAGACAACACATAAAATTAAGCTGAAAAGACCCCCATATACACAGGGATATGTAAAAAGATGTAAAAAAATGTGGAGAGGCAGATGAGCAGTTTGGAGTGGGTATAATTCCAAAATATTTTATTTTTTTGGGAAGAATATTGTATATGAGTTTTGAGCCTGCTTCATTTTATCAGCAATTAGACACATGAATTTGGTTAAACTGTACAAATTTGCTTTCTGAGGTTAATTTTTCACATTTGTAGTATGGAAGAGTTGGAGAAGAAATCGATAACAATTTAGTGCTTTAAGATTTACAAAGTGCAAACCTCAAAATTATCCTGTAAGGTAGGTAGTCACTAACGTCCTTTTCATGCTTTTGTGCCATGTTTCAAAACTTGGAAAAAGAAAATTAAGTCGTCTTAAATTAATTGGACTTTATCCTTAATTTCCTCTTCCTCTCTCTTTCTTCACCCCATTAAAATCCATAAACCATCTGGTGAAGTTATGATGTTTTGAGGTGAGACTAGAGTTTAACATATAAAATATTTGAGGGAGGAAATCAGTGGAGATAGTAGAGACAAATTGAAAATAAATGTTAAAAAATTCAGTAGCTGTTTACTCCATTGACAACCTAGAAGTTTTTGATGCACAGGGGAAAACTGGGCTTTGAAATCAGATTGTTACAGATACAGGATACCAAGGTATCTTTTGCATCATTCTAAATCAAGCTGAAGCCTATGGAGCTACAGAAAGATAGGATGAGGCTAGAGGAAAGAACAGTGGAGTATTTAGATTAAGGTCTGGATGATGCTTTCTAACAAATTTCTCTTTTTGGTTTATGTCTGCAAACAGGGTTTCCCATTGGGACATCAATTTGGCTTGTATCTTTAGAAAAGTTATAAGTTCCATCAATACCCATGTAAGCACTCAGGCTAACAAATCACTGGATATAGGAATATTTTATTTAACTTGATAAAATAATTTTCATTGCAAGTATGTATGGCACTTTTAGATTTACAAAGTACTATCACAGAAACCCTATAAAGTAAATATTTATTTTTTCAAATGATATTTTTTACTTTTTAATTATATTTATATTTTAAAATTTCTATTTTAAACATATTTATTTATTTTAAATTAAAAAGCTTTCTGTTTTAAAGAACTAAAACTTTGTGTTCCAAATTTTTATCTTTTCCTCCCTTCCCTCCTCCCTCTCCAAGACAATGGATTAAATCTGATATTGATTAAATATGTACAATTCTTCTAAACATTAAATATATTTATTTTATATTTTAAATAATATTTTTCAATTGAAAAATTTCCCATTTGAAAATTGGGGAAACTGAGGTTCTCAAATTTTAGTTGACTTGCCCATAATCATATAACAACTAAGTAATGAATCCATTAAACCATGCTGCCTCTCAAGAAAGGAAATATAAATGAGTCCATATGATGAGGGGACCCCGAAAATCTAAATCTCTTTGAAGGAGAGATTCTCCTTGAACCCTGCCTCTGTGGGACCTGCCCCAGGGAACTAAGATAAGTGGTTTATCTAGGTGGGGATAGTTGACTCTGGACCTAGAGAATTCCAACCCTGTTGAATTAAAGAAAGACTAATTTCAATTCTATTCAATTCCAGCTCAAGCTGCACTGACAAGCCCCCATCAAAAGCAACCCCCAGCTTGTAGCCAAGGCTTATAAAATGAGCCAACTTGGGGCTCAGTCCTTGCAGAGGACCTAATATGCCATGCTATGTCATGCTATGCCAAGGAACACTCTGCCTGCTAAAATGATATTCTCTTTCAGTGTTACCCTCTTTTATCTCCTCTCCTATTTCCCTAACAAGACTTTATATCTCTATGTCAGGATTTCTCTACTAGAAACTTTACTCATCCATAGGGACCTTGCCACTAAGGAATTCAGTCTTTCTATTCATGCATAGCAAAGGCTGACTTCCCAATGCCAATAATAAACTTTTTAATCAGTCTAGCTTTTTGGGTTCATAAATTCCTTTATGAAAGACCTCTGTGCCACCAAAAGGAAGTTCCCCCAACTCCTTGCCAAGTGCCAAATCCTAAGGGGATTTAAGGGAGCCAAACCTCTTCATTTGGTTCCCCTAAACCCCGAACCTGCCACTAATTTCATCATTTAACTCCCTGACTACCCTACCCCTAATCTCATCACATAAACAGACTAGATAATTCTCCTTTGCTTTCTGGTAAACCCCACCTCCCTGGGGGATTTCTGGAGTAATCCAGACTTACAGATTACCTGCAAACAGAAGTAACTTGGAGTTGCTGGAGAGTTATCCCCTCTTTTCACTAGTCCCCTTTACTCTAAGACCAAAATAATGTTTGTGAATTTAGATCAATACCCTGGTTTTTAGTTCTTCTTTATTTTTTGTTCAGTCATTTTACAGTCATATTTAACTCTTTGTGACTTCACTTTGGGGTTTTCTTGGCAAAAATACTGGAATGGTTTGCCATTTTCTTTTCTAGCTAATTTTACAGATGAGGAGATTGAGGCAAACAGAGTCAAGTGACTTGCCTAGAGGGATATAGCTAAGAAGTGTCTGAGGCTGGATTTGAATTCAGGAAGATGAAACTTCCTGACTGCAAGCCCAAGTCTCTATCCACTGTGTCATTTAGTTGTCTCCTTCTTAAAATGAGGGGAAACATTTGGGTCCATTCAGAGTTAACCCCATCCTCCTCAAACCTTCACTATCCATAGAACTCACAGTGTCTATATTGCTCTGCCACTTCTGTTTCCCTGCTAGCAAAGTGCATTCCTCCAGCTTGAATCTTGGCCATCCTTCACTGCCTTTTTTTTTTTTTTTTTTTTTTTTTTTTGAGTCTAGGATGAGGTCTCATGGTTCCCTGGAGGGGCCTTCCAAATGTGCCAGTTTCTCCACAGTGTCTGAATATCAAATCCCTCTCTTCTGTGCACTCTGTAATTCCCATTTTATTCCCAGTCCTTCTATTTAAAGGCCAAGTTCAGGAGTGTATGAACTGGTTGTAAATCAATTATCCTTAATGTAGTGTTAGGACTAGAGAGTCTTGTCAAATAGCTAAACTTGTCAAGGGAATTTAATACCTCACTAAGGAGACATAAGAGGGAATCAGAGAGAATTCACCAGTTTCTTTCTGGGCATCACTTCTACAATAACTGATATTTATATAAGTAATTTGCCTGTATTATCTTGTTTGATTTTCACAACTTTATGAAATAGGCACTTTAGGTGTTATTATCCCCATTTTTACAGATGAAGAAAGATTAAGTGATTTGCCCATCATTAAATACTTAGCAAGTGCTAGAAAAATGATTCTTAGAATCATAAAGTTATAACTAGAACTGAAGCTAGTAGAGGTTAAATAATTTGCCCAAAGCTACAAAGGTAGTGAGAGAATCAGAATTTGAACCCAAGTTCTTGGATTCTAAATTCATCACTTCCTTCCTCAAACGAAAGTTCCTTCTAAGTTGGAAAACAGAATTCTTTTCATTATATCATTCTGCCTTTAATTAGTTCTTCTTAAAAAATAAAATAAAAAAAACTTACTTTAAAAAATAGAAAAAAAATTCTACATTTGGGCAAAAATATATAAAAACAATTACAAATGACATTATGGGACCATTAACATTCATGTCCAGCAGGAATTAAATATTGTAAGGGAAAAAATTTGTAAAGGCAAAAAAAAAGAACTTAGGGAGACTAAATTGCTAAGTTGCCTTTTCCTTCCTCCCTCCCTCCTTCCCTCCCTTTCTTCCTTCTTTCCTTCTCCCTCTCTCCCTTCATCCCTCCCTCCCTTCCTTCCTCTCCTTTGTTTTACAATCTGGAAAAAACCAGAGGATTCTGGGAGATATTTAAATGCTCTCTTTATGCTGACTGTGGCAATTATAAGGAATGGAACAACAGGGATCAAGATTTAGGAAAGGAACAAACATAAAATCATCTCAGAAATAATCTCTAAACTTTTGACAGACTTGGAAGTCTAGCCTTATTTTGTTATTCCCACTCAGATGCTCATCAGTGGGAGGAAGGTTGTTAGACTTCTACAATCATTCTACAAGTGGGTGAATTTTTTTTTTTTTTCTAGAGGAAACCAGAAAACAAAGAAGACTGCAAATAAACAAACATAATGTGACCATCTGAATAAGTACAATATGTTTTTCGTTAAAGGTCCTTCTTTTAATAATGCATATGCAGTTGAATGAAGTGACTCATATTATAAATATATTAGAACTTCCATGAATTTTTGAACAAAGTTCTAAAAGGCAAGCACATTTATTTTTTAGTGTTAAAATGATGCTGCTTTTGAGTAAATGCAGGGTATTATTTTTATGAGGTTTCATTTTGTTTTATGAGGAACATTTGACTTAGAAGGGAAAGTGGATGACAAAAAGAGAGAATGCTTAATGTCTGGCCTATTTTCTTTCTCTGCTGGTGTCCATAAACTTTAAAGATGTCCCTGGGTAATTCAATAATGAGGATTATGCAAACAAAGCCAACCCTGGGTGAAGTTGAACAGGGAGGATAGATGAAATAAAACTAATCTAAAGATCTTAATTTATCTAATTGTTTCCACCTCTGCCCTCATCAAACCTTTTATCAGGGTTATAAATGAATTGAGAAGTTAGCTAGTTTGAACTAGGAAGGATAGAATGCAATAGAAAAGCCTTACATCTGAGTCTTAGCTTTGCAATTTAGTAGCTGCGTGATTATTAGCAGTTACGAAAATATGTAAAATTAAAGTATATTCAAGAATTAGAGAACTTGAGAAGAAGAAAATGCTTGTTTGAAGTGACCCAGAGAGTGACTTTCTCATGAGTCCCCACTGGAGAGCTCTCCCTCCATTAACAAATCAGCTACTGATAACTAATTTAACCAAAACTGTTACTGAAAATGCAAAGTAAACACATCATTACATAGTCTTATACATGTAAACCCCACTTATACTCTCCCATCAATGCAAATAATGTTTGTGTGAAAGGACCTTCTTTTAGGGTCATTTAGGATCATCTTTTAGACACATCTAAAATTCCAAGGTAGGAAAACGAATGTATAGGGAACATATGTGACTAGTGTAACACAGTTCTGGTATCTAAAGACTTCAATGTACTCTTTCTTCTTTAACAGAAAATTCTCTGATGACCAGAGCCTTTTCTGGACAGATACTTGCATTATTATCCTGAGCTATACTGTGATATGCTTGACTAATATACAACAAATCAACAAGTACTTACTTAATGCTTACTATGTTCCAATCACTGTGCTAAGCACCAGAGATAAAAAGAAAGGAAAAGCTTGTTGATCTAAGAGCTTTAGGATTCTACGGGATGGGCTAGTGGATGACATGCAAACACTATGTACAAACAAAATATATTCAGGGTGAATTGGAGGTAATCTTAGAGAGAAGGCACTATCATTATTGATGGGTATCAAGTCCTAGAGATAATAGGTAGTTTACTGAGCATAAAAATGACATGATCAGATTGACACTTTAAACATATAACTTTGGCAGCTGAGGAAGTATTGGAGTGTGTATTCAGGCAGGAAAAAGAACCAGAAGGCTAGTGCAATAATCTAGGTATGAGATGTTTAGGGGCTATACCAGGAGGAAGGAGGAGGAGTGAAAGATGACATCTATCTTGTGACCCTAAATGACTAGGACAATAGCAATATCCTTGGCAATAATAGGGAAATTTGGAAGAGGGGGAATTTAGGGGGAAATATGCTAAGTTCAGCTTTGAACATGCTGAGTTTAAGATATCTATGGAACATCCAGTCAAGCTATTCAATAGGCAGTTGGAGATTAGGAGAGAGATTAAGAATGGATAAATAGATATAAAAGCCATTTATATAGGGATGATAATTGAATCCACTGAACTGATGAAATCACTAAGTGAAATAGTATAGAGGTACTACTTATCTGATAAATTTGAGGTTTCAATGAAATAACATATCTGCTGGCATTTATTCTTCATATTTCCCCATTTTTGTATGTTCATCTCTTGTCAGACATAACTGAATGACTGAACAACTATTGTTTGTTAGTTGAATAAATGACTGAAATATTTTTAAAGCAAAATTACCTTATGATTGCCTATGTTTAACTTATATCAGATTGCTTGCTGTCTTAGGAAGGGGGGGGGAAGGAAGGGAAGGAGAAAAAATTTGGAGCACAGTCTTACAAAAATGAATAATGAAAACTGTCTTTATATGTATTTAGAAAAATAAAATTTTAGTGAGAGAAAAAAAAAACACAACAAAACAAAAAAGAAAACAACCTTATTTGCAAATTTGCCTCCCAATTAGATTTTAACCTTCTTGAGTTTAGGAAATGTGGGATTCTTTTTTAAAATTTTTTTTTATTATTTTATTTTATTATTTTAATTAATTTTTTTATTTTATAATTATAAATTTTTTTGACAGTGTATATGTATATATTTTTTATAACATTATCCCTTGTATTCATTTTTCCAAATTTTCCCCTCCCTCCCTCTACCCCCTCCCCTTGATGACAGGCAATCCCATACATTTTACATGTGTCACAATATAACCAAGATACAATATATATGTGTAAATCCAATTTTCTTGTTGCACTTTAAGTATTAGATTCCGAAGGTATAAGTAACCTGGGTAGATAGACAGTAGTGCTAACAATTTACATTCACTTCCCAGTGTTCCTTCTCTGGGTGTAGTTATTTCTGTCCATCATTGATCAACTGGAAGTGGGTTGGATCTTCTTTATGTTGAAGATTTCCACTTCCATCAGAATACATCTTCATACAGCATTGTTGTTGAAGTGTATAGTGATCTTCTGGTTCTGTTCACTTCACTCAGCAACAGTAACTGGGGAATTCTTAATGTTTGTATCTCTTTTGGTGAGCCTATGCCTTGAAAATGTGAGGGGAGACCAATAACAATTCACCTGTATGGGACATATCTGCTTCAGACTCTGAGAAAAAGCAATTATTAGGCTAAACCTGCCCCACCAGTTCACTTCTCTGGGGCATAAATCTAAATCTAGGTTTTAAAAGAGGAGATTATTGAGGTAAGTCTGTTTTGGGGCAGTATTTCAAAACCACAGCTGTTCACTGGAATACGACAAACTACAGATTTTTGGAGCCTATGAAAGCTAATTCAGTGATTTGCACCTGAAAAATTAGATAACTTTATTTTTCTTTTTAGATAGTATTTTGGGTTTTTTTCCAATTACATGGAAGCACAATTTTTAACATTCCTTTTTAAAATATTTTTGAGTATTGGAAAACTTTTCTAGGATAATAACTGAGGAAATTCAAATATCAGAACTGTTTTAAGATTGTAGGTCAACTGAAACTTACCTGATTATGAACAGAAGATGAGATTGGTTATTATACATAACTCAATATGGCATCACTCCCAGAGAAAACTTAATTCACTCAGGATTTGAATGAAAACAGATATTCATAAACCTTATAACATTAAAAAGCTATAAACACACACACACAAATTTTTTATTAAAAAATATTTGACAATCATACAGCACGGTTTTGGGTGGGAATATCTCATTTGTTTACACATTTGCTATGATGGTGCACCAGTCCAATAGGATATATCAAGCTTGAGGAGATGGCCATTAACATTCTTATGATCAGGAAGCTACATCAAAAGCTCTTTTCTCTGGACCAATTAAATCTCAAGGGTGGTTTCATCACCTTTTGGAAAAAACTAGCCTCAATATTGTAGAGTGGATGGTATTCTTATCATGATTCTCATGTTGGAGATGAATAAATAGAGATCCAGAGATCTTAAGTGATTTGTCAAAAGTTGCTCAAAAAACTAGCTCTGACTCCAAATCTAGTACAGGTACTCTTTCCATTATACTACAGTCTTGTTCTCTGCTTCTAGTGAACTTACATTCTAAATTCTGATTTAAATAATATAACTTGTGATTGCTTCTATTTTTATCATGTCATACAAATGTAAGTATTTAATAAAAACTTTTGGTGATGAGGATGTTAGTGATATTTGCAACAAATCTTCCCTCCCCCCACTCATTTTAGGACTTGTATCTTTTACATTCTTTCAGTCTTTTTCATGTGTCTTTCATGACTATTCATTTTATTATTTACTAACATAGTGTCAAAAACTTTTCTTTCTTAAGAGAAGAAAAATAAATGAAAGATCACATATAAAAAACAAATTTTTGAATTTGGGATTATTTCCATAGTAAGAGATGTATAACCCACTCATCTCTCCAGCTTTCTAAATTAGAAACAGAGAACATACAGCTTTTTTTTTCAGTCAGTATAACAAATATGGAACTGAATATGGAATAACTAGTTGTTATTATTTGTTTAACTGCTCCATCTTTGGTATTAACAGAGAAATTCTTCTTTGGACTGAATAAACAGTGGCCAGAACTATAACATCCTGAAGCATGCAATCAACGTCAAAAGCAGAACCTCTGGACTCAGTTCCTGAAAGTATCTATTCTTTAATTTCTCTGCCTCTTCCTATTTAGGCTCTCATGATAATAATAATTCTTCCACTCCAACATTTCCAAGACGGGCTGTTTCTATGTCCTTAATTACTAATTCTTGGGCTATATTATTCATCATATTATTAAAATGAGACTTGCCTTTCATCATCTTCTTCCAGTTTTTCTTTTCCAAATATGCTTTTATCTTTTTATTTGTATATTTATAATATTTCTATTTTAAATTACTTATTCAAAATCCTCCAGTATCAGTCTCCTTAATATAGAACTGCTGGAACTCTGTCTTCCCAGAAATCAGCCCGAGTCAGGATCACTAAACATCTTTATTCTTGATCTTTTACAGTCAAGGTCAGAGGGTTAGGCCTAGCTACCCCACACATACCTTCCTCCCTCAAACACCAGGAGAGACTGAGTCAGCTTCTGCATCTCACTTCCTCTTCTTCCTCCTACTCCTCCCACACATGTCACTCCCCCCTCTTTGTCCCACCAATCAAGTCAGCACAGAACAGCTGGGGGGGGTCAACTTTCAAACAAGTTAATAGGGAACTGTCCAATTGGCAATTAGTCTCACGTGCTTCATTATCCAAGTGCATTGCTGAGTTCTAGCCCTTTACATCTCCCGCTTTCTTTTGTTTTAGACCACAGGTGGTTGCGCCATCCCTGACTTTTCAGGGAGGTGAGAACCCCAAAAAGGAGGTGATCACCCTCCCCCCCCCCCCCGACTTCTCAGGAGGGGAGATGAAAGCACTAAAAAGGAGAATCATGCCCTCCCTGACATCTCAGGAAGAGAGATGAAAAGCACCAAAGAGAAGTGGGGATTTGCTAGTGGGTTTCTGGGTTGAAGGACCTTATTAGAGACAAGTATGCACAAACCCATCAGCATGGGAGTTATTACACAAGCACATAGCAATAACGCAGAGGCTATTAGTGATGACTCTCCCCATAGTCAGTGCAGACTCGATGTGGTGTAACAAACAGGAATTGTACATGCAAGTAGTGATATAACAATATAAATCAACACGGTTTTGTAAAAGATTTCCAGAAGTCCTAGAAGGAGGGTATGTAAACATTAGTCACACATACACGCCTTCTTCAGCAACCAAGAGATGGTCCAAAACCAATCTATTATCCATTGCTTCACATGTTAGGGAATCTAATGATCCCCACAAGTTTTTGAAGTCCCACATCAGTCTTTTTATATGTTAGGGAATCCAATGATCCCTACAAGTTTTGAAGTCCCGCAACAGTCTTATGATACCTCAGAGAATCCAATGATTCCTGAGGATTTTCAAGTCCAACAGTTTTTGATGTCCATGGGTCAAACTCCATAGTTGCCAAGTTCTTTCAGTGGTGAACACAGTCAGCAATGGAACCACACAATGTTTCTTGGGTCCTCTCCTTTGTTTCAAGGGACTGCTCCGTCTCTCTCCGATGGACAAGGCAAATACGGCTCATTGGCACCCATCTGATTCCTTCTCCATCTGTGGAGATACAAGTAAACCCTCTCCCCCAAGCAGTTAACCTATCTGGTCCCTTCCATTCATCACTTTCTGGGTCTCTCCACATCACCTGGCGATTATCTAAAGACAGTGGAGCTGCTTGCACTGGACACTGCCCTTCTGGTGGGTTATAAAACCTGTCTGCCGGAGAAATTAGATATGGATCCACACTTAACACCATATACCAAGATCAGATCAAAATGGGTCCATGATTTAGGCATAAAGAATGAGATAATAAATAGATTAGAGGAAGAGAGAATAGTCTCAGACCTGTGGAGGAGGAAGGAATTTATGACCAGAGGAGAACTAGAGATCATTATTGATCACAAAATAGAAGATTTTGATTACATCAAACTAAAAAGTTTCTGTACAAACAATACTAATGCAAACAAGATTAGAAGGGAAGTAACAAATTGGGAAAATATTTTTAAAAGTAAAGGTTCTGATAAAGGCCTCATCTCCAAAATATGTAGAGAACTGACCCTAATTTATAGGAAACCAAACCATTCTCCAATTGATAAATGGTCAAGGGATATGAACAGACAATTCTTAGATGATGAAATTGAAACTATTTCCACTCATATGAAAGAGTGTTCCAAATCACTACTGATCAGAGAAATGCAAATTAAGACAACTCTGAGATACCACTACACACCTGTCAGATTGGCTAAGATGACAGGAACAAATAATGATGAATGTTGGGGGGGATGTGGGAAAACTGGGACACTGATACATTGTTGGTGGAGTTGTGAAAGAATCCAGCCATTCTGGAGAGCAATTTGGAACTATGCCCAAGGGATTGTCAAACTGTGCATACCCTTTGACCCAGCATTGCTGTTATTGGGATTATATCCCAAAGAAATACTAAAGAGCGGAAAGGGACCTGTATGTGCCAAAATGTTTGTGGCAGCTCTTTTTTGTTATAGCTAGAAACTGGAAGTTGAATGGATGCCCATCAATTGGAGAATGGTTGGGTAAATTATGGTATATGAAGGTTATGGAATATTATTGCTCTGTAAGAAATGACCAGCAGGAGGAATACAGAGAGGCTTGGAGAGACTTACATCAACTGATGCTGAGTGAAAAGAACAGAACCAGAAGATCGCTGTACACTTCAATGCTGTATGAAGAGGTATTCTGATGGAAGTGGATATCTTCAACATAAAGAAGATCCAACTCACTTCCAATTGATCAATGATGGACAGAAATAACTACACCCAGAGAAGGAACACTGGGAAGTGAATGTAAACTGTTAGCACTACTGTCTATCTCCCCAGGTTACTTACATCTTTGGAAGCTAATACTTAATGTGCAACAAGAAAATGGTATTTACACACATATATTCTATCTAGGTTATATTGTAACACATGTAAGATGTATGGGATTACCTGTCATCGGGGGGAGGGAGTGGAGGGAGGGAGGGGATAATTTGGAAAAATGAATAAAAAAAAAAATTCCTGTCTGCCGGAGCCAGTGCATCTTTGTCAAAAATTAAAAAATTAATGGTATAGAGAACTAAATTTAGAAGTTCTCTAGGGTTACCCGTGGCTCCCCCTTTCTTTTGTTTTTGGAGAAGTGTCTTAATATCTCTGTTTCTTCTCTCTACTATTGCCTGCCCTTGAGGATTAAAGGGTATGCCCGTGGTATGTAAAATCTTATACTGTGCACAAAAGGGTGTAAAATGTTTAGACGTATATGCAGGTCCATTTTCTGTTTTTATTGCTTGTGGCACACCCATAATTGTAAATGCTTGTATAAGGAATTCAGTGACCACTCGGGCCGTCTCTTTTGCTGTTGGCATTGCAAATGTGAATCCTGAAAAGGTGTCTACCATGACATGGATAAAAGATAGACGACCAAAAGATTTATAATGGGTCACATCCATTTGCCAAATTTCATTAGGTCTCAAACCACGAGGGTTCTTCCCTGGAGGGTATGTAGGAGCATGGAAAGGAAGGCAAGCTGTACAGGCTTTTACTATGCTCCTAGCTTCTTCTCTTGTTATTCCAAATTGCAAACGTAAAGCTCAGGCAGCCTGATGATATTTAGAATGAGATTCTTGTGCTTCTTGAAATAAAGGAGTACTGGCCAACATGGTTAGAAGGCTATCTGCCTTTGAATTACCATAAAAAATAGGACCTGGAAGTCCACTATGGGAGTGGACATGCAAAATATAAATCTTACCTGGATGCTTTCTCACTCGCTCTTGAAGTTCCTTAAAGAGCTGATATATATTGGAGGCTACACATTTTATTTGAGCTGTGGCAATTCTTTGTACCACACCTACTGAATAGGCCGAATCAGATATTATATTTATGTCTCCTGGATAATAAGCAAGAGCTAGAATGATTGCATACAATTCATTCTGCTGAGTGGACTGAAAAGGAGTTCTGATTACTCCCTTTATAGTTAAGTCATGAGAATATACAGTGCAATTATTATGTTTGGATGCATCTGTAAAAATAGTTGGTCCTTTAAGAGGAACTTTAGAAACCTTTTCTTCAAGAACCCATCGCCAATTATGTAACAGTCTGGTTATCTTTAATGGAGACCCGTGTGTAAAATTTGGAGCCATGGCTAATAAAATTTGCCACTCTGGGATGGTTTCACAGCACACATTAACTTGTGCATTTAGTATAAAAGGTGTATATCTTGTCAGGTCTTATCCCAGATAATTGTACTGCTCGTTTAATGGCCTTTAATAAAATTCTAGCCACAAGCACTGAGTAAGGAATAAGGCTTTGTTCTGGTTGTGCTGGGAGGTTCACCCACTCTAACACACTGTCTCCTTGATGAAGGACTGCTGTGGGTGCCTCTTGTGTAGCAAAAACTGATATTTCCAAGGATTTTTGAGTGACTCTTTCAACCACATAGGATAAAGCCAGTTCAACTTGTCTCAAAGCCTCTTGAGCTTCTTTTGTAAGCTGGCATGGTGAATTTAAAGCACTGTCTCCCCTTAAAATGTCATATAATGGTTGCAACTGAAAGGTAGTCAAGCCTAGCACGAGACGCATCCATTGGATATCTCCTATCAATTTCTGGAAGTCATTTAAGGTGTTTAGCTTTTCTGTTCTTAAGGAGAGTTTTTGTAAGGTAAGCACCTTAGGATATACTTCATATCCTAAATATTGAAAAGGAGCATGTCTTTGAATCTTTTCTGAAGCTATGTGCAATTTATAATTCCTTAGTGTTTCTATGTTTTTTTGTAGACATGCTTCTAACATTTGTTCCTCAGGTGCACATCCCAATATATCATCCATGTAATGTAATAACATTACTTTTGGAAATGCTTTTCTTACTGGAGTAAGAGCAGCAGCAACATACATTTGACACATAGTAGGGCTGTTTTTCATTCCCTGTGGCAAAACTGTCCATTCATATCTTTTATAAGGCTCAGCTAAGTTAATGCTGGGCACTGAAAAGGCAAATCTTTTCATATCCTCCTTATCTAGAGGGATAGAATAGAAACAATCCTTAATGTCTATAACCCACAGAGGCCATTCTCTAGGCAACTGAGTAGGAGATGGAAGTCCAGATTGTAGAGTTCCCATAGTTTCTATCTGTTCATTTACCTTTCTTAAATCAGTCGACACCCTCCATTTTCCAGATTTCTTTTTTACAACAAATACTGGGGAATTCCAAGGACTTAGAGAAGGTTGTAAGTGTCCTTGGTCAAGTTGCTCCTGCACTATATCTAGTAAGGCCTGAATTTTATTGTTATCTAAGGGCCACTGTTCTATCCACACTGGTGTATCAGTTTTCCATTGGATAGGAACAGGTGAAAGTGGCGGCAGGTCTTCAACAGCAGCCCTGCCTAAAAAAACCGAAGTACTCATTTTTAACCCTAATTGTTGCAAAATGTCTCTTCCCCACAGATTGATGGGGATTTTTTCAACTATAAAAGGAGTAAAAAATCCTGTTTCACCTTCAAATATCCATCTTAAAGGGTAGCACTAACTTCAGCTGCTATTGATCCTCCTACCCCAGACATGTAGGTGTCTGCCTTTTTCTTTGGCCAGTGACTGGGCCAGTTGGAATCTCTAATGACTGTGTGATCTGCCCCTGTGTCCACCAGTCCTTCTCATGGTATGCCATTTATATAGATGGTGACATAGGTCGTCAGCTGTCACAGCTGCTGTCCAGTATATTCCTGGGTTTTTCTGCTTGGAGTCAGAACGTGGGTGACTGTCACCAGATTGCTTATTAGGGGTCTATATCAATAAACCCGATGCTACTACTTCCCCTGGTTGATAAGTCACACATTGTCTACCTGTGTTAGTGACTGGGATATTATCTACACATTCCCCAGTTTCCCACATCAGTGTATGAATGAACACTGTCTTGTAAGTACTCTCAGGAGGTGAAATGGTCAAGCCTATTGTCCCTGGAGGCAAAGGATCCATAGGCTGGAGAGGAACAGACTTCACCTCTCCAGGAGATATCTCAGTTGTCCCAGCTGCATACAACTCTATCCTCCCTAATTGTAGTCCCTTCCTCCCATCATGTTGCTTCCTGGCTGACTGATTGTGTAATCCCTTTCTCCCATCAGATGCCTTCCTGGCTGATTGATCATGTCTGGGTTTTGGACTTGGAGACACTCTCTGGGTGTGGCATTGGCTGCCGTCATGCCCCAAGTGTTTTTTGCTTGGGGCCCTGGAGCTGGGCTCCTCATCCCATTTCCCTGAATCAGTCTACACTCTGATGCCCAATGGAGTCCTCTGTTGCATTTTGGACATGGGGTTTTGGGTCTTGTTCTCCCAGCCTGTTTTCTCACTCTGTCTCTATGCCAACATTGAGCTTTCAAATGGCCTACTTTACCGCATTGAAAGCATTGACGAGTCTCTCTGGAAACCCCTTGCCAAAAGGGATCCTGTCTCCCCATGTTGGGATCTTGGGAAGTCTGCATCATAGCCTGGCTATAAAAGGTATTTGTGCCCACTGTGGCACAGCGTCTTATGATCTCCTCTAAAGGAGCATCCCTACGTAGTCCTAGTAAAATCCTTCTACAAACCTCTTTGGCATTGTCTCTAGCAAGTTGCCTCACCAAAGTGTCTGTTACTTCATTTTCACCATTTGCCTGTATGACAGCTGTCTGCAAACGTGCCACAAAATCAGCAAAAGGTTCATTTGGTCCTTGTACAATTTTTGTGTAGGTCTCACCCTTGTAGTTTTTACTGGGGAGAGAAGCCCATGCTTTGATAGCAGCAGCAGCAATTTGCTCAAATGTTGTTGTGGAGTAATTAATCTGTACCGAAGCATCTGCATAAGAAGCTACACCTGTTAGTAGGTCACAGGCGATTGAAGTATTAACTCCAGTTTGACTATTTTGTTGGGCTTGAATCCTACAGAGCTCACTATATTCAGAAAACCACAACAAGTTTTGTCCAGGTTCTAAGCACAACTTTGCGATGATTTTCCAGTCACTAGGAATTAAGGCTTCATAAGCCAAATTGTGTATTATCTTAACATAATTTGATGTAGCCCCAAAGAGCAAGCTTTTTTCAGGTCTTTAAGGACATCCATATTAAAAGGAGCATATTTTCTACTTTCTTGACTTGCAGAGTTATGCTGTTGAATCACAGGAAAAATTTGAAGTTTGAAATCATCTATTTTTTTTCCATTTTGGATAGCTTCAATAAGCCCTTTCTGTAATCTAGTTATGGGGGTTGGTGATTGCTGGGAGGGAGATGCTGATGATATCACCCCCCTTCCCACTACTCCTCCTCCCTCTGTCCCTGAAGGTGGAGTTGATGTGGGCTGATCAATAATCTGTTCTTGTAGGAGGGGTTGAAATTTCTTCAGGATAATCAGAATCAACACACCCTAATTCCTCATTCAAATCCCCTTGCCCTCTGGCAAGGCCTTGAGTTTGCTTATTTTCTATCTTTTGTTCCTCACCCTTTCTCCTCTGTTCACTTTTCCTTCTCCTATAACTTGCTTAATAGCTTAAGTCTAATTGAATCACGTTGTATAGATAAAATACCTCTGTGGTAATTGAATAAGGCCCATTTTTTGTGTAAAATTCTTTCATTTCAAGTCCCACTAGCTTCCAGTTATCTATGCTTAGTTTTTCTTCCTTTAAGAACCAAGGGGATATGCGATTCAATGAGTCTAATAGACTATCCATTTGTGGGCTGGTTACAAGTAAACTTTTCTCGTCAATTATCTTAATTATATCCTCTATAGGATTATTACTAGGGGAGGCTGGAGCAGGAGCTGGGGCTGTATCTGGGTCAGCTGAGGCCAAGGGAATGTTTTTAGCTAACTAGAGATTGCTGGTTTAATCCTTAACAAGGTAAGTTCCTTATTTCTATTAGAATACTCACTTAATCTCCTGGTCACCTGAGGACTTCAGTGGAAGTAGGGTGCCGGCCCCACGCTTGTACACCAAAATGCTGGAATTCTGTCTTCCCAGAAATCAGCTGGAGTCAGTATCACTAAATGTCTTTATTCTTGATCTTTTACAGTCAAGGTCAGGAGGTTAGGCCTAGCTCCCTCACACACACCTTCCTCCCTCAAATGCCAGGAGAAACTGAGTCAGCTTCTGCATCTCACTTCCTCTTCCTCCTCCTACTCCTCCCACACACATCACTCCCCCCTCTTTGTCCCACCAATCAAGTCAGCACCAAACAGCTGGGGAGGGTCAACCTTCAAACAAGTTAATAGGGAACAAGTAAATAGGAACTAATATTGGCAATTAGTCTCACGTGCTTCATTATCCAAGTGCATTGCTCAGTTCTAGACCTTTACATAGAACTATTCACTTATTCCTGCAAAAAGATATTTAAATTATTTTTGCAAACTGAGTTCTACCAATGGTATATGTGATAGGGGGCACTGGGATAATGAGTAGGAGTCTAGTCCTCCCTCTTTCTGGCCCTTACCTTTACCTCAGAGCTTTCATTCTTTCCTAACTCATCCTCTTAGGAATGAATTTTTCTCTAGTCAATCTCTAATTCTTGGAGAATGGTTTTACTTCTCAATATGTCATAGGAAGAACAATGGGAAGAGGAAATAAGGCGATAAGCTCAGTAATGCTAGCTGTAGCTTAGTTCATAATTCTGACCTCACTTTCTGCACATCTCAAACTGCTGCCTCATTTGTGTCTAGAGGTGATCTGGACCCACCTTATCTTTTCTACCCTTGGGATGCTATAAAAATATGAATACCACTCTTATGTTCAATTGAAGACACTAGTTGAGAAGATCACAGCAATTATTAAAGATTCTCTCTCTCTCTGTCTCTCTCTCTCTGTCTGTCTGTCTCTCTCTCTCTCTGTCTCTCTCTCTGTCTCTCTCTCTCTCTCTCTCTCTCTCTCTCTCTCTCTCTCTCTCTCTCTCTCTCTCTCTCTCTCTCTCTCCTTCTTTCTCCCTCTCCTTCTCCCCCAATCTTTCCTCTCTTTTTCTCTCTCTGTTTCTCAGTTCTTTATCTTTTCTCATATATATATGAAAAAAATTCCCTTTTCTGTGTTGTTTATCACTGAGGGCTTTTTTTCTCAGGATAAATTAGGTAAGCACTTAAGTCGGCAATGAAAAAGTTAATCATTTTATTTTTCAGAAATAATAAAAAAGAAAAGCAAAACAAAGTCACAAGCAACAGGGACTGGGAAACAAAGCTCATTTCTCTCCCTAGAAGAAATAAGAACGGGAGCAAATTGTAGGATTGAAAAGTTTGACTTGGATCATTTCTATTCTCAGCAACAAGATATAATCATTCCGTATCAGTTTTGCATGATTTCTGCAAAAGTTTGGTTAGTGTCTTTGTCTTAGCATTTTGTTATTTGCTCCCCTGCCTGTGGTGGCAGCTGGGGCACAGCTGCAAAATGAGATCCTTAGTCTGTTTGTGCCCAATTTCCAGTGAAGCTGGTAAGGCAGTGGGTTTGTTTCTGCCCTTAGGAATGATAGATCCTTGGTTTCCTACTGGATCCTGTGGTGTTTGCCTCCCAGTCCACTCTCTCTGCTCTCAAGACCGTTTTTTCTTTTTCCTTCTTTTGAGGGAGAGGCTATTCTTTCTATCATAGTCTTGTGGCTGGTAAGGTTCAAGGGCATAAACACGAAGGAATCCAATTCTTCCAGCATATATGAGTCTTCTTGAATGTCTGGTTACAGTCATATATTAAATGCGCTAGGGGATCTTTCTAATAGAGTTCTGTAATGAATCTTTTTATGTGGCAAAGACTCTTATACTCTAAATAATTACCCTAACTTTTGAGTGCTTTAAATATTTGGATTATTGCCTGTTGGATTTCCTAAAAGTGATACACATATACTCTCATTTCTAGTTGATTTTAATTACCACACCTATTTGCATTTCATTCTTCACTTTCTCTAAGCTCAAGACTCATTTTCTTTTCTCCATTTAAAGGAAGTTTTTCTTGCCTGAGTTCTAGTACCATTTACTGATTTCTGGGAGTGTAATATGCTTGTGGACAAGGATTTTATTTTGATCTTTCTATTCCTAGAACCTAAGAACAGTACCTTCCACATGTTAGATATTAGATTAAAATGGCCAGATTTGATGAAAAATAAAAAGTAACAAATTGAATTGTTACACACATGCACATGTGTAGTGTGCACACACAAAATATATCATGTATATATGCACACATATATTTATGTATAGTGCCTTGAAATACCTTTAGCTTCAAGATTTTCCCTATTTTAGCTCCACAAACTAGAATATAATCCTTGGGATGGAATGGAAAGATTCTTGAACTTGTATTTAGGAGATACCTGAGTTTGAAACCCTCCTTATTTGCAACCATGCAGACCATGGAGAAATCCTTACTTTGTCTGTTTGTGTGTGTGTGTGTGTGTGTGTGTGTGTGTGTGTGTGTGTGTATGGAATGGTGGTGGTAGGGAGTTGTTAAGGAAATCTAAGATTAATGTATTCCTTTCTAGTCTATTACTAAAAATTACAGAATAAAAAAGGTGAGGTAACAGGAATTATTATCTTAATTGAAGGTCAAAGAAAATCTTTACTTTGTTAATTTTTGTTGACTAGCAAACAAATTTTTTGATCAACAAATAGAGGAATTAAATAATGGCCAGGAAAAATTGAGATAAAAATTTTAAAATGGCTAAGCAAATCTAGTTCTTTGAAAAGCAAGACCCATTCTCTAAGACAATGGTCCTTAGCCATGTTGTGTCATGGACTCCTTGTACAATCTGGTAAAGCTGACTTTAGCATGGAATCTTTCTTAGAGTAACATTTTTAAACACATAAAATATAATACATAAGATCATGATGGAAAATAGTTATTTTGAATAGCAGTTATCAAAGTTAAAAAAAAAAAGTTAACGGGTCCCACGTTAAGAAGCCCTGTTTTACTATGAGTATAGATTGAAGCATACTTTTAAAATTTTATTTTTCTTGTGTGTGTGTGTGTGTGTTTTGAAATGTGGCTAATATGGAAATATGTTTTTCATGACTTCACATGTATAATTGATATCATATTGCTTGTCTTCTCAAGGGGTGAAGAAGAAGAGGGCAGGAAAGAACTTGGAAATAAAAAAAAATTAAAAGTAAATATTAAAAACTTTTAAAAGTATAATTGGGAAATATTTGATAAAATAAGAACTTTTATTTTAAGGAGTAAATTAAGGCAGGAAACCTTATGAGCATGTCTCTGCTAAGTGAGAAGACTGCCAGCTCTGAAGGAAGAATCCATCCCTAAAACAACAGCAAAAAATTGTCTCTTCATCTGAAACAGAAGGAGATGGCATTTTTTCCCCTTCCCCACTCTTTACTGGCAGTAGCACTATACAGCAGATGCTGTATCCAGCAAGGAAGAAGCCTAGTAAATCAAGACACAGAACTGGAGGAGCTTTGAGAATGAAAAGAGAATTGGGAGTTTGTCTTTGGGAAAAGAACAAACCCAGAGATCTCAACAGAGAAATTTATCCAGAAGAAAAGCTATGATGCAACAAGAAAAAAGAAAAAAAAAACCTTGCATTTGTCCTTGCCTTTCTGGAAGTGAAAATTATCTGGGTTGTGTGTGTGTTAACTATGTGAGTGTCTTTCTCTTAGTGTAGTCTATGTGTCTATCAACTCATCACACTAATACTGTGTATGGTTATGGGAGGAAATGCAAGGTGTAAGAGACAACTGTTTTGTAGCTTCTATTCTTATGTTATAAATACTTTGGCTTTGACTATTAAAAGTAAATGCCCCACTGGGGACTTATGAACTACAGTTTTAATAGTGTAGACCCACAAACTTGTATTGAACTGGGGATAATTGGTTCCCCCAACCTGAGAATATAGGTTAAGGATGAGAATAGCCTTGGATGACAACATGTAAAATAATAATAATAATGCCCGCACTGCTATCCTCATGAAGTCATTATGAGAATCCAATGAGATAAGTGAAAAAATACTAAAGTGAATAGTTTTTAGTCCTTATGTTTTCCCCCCAAAAAACCTTCCAAAACAAATGATTTCTAGTAAACCTTATTAGCTGGTCTGTTTAGCTTCCAGTTTGCAGTTTCATCTGGAGAGTAATTCTGGTCCATGTTTAGGTCTCCTTGACATATTTGGCTCCCTAACTGTTCTTCCTCACTTCCCACTCAAAAGAACATATGAGAAAGACATCAAAGAAAGAACAACAACTTTTCTTCCAAATAGCAATCAATAACCACCAAGAAAATTATTTTTTGCATTTTTTGCTTCTTTCTGTACAAAGGAGATAAAACAGAATTTTCTTCTGGATATTCCTTGTGCAATTATAATATAGAGAATTCCTAATTACACCTGACACCTTCAGAAACAGCAGGAAAGATCTATGTTTTAGATTTGGAGTTTGGAGAAGAGCTCAGTACACTAATTTTACATATTTTGAGAGTAGAAGCAAGGCTTAGGTTGGCAGCAGGGGAAGAGAGAGAAAAGAATTATAAAGGGGAAGCTTTTTTATATCAACTACAGCTGTTCTTCTCTATTCTGCATCCTGGAAGAATAAAATATCCCAAACACAAACAACAACAACAACAACAACAACAACAACAACACACACACACACACACACACACACACACACACACCAAAAAAAAAAAAAAAAAACCCCAGAAGGATGCCAGAGTGCTTGAAAGGCTCTTCATCCTTGGAAAATGAAAGTCCTGCCATTCTAGAACTGAATTGTCAAAGTATTTAAAACTTCCAGTTGAATGGGCACTCAAGGGTCCTTGCAATGTGGAGATAAGGGGTTCTCAAGTCCAAGTTGGCACATTTATCCCCAAGTACCATTTTGCAGCATTGTAAAAGCCTGGCAGTTTCTAACCTTTCCAAACTGGTGGGAAAGCAATGAAAATGACCATTGTCCTTTCTTGCCTTTCTTGACAGAATTGTTAAAGATCAGGGCCAAGGGCTCCTGCAAAGCCAAGAAAGTAACAGAATTGCAGTTGGTGGAACCACCTGATTCCAGTGATGTGATTTCCCCTTCTACCTCCAAAATGCTCCATACTTTGAAGGACAAAATCCTATGGAGATGAAGGGAAGGTAAGTTTAGTCTTAGAAAGCATGGGAAGCAGCAGGTAACTTGAAGTTATCATTTATTTCCAACATATATCCTTTCTGTATTTCTCACATTTCTGCAATAATCAGGAGTTAATTATTCCTATTCTTCCCCTCCTCCAGCCCCTAGCTCTAAAAGCTCTGGCTGGAAATCAAGTCCAGTATGAAACACCTGCTTTCCGCTGCTGAAGGAGGGGGTGGTGGTGGTGGTTTACAATGCACCACATGCCAGTTGCTTGTGTATAGAGAAAAGAGGCTCATTAAAGAAAAGCCTGACATTATTAAGAAGTGAATAAAGTACTGCCTGTTGCATATACACTCTCACACACATACACTGTTCTAAAACACTATTTCTTCACCTTCCTCTGGCTCTAAAATTCTGCACTGATGTTAATGAACCTTGTCACAGGCCAGCTCCCAGTTTGAAATGGAGAGTGCTCACACACTCCGCTTAGTCTGCAAGTTCTGGGTCAGTTTGTACTCCTATTCTTTGTATTTCTTTGGATTCCTTGTATCCCCTTCCTCCAAGAACTCTCTTCCCTTAAAGAGATCTCAAGATTGTCAGAATTTAGCCAAAAAAATATAGCATTTCCCATCAGCACAGTTCCAACTTCTCAAATCACTTTGTGTAGGCGGGCACTTCAGAGAGACTGAGAATTGAGAGAGACTGTTGAAAACAATTGAACTTGGAATCAGGAAGATATGGCTTTGAAATCTTTTTTTTTTTTTTTTTTTCTTCAAATATTTATCTCGGTAGTGGGGAAAAGAGGGGAAGAGAAAAAAGGAAGAGAAAAGCAGAAGAGAAGAGAAAAGAAGGGAAGGAAGGAAAAGAACAGGGACAGGAAGAGTTAGAGAAAGGTAACAGTTAATCACTATGTAAACTTAGTTCCCTCATCCATGAGGAGATGGTCTTGGATTTTGAAATAACCCTTAAAGGATGCACATGGACACTGGTTTCTTATCCAAAAAGTCTGGTTTGTTATCTCTGTCCTTGCAGATGCAACTATACTCAAACTGACATTTTTTCTTAGTCATAGGAGGGAAGGAGAAGGTTGTAAGTAACTTGCATTCTCAATTTCCATCCAATCCAATCCTATTTTCTTCCACTTATGGTGCTAGTCGTCTTTCTTTTTTCTGCAAAACTGCAAAAAGTCTTGTTAACTTCATAAAGAGGGTCCTAGCTTTGCTTGGGAAGCTGAGGTCTTATTTATTGTTAAATTGTGTTTTACTAATAAATAGATCATGCTAGGAATTTTGTGCCTCAGTTTACCTTTATTTTTAATTGGTACAGCTTGATAGGGTCTAAAGTCTATTGCAGCTCTAAATTTATGACATTGTATACTCAATCTCACTAATTGCAATTCAGCTGGGATCATATGTTTCTTCCTTATTTCTCAATCTCCCTTTTAAAATTTTTTTTTCCAATTGAAAGATTGCACATGGGGAGATTCCAGTCCAGATGAAGATCAATATTACATGGCCTGGAATATATTCTCAAATTGCTTTTTCCACCCAATCCACTGACTCACATTCACTGAATTTGCAGATAGTTGCATAATTAACTAATCACCATGTATCCCTAGAGAAGGAGTTAGGTGGCTAGTAGAGAGAATGATAAGCCTGGAGTCAGGCAGATTTGAATTTAAATGTGATTTCAGAAATCTACTAGTTTTGTTACTCTGGGCAACTAACTTAACCTTCATTTGTCTCAGTTTCCTGATCTATACAATGGAGATAATAATAGCACCTACTTTTAAAGGTTATTATGAGAATCAAATGAAACAATATTTCTAAAGTGCTTAGAACAGTATCTAGTACATTTTTTGGTGGTTGTTCAGTTGCTTCAGTCATGCCTAACTCTTTATGATATCTTTTGGAGTATTCTTTTGGCAAAAATGTGGGAGTGATTTGTCATTTCCTTCTCCAGCTCATTTTACAGATGAGAAAACTGGGGCAAATAGGGTTAAGTGACTTGCCCAGGATCACATAGCTATTAAACATCTGAGGCTAGATTTGAACTTAGAAAGATGAATCTTCTTGATTTCAAGTCTGACCCTCTATCTGCTATATCATTTAGCTGCCTGTCAGGTATAGAATAGGTGCTATATAAATACTTATATTTCTTTCCCTTCTCTCTAATTCACATCATGAATTACTAGAAGGACAAATCTAACACTCCATGGGATAGTAGATTTATAATTCAGAGTACCTCGAAAATCATTTTGCTTAACCCCTATTCATTTTTCATTTAAGATATACAGCCTCTTGTATATGAGCAATTTGGTTGCTGAAAGGGTTTGGGAAATGAACTTTTGAGTTGGGTAAGAAAATGAACTTCTGTGTTATTTTTTTTTTTTTAATTCACTTGGGAAGGATGTAAAGTTAACTGTGAAAAAGGCAGGAAAAGAACTTTTATGTGAAGAAAACAGATGAAATCCATGTGTAAAAACATACAATTTTCAGATAAAACATTGAAGAGACACAGAACATTATGAGGATTAAATAGAGGACCTCTTTGAGGACAGAAAAATGAAGCTACAGAGCACTTTTGTCTCTGGGATCATTTGCATGTACTTGTTTTTAAGAGCTAAAGAGGTTAAAAATCACAAAATGGTATATTAAACAACTAGTGACTATAGGCTGATTAAATAATGACTGTTTCATAATTAACAGAAAAGTAGATTTTGTGAATTTTATTTCTTAAGGAATCACTGAGCATTGAAAGACTCTGATCTGACCTTTGAGAATGCTGAAGGAACCAGCAGGAGTGGAGGGAGCTGGATGCAGAAGGCAGGAGTCAGTGTAAGAGCGATGCTTCAGTTGGGAGTTGTTGATTGGTTGGGGACAGGTGTAAGCTCATGGAAAGAGAGAGAAATTCTGCTTATTGTTCTCCAGCATCATCTACAGATTGAAGGAGATAAAACCTTTCAGATGTGCTGGTTTTTTTTTTTTTTTTTTTTTTTCTATTGCAGCTAAGTGGCGCAGTGAATAGAGCACCAGCCCTGAATTCAAGAGGACCTGAGTTCAAATCTGATCTCAGATACTTAACACTTCCTAGCTGTGTGACCCTGGGCAAGTCACTTAACCCCAGCCTGGGAGGGGGGGGAAGGCAAGGAATTGTTTTGACAGGGAGAAACAAAGCTGGAAAAAGGCAAATTCTGCGTCTTGTTTTGCTTTTAGAAGTTGACTGAACACAGCAGGGTCAAATTAAATGAAGAGCTGGCTGAATATATTTGGATTGCCCAGGGAATCAGTCCAAGGAATTTGCTATGAGCTCTTTTTATTTAAAAAAACAAAACAAAACAAAACAACTCTTAAGAACTAAATGGATAAAGTTGTGTTCTGTTAAATGGTTGATTTACCTTGTTTTTAGTACACCTAGAAATCCAATATGATGAACTAGGCAATCTCTGGTATCAGGAAACTGGTTTTTACTATAATATATAAATATTATATTTATATAGAAATATAAAAAGGGGTGCTTCATCACTCTTTAAAGACTAATTGTGAATTAGAAGAATGCATCACTGTTTCATTGAATTTAGAGTAAAATGGAAAAATTTGCTTAGCAGAAGAATGGTGAGGATCACAAAAAAAGAAGTGATATAAATTATTTATGAAATAATTGAACACATTTAAGGACTGCTCTCCAGAACTGTGAGTTGTCCCAAACAACTGGGGTGTCCTCATTCATGTGTCTTCTTCCTAGGACCGTTTTCCTGATGTTCCAAGAAATTTACCTTCATAAGTGAATAGAAAGTACCTCTGAGGATTCTTTTCTTTGGTAAATAGCTCCTAGTTCTCTTTTTTCTAGATTTTTCTCCTCTCTTTTTGCCTGATGAATCCCTACCCATCCCACAAAGCATTCAAATGTTATCTTTCCCATGAAGGCTTCCTGGATCACCTGTGTTACAAATAACTTTCTTCCATATCCCTTACATAGCACTTTGTTCTGTATCTCACTACATTCTCTCCAGTTAATGTTTTTTATCATCATCATATTGCTTTAAAAAATCTCACAAGTCTAAACTCCTGAGGAGCTGAAGCTGTATCTCATCTGAACTTTGTATCTCCTTTAATGTCTAATGCAGTCTTCTACCACAGTAGGGACTTAGGAAATATTGGTTGAAATGATCTGTGTATGTACAGAATAGCAAGATAAGTGGTGTTCTCATGGAGATGGAGAGGAAGAACTAAGAAAAAGCACGAGTATATGAAGATTTTATATTTTAAAAGTTGACACTCATTGGCATCTTTGGCAACTAAATGCTCTAGTCACCCTACAACTTAAAAACTACATTCCCATGAATTGATGTAGCAATTATGATTAGTGAACTGGTTGAATGGCCTTCTCCATTCCTTCTTGCCACCAATATTCTTTTAGTTTTTAGTGGCTTCCTGCCAAGCCTTCCTGTTCAACTTGCTTTGCCAGAACCCTTTCAAAGTGTTCGTTCACTAGCGGGCTGAGATCACAGTTGGGTCTCTGTAAATATGGTCTCCTATGGGTAGCTATATGGTTTTTTTCCTCCTCTAAAGAGGATGAAGTTTGTCATTAGAAAACCAAGAAGATGAGTCAGTGGTACCTTGAGCTGTTTTCCTTATACTTCAGCCTCCGTTTACTTTAGTGGCTCAGAGAGAGCCTGAGCAAGCTGACAGTGCCTGCAATTCACTTGTACTGATGAAGGCAACTTGACAGCTGCATAAATCATGGCTAGATACCACTAATAGGTTGCTGCATGAGACTGTACAGACCACCCAAGTACAGCTCTGGGGGCAGCCCTCTCTGGGCATACGCACAAATACAGTAATGCAAATTGCTTAACCCTTTGTTGTCCCCTACCACTGGAGTAAATACAATTTATTTACAATATTCTTCTTCTATCTTTCATCTCCACAGCATACAGGCTAGTTCAACAGGGCTCCTCCCCTTTTGTCTTCTCACATTTCTGGCTTCATCTTTTCATTTCTGTTTTATTTCAACTGCAGCTTACTGTGCCAAGAAGTGGATATAAGCAAAGAAGGTGCTGGAATCTTTTCTTTTCTTTATTTGCCCCTCCTTCCCTATTTCTATCCTTTTAGAATACCTGCAAAGAATGAATCAGGTTTACTGGGAGCTATGTATGACAATAATTGGCAACCAGTGAAGAGCAGAGCAGAGAAGAGCCAGGGGAAAAGGAGGGCTTCATCTCTGTGTGTCTTTCTGTCTGTCTCTCTCTTTCTCTTTTCCCTTGGCTGCCTCTCTTTCTATCTGTTTCTTCCTCTCCTTCCCTTCTATCTCTTTCTGTATCCCTTTCTCCACATCTCCTTTGCTGTCTTTCTCTGACTTTCTACCTTCTTTTTTCCCTCCTTTCCTTCTTTCTCTGTCTCTCTTTGTCTATCTCGGTATCTCTCTCTCTTTCCCTCCCTTTCTCTGTCTCTTTCTGTCTGCCTTTGTCTCTGTCTTTATGTCTGTCTCTGTCTCTATCTCTCTGTTTTTCTCTGCCTCTGTCTCTCTTTCCTTTTTTTTTTTTCTACTTTCAAATGTCTCTTGGGCTTCATGGCAGAATCACGAAGTTCATTGATTTCTCAATTTAGAAAAGATTATGGCTCTAGAATACTCTATTTTTGCCTTGCTATCTTCTTAATATAAGATGAGGAAAAATCCTTCATAGTTCTTTTTATCAATTATTTTTATTCCTCTTCCTTCTAGTATTTCCCTTCTTTTGTTATTTCTCTACTCTGCAGATTGCCCTCTGGAGATTCCTTTTTAAAAATTAAAAAAAAATCTTTATTATGAACTTAGTGATCAACAAACATATTTCACATATAAAAACAATAAGGGAAATGAAACTGAGCTTTATTACAAAATTTGAACTCTATATCTGTATCTGATATTTACAATATTTTTAGAAAAGATAATAGCTACTCAAAGGAGTTAGGCTTTTCCTACCACAAAGGAAAGATCATAGGGATCTCTGGGGACTCTTAACCTTTTTTTTTTTTTTTTTGTATGTGTTATGGATTCTTGGCAGTGTGGTGAAGTCTATTAAACCCTTCTCAGAATAATGTTTTTAAATAATAGAAGGAACTACTAAATAACAGAGGGAAAATAATGATTTAATGCTTCCCTCCATCTGGTATTATGGAATAAATAGATAAACTATATGTTAACAATATAGAATACAAATAGAGAGATTCCTTATAGATGGTAAGTTCTTCCAGATACTCTTGTTTGTGGATAATATTTTAACAGTGAACTGGCTACACAGCCCCAGAACACTGAGTACCTCCAAAATGAGATTATAGTAAGAAAAAATAATTTATTCAGACTAGACACCCTGGAAAAACCAAATGGATAAAGAAAGCCTATTGTGTAGTCTATGATATATAATTGGCTGGACAACCAAAAGAACTAGTCTATCGTTGCATATATGTTGGACAGACACTATTCACTGACAGTAAACTGGCCTTTGAAATGAATATGAAGCAGAAAGTTGGCTGGATTACCTTAAAATTATGCAGCCTTTTTAATGATTGCATTTTTTCCCTGAAATAAAGGCCTATTAAAAAAAATGACCAATAATACTTTCCCAGTGAGGCTGTGTAGCTATGAGTCATAAAATAACATAGTCTCTAAAGAATTAAAGTAACAGGTCACCAAAAGGGCAAGAAAAAGGAGATCCAAGGTACAAACATCTCCTCTCCTCTCCTCTTAGTCATTCTTCTTCCTTTTTAAGTAGTTTACATACTGACTTACAGTCTATGTCTATATCACACCTTCTACCCTTCTACTTGGGGGTCTCAACATGGATATCAATATGTATTTGAATACTCTGGTTTCTCAATTTATCAACATCCTCAACTCCTGTGATTTCCTCCAACTCAGTCACATATACTATTGTCTCCTATTAAATCTAAGAGCCTTGGGAAGAACAATATCTCCCTCCACTCTTTTCCTCCCCAAACGGATGCTATATACAGATTTCCCACCTGTAGCCATTGTCCAGTGGAGTAGTGCCTTGATAATTGCCTCTCCAGCTATTGCAGGCCTTCTTTCCTGAGCATCCATAACTCCTGAAGACCCAGAAAACAAACTTCTTTCCACTAAAACTCTTGGTATGGTCAAATCCATCAGTAAATGCACTTCTTTAATCAAAATTAAACTAAAGAAGAGCCATTGCTTTCAGCTTTGCTGCTCCACTCTAAGGACCACTAGGCTTTTCTATATGATTTACAGCTTAAACCTTGTATCCATAGTACTTAGTACTGCATTTTATAGATACTAGATAATTTAATAAATGTTTTCTATTCATTCATCTGCTATAGAGGTAGTATATTGCTATATTGGAGTAAAGAGCAAGTATGTTTAAATACCATCCATAATACTTACTGGCTGGTTGTGTGATATGGATCAAGTCACTTAAATCTTTCCTCATCTATAAAATGAGTAATTCATGTAATCTTTGTAATTCATGATTTCTAAGGTTGCTTCTGGCTCATTTACTTTTATATATTTTATATTAGTTATGTGTGTATATGTTGTTCATCTTCCTCGCCACACCCCTACTCCCCTTTATTCCTTTAGTAGAATGCAACCTCCTTGAAGGTAGGGGCTTCGCAAAGAATTGGAAATTTCAGGGATCCCAGTTGATTGAGGAATTGCTGTAGTGTATAGTTCTGATGTAATATTACTGACCTATAAGAAAAGATGAACTCAATGGTCTTAGAAAGGGATGGAAAGACTTATATGAAATAGTAAAGAGTAAGGTGAATAAAATCAAGAAAACATTGCATACAGTACCAGCAATATTGTTTTAAGAATGACTTTGAGTAGCTAAATCATTTTGACTACTATAAACACACAAATTAAAAATAAAGGACTTATGAAAAAAGATGCGATCTAAATCCTGAGAAAAAACTGATAGACCTATATAGAGGATAATTTTATATACATAAATATATAGACATACACCTATTTGTGTCTAATGATATCAATCTCTAGGATGAGGTAGAGGCAGAGGAGGGAAGAAAACAAAAGAAATTTACATGATAACTATTATATATTTAAAGGAAATAGCAAGTTATATATGGTGGATTTGCACTTTCATGGGCAATTATCTTTTTTATTATACCATGTTATAGAAATGCTTATTTTATCCCTCAAATTTCATATATATATGAAAAAACCCTTATCATTTATATATATATAAATATGTATAAATACATATACATATATAAATATATATTATATTAAATATAAATATATATATATATACATAAATATATATATTTATATATAAATATATATATGATAAGGTTTTTTTTCATATATATAAATGATAAGGGGTTTTAAAAATTTCTTTCTTTATTTTCTATCCTCATTATCTGGTATAGTGTCTGTCACATAGTTGACTCATAAAATATTTGCTTATTGATAACATAAGTGGAAATAAATTGAATGGTAGCTATGAAAAAATGTTTCTCCTTGTCTTAAGCTAGAGTTGTCTTCCATATAGGATGGAACTGAACAATTGTGAAAAATGTAAATGCTAGATAAGGCATTTAACCCAGAATCTGAGATTCACAACTCATTATCCTTTGCAATACACATTTGAAGCCCCCAGGTAGCTAACAGAAGTAAAGAAGAGTCATCTGGCTTTTCAGTGTCTAAATGAGGTTCAACAGAGTAAATCTAAAAATCTGAATGGAGTCATTTTCAGAATTTAGTCATCCCCTATGGTTCCCTAATTTTATTTTCATTAAAATTTTTCTTTTAAAATCATCAAATATCTCTTCCATCTTCTCTCCATTGGGAGGACAAAGAAATATAATGTTCTTTTAAACTAATAATCATAGTCAAGCAAAACAAGTTTCCATACTGGCCATGCCTCTAAATTTATCTCACACTATACGTTAGTCTATTACCTTATTATCATGAACTGGGCAACATCCTTCATCACTGGTCTTCTGGAATCATGACTGATCATTGTATTGATGAGAGTTCCCAGATCGTCCCCTTAATTAAGAAAAATCTTTACTTGACCTTTCCATCTTCTCATGGCAGCATCCTATAATTCTTCTGTCTCTCATAATCAAAATCCTTGAAAAAACTGCCCACACTTATCACTTCCATTTTACCATCTTTCATTTGCTTTTCAATGCCTTTGTAATCTGGTTTCCACCTTACACTTGACTAAAATTGCCCTCTCCAGAGTGTGCCCAGTAACTAACTGCTTGGCACAAAACTGAATGGTCTTTATTCAGTCTTCATCATTCTTTACCTCTTTGTGTTAAGACTGTTAACTATTCCTTCCTTCTGCCTATTCTCTTTTCATTGGGCTATAATAACACTTGAGCATCTAGATGGAGCAGTGGATAGAGTTCCATTCCTGGAAAAAGGCCTTATTTCAAATCTGGATTCAAACACATATATTACCTGTGTAACATTGAACAAATCATTTTACCCTGTTTGCCTTAATTCCCTAATCTGTAAAATGAGCTCGAGAATGAAATGGCAAATAAGTTCATTATCTTTGCCAAGAAAACCTCAAATATGGTCATGAAGAGTTGGACACAACTGAAATACACCAATAATAATAACATTCTCTATTGTGGTTTTCTCCAGAAGGTCTGACCTTTCTCAGTTTCTTTTCCAGATTCATCAAACATGTCATCTCCATGAATGGATAAGCTCTAGATTATTGCCCTTGGTCTTCTCCTCTTTTTTCCTCTGCTTCTCTCTCTCATTGGCTACCTAGACTCCCAAATATATATAACTAGGCTTTATCTCTCTACTGAATTCCTCTCCAAATGCCAACTGGGCATCTCCATATAAATTTCAAATGTCCAAAACAAAATTCAGTATCTTTCCCTTTAAATCTATTCCTCTTTCCAACTTCCCTAATTCTGTGTAGGGTATCACTCTTTTAGTCACTTTTTTTTTCAATCTAGAAATTATCTTAGACTTTTCACTCTCACTCATCCACTTATCCAACCAGTTGCCAAGTCTGACTAATTAATTCATTCTCATGTTTCTTATCTGTCCTTTTCTCTCTACTCACACCACCACCACTTTGCTGGACTATTGTAATAATTTCTTTAATTGGTTTCCCTGGTAGTTTGCATGTATTTTTAGTAAATGATCAATAAATAGTTCTCCAGAAAAAAGAAATGTACTCACATTTAAAGTTTAATCTGAATTTTTAACATTTTCTCTATCACTTTCTTAAGTCTAGAGAGTCAACAAAAACAATAAATCAAGCCTAAATTTGTAGAGACTGACAATTTTTGAGGTGTAAATATCAAACATAAAATTTAACAATTAGCTTTGAAATCTGTTGGAGATGACTTCAATATACTTCCTGGTCTTCCTTTCTAATTTATCTGATGGGGGTTGAGGTCCCTTTAAGATTCCTTTCTAATTGCCCAACCCATGGCTGACCTTGATTCACAAATCCTGGTCAAAAGCACCCTTTGAATATCCGGGCTCAGCCCCCACTATCTGCTCAGCTTCCCCCAGCCCTCACCAGATCTGAGCTAACCGGAAAAGCCCTACCCCCCAAGGGGGATACCGCCCATCATCTTCTAGGTATAAAAGAAACAAACTGGAGCGCTCTCTTTGCAGGAGCCCTCCCACCAACACATGGTATCCTTCCAGCCATGTAAGGGCTCCTGCCTGCCCAGCGGCCACCTCTGGCCCTGGCATCTTTCTAACTGAGCTTTACTTCCAATTTCTACAATAAACCTTTTATTTATCAAGCTAGGTTTTCAGGCCTGTAAAATTCATTTACAGGAGACACTGCACCTCATGGGATTATCTTACTATCTATGCACCTAGAAATGGGGTTCCCCCTTTCCTTTCCCTCATTACATCCACATAATGGACAAAGTGACATTGTTAAAGTACAGGTCCGACCATATTACTCTTTTCCTGGAGAAACTTCAGGGACTATCCATTTCTTCCACAATCCTCTATTTAGCATTTAAAGCCCTTTGCAACCTGGCACCATCTTATCTTTTTCATTTGGTTACTCATAATTTCCCTTACTTTGTCCTCTAGCCAAACTGGATTGCTTGTAATTCTTAATATATGACATATCATCTTCTGTTTTTATTTCTAAAACAGTTTGTTCCCAATGTCTAAAATTCTTACTTTGCCTTATTAAAAACCTTGTCTCCTTTCAATTTTCAGTCAAGAGTCAGACCTTTCTTGATCCTTCTAATTTGTTCCCCCAACCTTATCTTCCCAAATCACTATTTATTTATTTATTCTGTATATACCCAATAATTACTTATATGTGTACTTATTCTCTCCCTCAACAGGCTGTAAGCTCTTGGATGGTGGAGACTGTTACATTTTGTATCTCTGGTGCCCAGAACACAGTAGGCATTCAACATATGCTTGTTCATTGATAAATAGCTAAACAAATTTTTATTAATAGTGGATTAATGAAAAAAGTTATCACAAAAGATAAAAGAAGTCATTTTGATTATATAATATTAAAAAGCTTTTATGTAAAAATTAATGAATCTAGGATAAAAAGGAAAATAGTCAATTGGGCAAAAAAATCTTTATATTAAGTAATTAAGATATAGATAAGGCCAAAAGCAATTTCTTAATATATAATAGGTCAGAGGATATTAACAAATGCTTTTTGAAACCTATTAATAGCCATGTGAAATATTATTTTAAATCATTAATAAAAGAAATACCAGTCAAAATAGTTCAAAAGTTTCATTCCATACCTACAAAATTGATAAGAATAACAAAAGAGGGACATTCAATGATGTAAGAGTTTTAAAAACATAGAAAGAGGGAGAACAAGCATTTATTAAACACCCATATGCAGGAACTATTCTAAGGGCTTTATAAATGATATTTGATCTTCACAAAAACTTTGGAATAGGTTTACTATTATCCCAATACTGCACTGAGTAAATGGAGATAGACAGATCAAGTGACTTGTTCAAGGTCACATAGTTAATAAGGAGGTTTTTTTTTTTTTTTTTTTTTGTCTATGGATGTGAAAAATCCTCTATAACGTCAAACTTTTGAAATGTGTTTATGGTTTTTGCTGATTTTTTCTCTTTTATTAATTATTCTAAGAGATGGCCCTCTGAGTCAGATATGAGCTGTGGCATATTGGGAAATGTGATTTAAAAAAGATCTCCCCAGACAGAGCCAAAATGGGAAGTAAAAGCAGGAACTTGCCCAATTTCTCCTCCAAACTACTCCAAATTCCTTTAAATGATGATTCTAAACAACTTTTGGAGCATTAGTACACCCCCCAAAAAATGGAGCAGAACATTTTCCAGCCAAAAGCAACTTAGAAGCTCAGCAGAAAATGTCTGTGGCACTAGGTTGGGAATCCCAGTGGAGGGCTTTCTGTGCAGCCCTAGACCCAGCCCCAGCCCCTGCTGGGAGCCAACCTTTTGATCAGTGGCAATACTGATGGCAGAGAGGGTCTGTGGCAACAGGGTAGGAGCCTGGCATACAGCCCCAGCCTTGGGCAGAACACTAGAGCTTATAGTCATAGGATAAAAAAATGCTTATGATCAGATTCCTAGAAGGATCTCTGAAAATAGCTGTGCAAAACCCCTGAAGCTTGATACAATGCAGCCTGCCCTCCACCCCCCCCCCCTTACCGTGGACACAGAGGCCTACTTTAATAAAGAGTTAAAAGCAGAGCAATAGACTAGGGAAATAATTAAAAAAAAAGTTTCTGACCATTGAAAGTTATTATGGTGACAAAGAAGATCATAACACACAATCAGAAGATGATAACAAAATCAAAGCTCCTATATCCAAATCCTCCAAGAAAAATAAGAATTGGGCTCAGGTTATGGAAGAGCTCAAAAAGGACTTTGAAAATCAAGTAAGAAAGATAAAGGAAAAATTAGGGAAAGAATTGAGAGAGGTACAAAAAAGATCTTTCAATAAGTTTTTATTTTAAAAAAATATTGGATTTGTGAGAAAATCAGTTGAGTCAGATTCAACTGAAAAACGACTAAACAGAAACCATACATGATATATAAGAATTATATATACATATATGTCAAAAAATCAGTCTCTAAGAGTAGAAAGAACAACAAATCAAGTACCAAATTATAAAATCCCTTAATTTAACCTATTTTACCACTCCTAGAATTATTCCCATAAAAACTGAGCTCTTGGGAGCTAATTTCCTCTTATTTGGATGGACTTCCCAGAATTCCTCAAATGTTTGGGGCCTTGAATTTCATCTTGGAGAGACTATCGGTAGTATGCCTTAAACCTGAAGATAAGAAGGGTCATGGGATGTAAGTGAAACTATTTGGCTGGCAACTTTGGAAGAATCCATTACTAGTAATTATAGAAGACACCATTCTAGCTGGAAAGGGGTCTGGGGAAGATCACCCTCTGTGATTTTTTGTCGAAGGAAGAAAAGAGGAACTGTGAAGAATGATGGAAATCTAATAGAAGCAGAGGACAATGTTATTACAAACAAGTATAGTCCAATGAGTATAATTAAACTTTATTAATCAATCAAAAGTGTAAACTAGTTTTAAGGAAATGCTTTGAAAGAATGGACAAAATCAGATAACAGGAAGTATTAGGATTAATTGAAAGAATTAGGTTACCTTTAGGTATGTCAGAGAAGGGATTGGAATAGGAAAGTCATTAAACTTTGGAAGTGATGTGACTATTAGTGTCAAATTGTTTCTATAGCCAGAAGTCAGGCAAATGGGAGAGAGAGAGAGCCCAGAGAAACTCCTGCATTGGAGGGACTGCAACAGTAATAAACAATGCATCTAACTATCTAGTTGGGAATTGAAAAAAGATAAATTAAACATGATGAGATTTGGTAGTTCTAGGAAATTTGACTTCTTCAAGATAAGGAGATGTGCAGCTTCGGGTCTTTAGATTCTTGAAGAGTTGGGGCCCAGCATCATATATACATTCTGGGGAGAGCTTATTAATTTCTCCAAGAAGGGGAATTAAGGACTTCCATGCAACCAGGAGCTGTGAATTAACCCTTTGTCACAAGTGCTCTTGTGGATTCTATAGGAGCATTAGAAAGTGTGCCTTACCCCCTTTAAAAAGTTAATGGCTATCTAATTTATTTTGGGGAAGACACTCAATAGGGGCTCACAAATAACATACTAGAAACCACCTACAAGAACTCAAGTTTACTATTAGAAACCTGAGGGGAAAAATTGTCAGCTGCCCCCCCTGGAGATTTATGTGCTAAAGCAAGGAGTTGGGAAGTAGGACTGGAGGATGTGATACATTGGAAAACACAAACTCCATACTATACTTCTTCCTTTTCTGTCCTTGTCAACAAAATGAGGTGAGTCACATCCTATTCTTGCTTGATTATATTCATTTTCTGCTTAAATTTTTCTTTCTAGGTTATTTGAAGGACAAACAGATTTGAAAGTCTTTAATGTTTAATTTCTAAGTGGTTTAAATTAGGATAAAATTTCTGATTAAACAAACTCAAGCCATTTTCTTAGTTTATCTACTATAATTTCTGTGTGTGTGTGTGTGTGTGTGTGTGTGTGTGTGTGTATGTGTGTGTGTGTGCGTAAGAAAGAGAGAGAGGAGAGAAAGAGCAAGAAATATATGTATACATATAAACACACACACACATATATATATGTATATAAACACACACACATATATTATGAGGGGGAGAGAGAGAGAGAAAAAAAAAAATTTGTTCAATTTGGTTGTGAGCAGAGCCACAGAGTTAACAACGGTGCCAGATCTTATACCCCATAAATTTGGCAGAATAAACACAAGTATTCAAAAGGTAACCAAGACTTTGAGAGACCACTGATTGAGAAAAACTATGCTGGAAACCCAAGTTTCTCTTGTTGTCTCTCTCAGGAACACCCCCCCCCCAAAAAAAAAAAAAAGCTTATAAGACATCTAAAACATTCATTAGATGTTACCAATCCTTGCAGGTATAGAGTATCAAGTCAGAGTATACCTATGGAATCCCATACAGGATTTTACTTCAAGAATATCGTGGTGCCCAGAGTGGTAGGCTACTGGTTTACCCAAAGTTTATTTTTGCATATCCTTCTATGAACTTAGGAGAAAAGATTATTATTCTTTTTTTGGAACATCCATCCTTGGATATACAAGTAGTCTGGCAGATTTTCTTCACTGAAATTGTTTGAACTGTAGGTTTCCAAGTGAAGGACAGATGACCATTTACTAAAAGAGATTCATATTTTGGGTACTAATTGGGTAGATGACTTGATGACTAGCTTCAAATTCTATTACGAAGGCTCAAAATCTGGAAGTTTTGCCAAGAGTAAAGACAAAGAAAATGCTGATAAGTATGCTTCTGCACACTAGAGGTATTTAGAACTGTATACAATACTGGGAAACTATAAAAAAAAATTTTTTTTAGCCTGTTATCCCTTATAAAAATAGGCAGAGAAAAATATAGTATTTTTGATGCTGTTTTCAAATATGACTTTGGGTTTTGTCCACTGCCTTCCATTTTCTCTGGAATTACAATTTAATGTTTTTTTTTTATATAAGATGATTAAAAAACACTAAAACTGAATTGTGTTTATTTAATCCACCTAAAATGTAACTGTTGTTCTCCCATGGAACATTCCTCCTTAGCATCCAGCTGTAATTAGGCAGCATGGTACTTGAAATTATTTCAAGGCAAAAATTCTATTCACTAGGTCACACTGTCTAGTATATCATAGTTTTTTCACCAGTTTTTGGTAATTTATGGATAAATAAGACCTGTAATGTTCTAATAGATTCAGAATTTTGCCCTTCTAAATATTCTATTTCCTAAAATCCTCCATGAATAACCATTAGAATATAGCATGTTGACTATATTTTGACCATAATCAGGGAAGGAAGAATAAGCAAAATTCAAAGAAGAGAAAAGACATGGATTATCTCTGATATCTTTTTTTGATTTAGCAAGTAATCCAGCTGTTATTTAATCATTTGTAAATCTTAATTATAAGGTAATAAATGTCAGGGAAATTATTTAACATGACAGGGTTAGCTATTTAATAAATGATTTTATTTTATCCTTTACTATTTGTTTGTCTTCCCCATTCCTTGGTCCATTGAGAAAGCACTTAAAAATTAGCACAAAGTGGATTCAGGCTCTTGTTTTTTTTTTTTAAATTCTTTTTGGTTTATGTTCCATTGTCATTAAAGCTCCTCTAGTCTCATATATCTTTGGAACCAATTCCCAGCTGACAAGGCATAAAGGCATCTAATATTCCTCCTGCCTGAGAGAAGTGATCCGATTACATAAATTCTCTTTACTCTTTTTGGAACACTAAGATTTTTTTACTTAAAGATGAAGCATGAATGGGAAAAAATCCATGTAGTAAACACTGGTTTAATTAGCCTGGAGTCTAAATACAAAATGTTGAGATAGTTACTGCTCTCAAGCAGCTTACATTCTTATAGGAGAAGACAACAAATAAATTAGCTAAGGCTGGAATAAGGCTGAGCTTGATTTTGGGCAAGACAACAACCTCAATGTTACTACTGGGCTTATATCCCAAAGAGATTTTAAAGAAGGGAAAGGGACCTGTATATGCAAAAATGTTTGTGGCAGCCCTTTTTGTAGTGGTCAAAAACTGGAGACTGAGTGGATGCCCATCAATTGGAGAATGGCTGAATACATTGTGGTATATGAATATTATGGAATTTTATTGTTCTGTAAGAAATTACCAACAGGATGATTTCAGAAAAGCCTGGAGAGACTTACATCAACTGATGCTGAGTGAAATGAGCAGGACCAGAAGATCATTATATACTTCACCAACAATACTATATAATGATCAATTCTGATGGACATGGCCTTCTTAAGCAATGAGATGAACCAAATCAGTTCCAATAGAGCAATAATGAACTGAACCAGCTACACCCAGCGAAAGAACTCTGGGAGATGACTATGAACCACTACATAGAATTCCCAATCCCTCTATGTTTGTCCACCTGCATTTTTGATTTCCTTCACAGGCTAATTGCATACTATTTCAAAGTCTGATTGTTTTTGTACAACAAAATAACTGGTTGAACATGTATACATATATTGTATTTAACATATACTCTATCATATTTAATATGTATTGGTCAACCTGCCATCTGGGGGAGGGGGTGGGGGAAGAAGGGGAAAAATTGGAACAAAAGGTTTTGCAACTGTCAATGCTGAAAAATTACCCATGCCTATATCTTGTAAATAAAAAGCTATAATGAAAAAAGGGAAAAAAAGACAACAACCTCAAGTCTTAGCATATAAAAGAAAACAAAAGCTTTCACAGTCCTGTTTTCAAAAATTGAGGGGAAAATGTTCTTATTGATTTTGGTGAAAGCAAAGTTTTAGTCCAAATCCAATTCATTCTAATTGATTCCAAAGGGCATTTATGTATTAAATGCCTACTAGGTGTAAGGCACCGTGCTCAACAATTCAATAAATATTTATTAAATGCCTATTACATGCCAGACACAGTGTTAAGAGCTAGTGATTTAAAAAGATGTAAAAGATTGTCCCTGCTGTCAAGGTACTTACAAACCAAAGTGGGAGATAATGGAAATTATATATACATACATATACATATACATATACATATACATATACATATACATATACATATACATATACATACATACATATATATATATGTGTGTGTGTGTGTGTGTGTGTGTGTGCATGTATGTATGTCTGTATCAGGATAAATAGGAAATAATAAAAAGAGGAAAAAATTAGAATTAGAAGAGTGTGAAAAACTACAAAGATAAAAATTAAACCCTCTTACCCAGAAAGAAATTTTACTTAGTGGGAGATACAACATAAAGTAGATATCCCTGTATCCTCTGATGCAAAGATTCTGTTTTTATTATGCATTTATTAAATCTTTGCTATGTAGCCAGATATTTTGTTAAGTGTTGAGAATAAAAAGAAAGGAAAAAAAATAAAGAATTGCCCTTATGGAGCTTAATTTTTTTTGAGTAATATTTTCCCCCAATTTCAGGTAATAATAATTTAACATTCATTAAAAAATTGAGTTACAAATTCTCTCTCTCTCCCTTCTGTCCCTCTTCTTGAGAAAATAAATAATTTGTTATACATGTGCAATCATACAAAACATATTCCTATATTAATTATGTTATGAAAGAAAACCCAGACCCGCAAAACAACTTGACAAAAAAGTGAAAAATATTATATTTTGATTTGCATTCATATGCCATCAGTTCCTTCTCTGCAAGTAGACAAGGTTTTTCATCATGAGGCCTTTGGAGTGATATATATTTTTCCCCCCTGAGGCTAGGGTTAAGTGACTTGCCCAGGGTCACACAGCTAGGAAGTGTTAAGTGTATGAGACCAGATTTGAACTCGAGTCCTCCTGAATTCAAGGCTGGTGCTCTGTCCACTGTGTCACCTAGCTGCCACTGCCCCACCCCCACCCATCCCTTTGGAGTTATATTGGAACATTATATTGCTGAGTAGCTAAGTCATTCACAGTTAATCATCGTTACAATATCACTTTTACTTTGTATAGAGTTCTCCTGGTTCTACTCAGTTCATTTTGCATCAATTCATATATCTTTCCAAGTTTTTCTGAAATCATCCTGCTCATCATTTCTTTTTTAAAATTTTGTTTTATTTATTTAATATTTTTCCATAGTTACATTCAAGACAAATTTTTTTTTTACATTTATTTAGAAAATTTTTGAGTTCTAGGTTCTCTCCCTTATCCCCACCCACAATTAAAAAACTGCTTGTGAAGTAATGCAAAAACATTTCAAAAAAGTCAAGTTGTGAAAAAGAAAACAGATATATTACCCTAATGAAAATAAAAACCCTCAAGAAAAATTAAGTGAGAGAGATAGAGAGAAAGAGAGAGGGCAAGAGAGAATGTTTCAATCTGTATTGAGACAAAATCAGTTACTTCTCTGGGTATGGATAAGATTCTTCATCATAAATCCTTCAGAGTAGTCATGGATGATAATACTACTGAGAATAGCAAAGTCATTCACAGCTGATCCTCTTGGAACATTGCTATTATTTTGAATACAGTACATTTCACTTTGCTTGAATTTATGGAGGACATTTCAGGTTTTCTTTTTCTTCCTAAGATATCCTGCTCATAATTTCCCATAAAGTAATAAAATTTCATCATATACATACACTGCATTATATTGAGCCATTCCCCAATTGATGGGCAAGCCCTCAATTTCTTTCTTTCTTTTTTTTGCCCTGAGAAGAGTTGCTCATTAATTCTTATCGAATAGTAGTATTCCATTACAATCACATCACAGTTTGTTTGGCCATTCTCTAATTGATGGATATCCCCTTGATTTCCATTTTTTTGCCATCTCAAACACACACACAAACAAACAAAAAACAAAAAACCCTGCTATTTTTAATATAAACAGTCCCTTTTTCCTTAAAAAAAATCTCTTCAGAATACAGAGCTAGTAGTGGTATTATTGAATATTAAGCATTGTTCACAGTTTTATATTCCTTTGAGCACAGTTTTAAATTACTCTCTAAACTGGCTAGATAAGTTCTCAACTCCACTAACAATGCATTAGTGTCCCAGTATCCCCACAATTCCTTCAACATTTGTTATTTTCTTTTTCTGTCATACTAGTCAATCTGATAGGTGTGAGGTGATACCTCAAAGATGTTTTCATTTATAGTTCTCAAATTAATCATGACTTAGAGTATGTTTTCAACGTGACTAAAGATAGTTTTGATTTATTTCCTTGTCTGAAAACGGCCTTTTCATATTCTTTGATCATTTATCAATTGAGGAATGATTTATATTCTTATAAATTTGACTCAGTTTTCTATATGTTTGAGAAATAAGTTTTTTTTTTTTTTTTTTAAACAGAGACACTTTCTTTCCTTCTAATCTTGGTTGCCTTGGTTTTGTTTAAAGGAGCTTAAATTCTAAGCAAAGAGACAAAGTTAAATGAGTAGGTAGATAAAACAATTATAGAGTATTTGGTAGAGACTCTAAGAAAAGAAGCCATTAGTAAGGGCTGGAAAAGTTTTGGAGTAGGTAGGGTATGAGCTGTGTCTCAAAAAAGTCAGGGAGACCGAGACAGAGATGGTCAATGTTTAACAACCAGTTCTATAAAAAAAAACAAAAAAAGTTTCAGGACACACTTTAAGTTTAACATTTAATATCATGAACATTTTCTCCACCACTTTTTAAAGTCTAGACAATTAACAAAATAATAAATCATGCCTGATTTTTTTTTTTTTAGCATTTGCTGATTTTTGACATATAAATTATTTTACTGAAATTTAACAATCCACTTCATGAACAAATATGAACTACCTTAAGCACATGCTAAGAGAAGTGAGACGATAGAATGTTCTGGGTAGAAATGGGAGATAAGAGTTCTATGTTTGAGGAACTTCAAATAGGTGAATGTTAGGATATAAAATGTATGGAGAAAAATAATGTATATGAAGACTGGACAAGTAGGTAGGGATCAAGTTTTGAAAAGCTTTAAATGCCAAAGGAGTTTGTAGTTGATCATGATGTGTAATAGGGAACCACTAGGATTCGTTGAATATAGGGGTAACATTGTTAAATTTATATTTAAGAAAAATCAACAACACAGGTTTTTTGAGAATGGATTGGAGTAGAGAGAATAGAGAGACACTTGAAGAAGAGTAGTTAGGTTTGTTCAGTGTTCCATTTTGATGAGATCTCATTAAATTTTGGCATTGCCATTTCTGGGTATGTGTAACAGACTTCAGGATTAAAATAGAATTACAAATTGATGGAGCCTTCAGTCTTCCTCGGGGATTGGGATTGTAGAGATAATCTAATCTGACCCCCCCTGGGAAATCAAGACAGAGAAATTCAATGATTTGTTCAAGATCCCACAACTCTTAAGAGATAGTATCTTGCCTTGGACTTTTGACCCTAAGATCCAGTGTTCTTTTCACCATTTCATTTCCTTCCCCATTCCGGTTAAGATATCCTCAAAACCAGATTCACCTTGTTCTTATTCAATTTGGCACTGGATTGCCCTTGTTTTCAGCAATGTTTTCAGTATTTTCATCATAGCATTTTTTACAAGCCTCTGAAACCCATTTTCTTTTCTTTATGAGACTCACCTCATTGTGCCATGTAGGGCTGCTCAGAACTCCCAGGTGGCAGAAAAAACATATTGTTATCATTAGATTGTTCTGAAGGAGGGAATGTCTGACTCACTCTGAAGCTGATGTGCTTGTTGCTTCTCTGTCCTCACTGACCTCAGCATCTGGGGAATGAACAAGTATATTGTAGCCCTTAGAGGGAAATGTTGCCAAACCCAAGCAGAAACCCAGAGGGGTTTGAAGTAATTATGGACTAGGCAGAACTGCATATCAATAACCCTTGAGTCACAGCATGTCAGGAAAACTTTGTTAAGTTCTGGAGGAGGTCTGATTAGGTCTCCTGTGCTTAAGAAGAAAGAGATTGTTTATTTTTGTTGTGAAGAAATAAAGCTCCTTTCCCATCATGCTTTTCTGTTTATCTAGGCTAAGTGTGAAACTGTGAGAGTACAGTGGCCTGCTTCCAGGCATTCCTTCATTGGGTTAGGGGAGTGAGAGTAAACTGAGCCAGTCTAATCAGGTTGACAGTTATTAACTGAATCTAGAACCCACTTTAATTATTGCTCAATAACTTCTTTGTTGATTTATGCTGTGCTAGAGAACTTAAGGAGCCAAAACAAATGATTTTTGCAACCTTAAAGATATCCATAAACATCACACTTTAGCCACAAGGAAAATATACCAAGAGTGAAAGTCTGGTCATCTCATACTATTTATTGCTGATATTGTTGCTGTTCAGTTGGTTATGTTTGACACTTCATGACTCTATTTGGGGGTTTCTTGGCAAAGTAGAGTAATTTGTCATTTTCTCCTCCAACTCATTAGAGATGAGGCAACTGAGGCAAACAGTGTTAAATGATTTTCCTGAATGTCATCATTCCCATTTTAAAGAGAAGAAAACAAGTTAAGACACTTCTCTGAGATTTTGAACCCAGATCTTGATTTCAGGTGCCTAAAGAAATTGATTTTTCATAGCCTAATTGATCAATGGAATAGATTAAGTTTATAGGACAAAATACTCAATAACTATAGCAATCTAGAGTTTGACAAACCCAAAGACTCCAGCTTTTGGGATAAGAATTCACTATTTGACAAAAACTGCTGGGAAAATTAGAAACTAGTATGGCAGAAACTAGGCATTGACACACCCTTAACAATGTATACCAAGATAAGATCAAAATGAGTTCATTATCTAGACAAAAAGAATGAGATTATATTAGAAGAACATAGGATAATTTACCTCTCAGACCTGTGGAGGAAGAAGGAATTTGTGACCAAAGAAGAACTAGAGATCATTATTGATCACAAAATAGATAATTTTCATTATATTAAGTTTAAAAAAAATTGTGCAAACAAAAATAATGCAGACAAGATTAGAAGGGAAGCAATAAACTGGGAAAACATTTTTACATTCAAAGGTTCTGATAAAAGCCTCATTTCCAAAATATATAGAGAATTGACTCAAATTTATAAGAAATCAAACTATTCTCCCATTGATAAATGGTCAAAGGTTATGTACAGACAATTTTCAGATGAAGAAATTGAAACTATTGAAAAGGTGCTCCAAATCACTATTGATTAGAAAAAAAATGCAAATTAAGACAACTCTGAGATACCACAACACATCTCTCAGAGTGGCTAAGATAACAGGAAAAGATAATGACAAATGTTGAAGAGGATGTGGGAAAACTGGGACACTGATATATTCTTAGTGAAATTGTGAATGAATCCAACCATTCTGGAGAGCAATTTGGAACTATGTTCCAAAAAGTTATCAAACTGCATACCATTTGATCCAGCAGTGTTACTACTGGGCTTATATACCAAAGAGATCTTAAAGAAGGGAAAGAGACCCACATATGCAAAAATGTTTGTGGCAACCCTTTTTTGTAGTGGCTAGAAACTGGAAATTGAATGGATGCCCATCAATAGGAGAATGATTGGGTAAATTGTGGTATATGAATGTTATAGAATATTATTATTCTGTAAGAAATGACTATAAGGATGATTTCAGAGAGGCCTGGAGAGACGTACATGAATTGATGCTAAGTGAAATAAGCAGAACCAGGAGATCATTATACATGGCAACAACAAGATTATTTGATGATCAACTCTGATGGATGTAGTTCTTTTCAATAATGAGATTATTCAAACCAGTTCCAATTGTTCAGTAAAGAAGAGAAGCAGCTACACCCAGAGAGAAAACTATGGGAAATGAATGTGGACCACAACATAGCATCTCTACTCTTTCTATTATTGTTTGCTTGCATTTTTGTTTTCTTTCTCAAGTTTTTATTTCTACATCGGATTTTTCTTGTTCAGTAAGATAACTGTATAAATATGTATACATATATTGGATTTAACACATACTTTAACATATTTAACATATATTAGACTACCTGCCACCTAGGGGAGGGGATGGAAAGGAGGAGGGGAAAAGTTGGAACAGAAGATTTTGTGAGGGTCAATGTTGAAAAATTATCCATGTATGTGTTTTGTAAATAAAAAGCTATAATAATAAAATAAAAAATTTGTATACCAAAAAAGAATTTGATTTCTCTAAGATAATGCTCATTGTATATGCTTGGTTAAAAATTATAAAAAAAATAAGTGAAGCTATGGAAACCTGGAAATGGAAGGGAATTTTCTTTCTAATCACAAGGATTATCTAGGAGCTCAAATTGAATGAAAGAGAAATTTATTGATTTATGTAATTGATGTATGTTGATTTGTTGATGATTGATGTTTATCAATATTTGTTGGTGATTTATTAATATCAGAAATGATTTATTGATGTTATTATAGCTCTCTTAAGCCAGAGAAAAGATTAATGAATCTAGTCCAAAAAGAAACCCGAGCCAGAACTGGTAGAGGGGTAGAAGGGAGAGAGAAGGGGAAACCAGCAGGTGGGAAGAGATCTGATAAATAGAAAGCTAGTCTCTTTACTTTGATGTAGTGATCTCAGGCAATTCCCTTTCTCATGGTTCTTCTGAAGAGGATTAAGAGAAAGGTAATCCATTTATTGGACTATTTCATTTTACAGTAAGTGATAAAGTACCTGAACAATCAATCTCACTCATAGGCTTTTGTCTAAGACTGTGAAAATTTTTTGAAAATTATTTGATGAAGTGAAGTCATTTTAGGAAAGAAATCTGAACAACTTAGCAGGAATTGGAAAATTTCAGTGGTGGTAAGCAGGAAAGAACATTCTAGTCTACTCTTGAAAAGTAAAGATAAAGTGGACTCTAAAAAAGGAGGGAGATATCGAAGCAAGTCATTTGTTCTAAAGACATTAAGAAGAATAGAAGACCTGGGTTTAGAGACTTCTCAAGAAAAGGTCTAAATTTTCCTTCCTAGGACATATCTATTCACAAAGACTATAACATAATCTTTTCTTACCAAAATATCTCTAGTAAGATGAATTCTGCCAGAGGTTAACTATATGTATATGTGTACAGATATACATACATATATATATGTGTGTATGTATGTATATATATGTATATGTGTATGTATGTGTATATATATATATATATATACATACACACATATATATATATATGTATCTATATACATATAAATTTAAACAAAGGACTCGATATTTGTCTAAAAGTTAAAAATTTTCCTAACTATGGGCTCAAAGTGATTGTGGTGGAATTAATTCATAACTGTTAATCTAAAATAAACTTCCTAAAGTTGGGTGGATATAGTGACAGGCATGGAGTCAGTAAGACTCATCTTCCTGAATTCAAATCTGGTTTCAGATAGTAGCTGTGTGATTCTGTACAAATCACATTAGCCCATTTTCCTATTTCCTCATCTGTAAAATGAACCAGAGAAAGTCCAATCCAGTGTCTTTGCCAAGAAAACCTCAAACGGAATCAAGAAGAGTCAAACATGAATGAAAAAATGATTGAACAACAACAATAAAGTCAAAGAGAAGGGAATCCTAGGAAGCCTAGAGGCCTTTTAATTGCCATTAGACTTAATTATTATGATGGTGTCATGGAGATTTAAAAATTCACATTCCCTTTGTCAAGGGTGGAATGGAAAATTTTGCTACAGAAAAGTGCCATAAGAGGGACTTAGCCCATATAAGAATGGGAACCAAAGAGTTGTACAAGACTCCTCTTCATCTAGACAGCTTCACACCCACCACTATTATTACATTTAGTCCTATCCTGTGGGTCAAGTAGAACAATAAACTACTGGCCACATGACAGTCTTTCAAATACCATCTAAACTTGTAAGACATCTTTTTCAAAGAGATTAAAGGAATTAGAGTAAGTCTTGAGGAAATCAAATTATCACTCTTTGCAGATGATATGATGATATACTTAGACAACCCTAGAGAATCAAAACTACTAGAAACAATTCACAATGTTAGCAAAGTTGCAGGATACAAAATAAATCCACATAAATCATCAGCATTTTTATATATTATCAACAAAGTCCAGCAGCAAGAGATACAAAAAGAAATTCCATTCAAAATAATTGTCAATAGTATAAAATATTTGGGAACCTATCTGTCAAGGGAAAGTCAGGAATTATATGAACACAACTACAAATTACTTTCCACATAAATAAAGTCAGATCTAATCATTTGGAAAAATATCAAGCGCTCATGGATAGGCCTAGCGAATACAATAAAAATGACAATATTACCTAAATTAATCTACTTATTCAGTGCTGTACCAATCAAACTGCCAAGAAATTATTTTACAGATCTAGAAAAAATAATAACAAAGTTTATCTGGAAGAACAAAAGGTCAAGAATTTCAAGAAATTAGTGAAAAAAAATGCTAATGAAGGTTGCCTAGCTGTGCCATACCTAAAATTATGTTATAAAATAGCAGTCATCAAAACTATTTGGTACTGGCTAAGAAATAGCCAACTATTGTTGGTCAGCACAATAGGCTAGGATCATAGGATGAAATAGTCAATAACTATAGCAATCTAGTGTTTGACAAACCCAAAGATCCCAGCTTTTGGGATAAGAATTCACTATTTGACAAAAACTGCTGGGAAAATTGGAAACTAGTATGGAAGAAATTAGGACTTGACCCACACCTAACACCACATACGAAGATAAAATCTAAATTGGTTCATGATCTAGACATAAAGAATAATATTATAAGGAAATTAGAAGAACATAGGATAGATCTATTCATAAAGAAGGAATTTGTGTTCAAAAAAGAACTAGAACTCATAATTGAACACCAGATAGATAATTTTGATTATATTAAGTTAAAAAGTTTTTGTACAAACAAAACTAATGCAGACAAGATCAGAAGGGAAGCAATAAATTGGAAAATCATTTTTACCTTTAAGGGTTCTGATAAAGGCCTCATTTCTAATATATAAAGAGAATTGACTCAAATTTATAAGAATCCAAGCCATTCTCCAATTGAAAAATGGTCAAAAAATATAAACAGACAATTTTCAAATGAAGAAATTAAAACCATTTCTAATCATATGAGAAGATGCTCTCACTATTGATCAAATTAAATACAAATACAAATTAAGACAACTCTTCAGATACCTCTCAGATTAGATAAGATAACAAGAAAATCTAATGATGAATGTTTGAGGGGATGTGGGAAAACTGGGACACTGATAAAGTGTTGGTGGAACTGTGAACAAATCTAGCCATTCTGGAGAGCAATTTGGAATGATATTCAAAAAGTTATCAAACTGTGCATACCCTTTGATCCAACAGTGTTTCTATTGGGCCTATATCCAAAAGAGATCTTGAAGGAAAGGGACCCACATGTGCAAAAATGTTTGTGGCAGCCCTTTTCAAAGTGGCAAGAAACTGGAAACTGAGTGGATGTGCTGGAACTCTGTCTTCCCAGAAATCAGCCCGAGTCAGGATCACTAAACGTCTTTATTCTTGATCTTTTACGGTCAAGGTCAGGGGGTTAGGTCTAGCAACCTCACACACACCTTCCTCCCTCAAACGCCAGGAGAGACTGACTCAGCGTTAGTGTCTCATTTTCCTCTTCCTCCTCCTACTCCTCCCACACACGTCACTTCTCCATCTTTGTCCCACAAATCAAGTCAGCACAGAACAGCTGGGGAGGGTCAACCTTCAAACAAGTTAATAGGGAACTGTCCAATTGGCAATTAGTCTCACGTGCTTCATTATCCAAGTGCATTGCTCAGTTCTAGCCTCTAGTTGGAGAATGGCTGAATAACTTATGGTATATGAATGTTATGGAATATTATTGTTCTAAAAGAAATAACCAGGGGGATGATTTTAGAGAGGCCTGGAAAAACTTATATGAACTGATGCTAAGTGAAATGAGCAGAACCAGGAAATCATTTACACAGCAGCAATAATATTATGCAACAATCAATTCTGATGAATGTGACTCTTTCCAACAATGAGATGACTGATGTCAGTTCCAATGATCTTGTGATGAAGAGAGTCATCTACACCCAAAAAGAAAATTATGGTAATTGGATGTGCATCATAATGTAACATTCTCATTCTTTTTGTTGTTGTTTGCTTGCATTTTGTTTTCTTACTCATTTACTTTCTTTTTTTGATCTGATTTTTCTTTGTGCAGCAAGAGAATTGTATAAATATGTTTATACATATTGGATTTAATATATATTTTAACATGTTTAACATATATTGGATTGCTTGCCATGTAGGGGAGGGGCTGGGGGGTAAAGGAGAAGAAAATCTGAAAAACTAAGGGTCAATGTTGTCAAATTATCCATGCATATGTTTTGACAATAGAAAGCTTTAAAAATAAAAAATTCATCTTTTTCAGGTTCAGTTTTTCTGGTTCTTTGAACTAGTTTCTTTTTAGTTTCTAAGTTTTTTCATTATTCTGACTGATCTCTTCTTTATTTCCAGCTCTTTTTCGTAGAAACTGTTATTTAGTTATATCTCCCTGTTGAAACAAGGATGGAGGTTGAATACAAAAACGTGCTATGGTTTCATAAGGAACCAAAGTTCTAGGTGACTCTCAGTGTATAGAGTGTTGGAGGTGGAGTCATTAAGTCCTGAATTCAAATCTGGTCTTAGAAACTTACTAACTGGGCAAATCATTTAATCCTGTTTGCTTCAGTTTCCTCATCTGTAAAGTGAGTTGTAGAAGGAAACGACAAACCATTCTAGTATCTTTTCCAACAAATCTGGGTCATGAAGAATAATACACAATTGAAACAACTCAACAACAACAACAATAATACCAAAGTTCACAATTACCTAAAGCTGGTGAGAATGTCAATAGAGAGCAAAAAACCCCCAAACTATAGAAATAGAAGTTAAACTAATGATTTAATTAATTTAATGAGCTTTTGGGAAAAGAGACTTCTTCTAATAATTAGCACTTTATCTACAACTTAGAATCTTAGAAATTTGCCTAGAACACTGACATTTTAAATAACACTTCCAATGTGGTTTAACCAGTATGTGTTTGATGCAAGAAATAAAACTAGATCATTTTGGCTTCAAAGCTACCCCTCTGTACATTGTAACATGTTAACTTTTCTTTTGAAGTTACCTTGGGGAAAAAAAGGAGGATCAAAGAAGGTCTTGAAACAAAGGCTGGTACTATTTCTAGGGGACAGCTAGGTGATACAATGGCTACAATAGATATTAGGTCCAGAGTCAGAAAGACTTGCATTCAAATATAGCCTCACACATACTGATTTTGTGATGCTGTGCAGATCACTTAATTTCGAATTCAGTTTCTTCATTTGTAAAGTGGGAATTATAACAGCACCTACCTTAGAAGGTTATCGTGAGGATCAAATAGCATAAATATAAAATGCTTAGCACAGTGACTAGTATATAGTGAGCACTTTATAACTGTGAGCTATTATTATTGGTTATTATGTGGATTTCAGGCTGAATGAAGGGAACAAGAACAATGAGGGACCAAGAAGCTGATTAGGTCAAATACACATGCTGTTTAGATTTATAGTGAACATTGCATTTTCCATATATCTATCAACATTTACAAAAGGAACTAATATAGTTTATAAACAGATTTGACCCTCATTTTCAATTCTTAGGAATTATTTCTGTTTTTTGTTTGTTTGTTTTTTTGCCAAAGAGAATTATATTTGGATTGAAAAAAGATAGAATGATAATGGCTAACAGAAAGGTGATAACCCAGATGAGAAGGGACATAGTGATACTTTTTACTAACCACTGTGACAAGTTCATATTACCAATCTCAGTTGAACTATATCTCAAGAGACAGAAAAAATGGCAGATATGTTGAATGTGCCACTTGCCAGTTGAATTTGTAGTTAAGTTGACTTCTACTCCTTGAAAAATATGGTGGTCTCAAAGAGATAGCAAGTTTTCATTAAGGTTATTGGTCATGTGATTTTTTGCTTAAGATGGCAGCATGAAGACTGAAGAGAAACCTAAATCTCTCATACATACTCCAGCAATGAAATAAAATGAGTATTAAATCAAATATTAAGGGAACAATTCAAAGTTAAATGTTAGTAAATTCCTCTGTTCATCTAGGAATGTACAAAAAGACAACAGGAGGCTGAACTCTGGAAAAAGTATGAGTCTTACTGATTTCAAGTTCAGTGCTCTATCTATTGTGCCACTTAGCTGTCTTTAATAAGGTCAACAAGTATTTAGGTGCCCACTATGAGCCAGTCACTGAGAATACAAAGAAAAAATTTAAAAATCCAGTGTCTTCTCTCAATGAACTCATAGTCAAATGGGGGAATAATCTGTAAGCAACTATAAACAATTATGATATTTATGGATAAACTGGAGATAATCTCTGAGGAAAGGTAGTAAGATGAAGAAGGACCAGGAAAGGCTTTGAATAGAAGTTGGGACTTTAGCTGAGACTTGAAAGAAGCCAGGGAAGTCAGAAGGTGAATAGGAAAAGAGTTCCCAATATGAGGGAAGGCCAGTGAAAATACCCAGACTGTGAGTAAGAAGAATTGAGTTCAATCTGACCTTCTCTCTCACATAGACATAGAACAGTGGACAAATAATTTCAGCTCCTGTTGCTTTAGTTTCATCATTTGCAAAATGAGAGAGTTAATGGAAACTGAGTGGATGCCCATCAATTGGAGGATGGCTGAATACATTGTGGTATATGAATATTAAGGAATATTATCGTTCTCTAAGAAATGACCCCAGGACGATTTCAGAAAGGCCTGGAGAGACTTATATGAACTGATGATGAGTGCAATTGATGGGGGTTGAGGTCCCTTTAAGATTCCTTTCTGATTCCCAAACTCCCCCATGGCTGAAGAAACTAGGATCTTTGACTCACAAAAGCACCCTTTTGAATTCCAATGATATCCAGGCTTTCCCAGCCCCCACAGGATCTGAGCTAGCTTGGGTTTTCCCAGTCCCCCACTGTCTGCTCAGGTTTCCCCAACCCCCACAAACTGATTCTTCCTTATCTAAAAACTCATTGAATTCTATTCAATGCTAATCCTGGCCTAAACCAGTCAGGAGCCTGGGATTCCACCCACCTTAAAGATTATAAAAAGGGGAACCCAGGAAGTCCACTCTTTGCAGGAGCCCCCCAAACATGGTATCCTTCCAGCCATGTAAGGGGTCCTGTCCACCCAGCGACCTCCTCTGGCCCTGGCATCTTTCTACCTTTACCCTTACTTCCAAACTCCTACAATAAACCTTTTTTTTTTTTTTAAATCAATCTAGGTTTTTGGGCCTACAAATTCCTTTACAGGGGACTCTGCGCTGTCACTAGATCCTTATGCCAAACCAAAAGGGGTTCCCCCTTTCCTAACTCTCATTACAATGAGCAGGATCAGGAGATCATTGTATATATATATGTATATATATATATATATATATATATACTTCAACAACAATACTATATGATGATCAATTCTGATGGATGTGCCTCTCTTCAATAATGAGATGAACCAAATCTGTTCCAATAGAGTAATAATGAATTGAACTAGCTACACCCAGTGAAAGAACTCTGGGAAATGAGTATGAACCAATTCATAGAATTCCCAATCCCTCTATTTTTGTCCTCCTGCATTTTTGATTTTCTTCACAGGTTAATTATACACTATTTCAAAGTGCAATTCTTTTTGTACAGCAAAATAACTATATGGACATGTATACATATATTGTATTTAACTTATACTTTAGCATATTTAACATTTATTGGTCAACCTGCCATCTGGGAGAGGGAGTAGGAGGGAAGGAGGGGAAAAATTGGAATAAAAGGTTTTGCAATTGTCAATGCTGAAAAATTACCCATGCATATATCTTGTAAATAAAAAGCAAAAAAAAAAAAAAAAAAAAAAAAAAAAAAAAAAAAAATATATATATATATATATATATATATATATATATATATAAAGAGAGTTGATTTTAATGAACTCTGAAGTCTTTTGGAAATTTAACATTTTTGTCAGACACTTACTAGGCAAATCAATTCAGTATCTTTGCCAAGAAAACCCCAAATAGGGTCACAGAGTCAGACATGACTAAATGACAAAACAAAACAAAACCTTAAAAATTCTCCCCATTAAAAGCAAACTTTCACATTTCTATGAGCCCTTTAAGGTTTACAAAGTATTTTATTTAATCACAATGCTATGAGGTGGATTTTGAAAGAATTCACACATTTTGTGGATGGGGATATAGAGGCTCAGAAAAGTTAAGTGTTTTATCCAAGTTCATATAGGTATGGGAATATGGATGAAACCTTAATCTCTTCTTCCAATTCCAAAGCCATTGATCTTTCCCCTATACATTGTTCCCTCTTTTTCTGAGAACCTTTACTGAGCTCTAAAAACCCCAAGAGGGATGAATATGTAAGGGAGTTAAGGGAGTTAGTTTTTTCACTGATTTAATCACAGGGAAACTAGTTGTTAATCTAACGTAAAAATGAGGCCACACCAGGTGATCCCTTTATGAGGTTTGGATAAATTTCTTGAAACAATCATAAAGGAAGTACTGTTCATAATCTGAAGATGATCAACTTTGCCTCAAATTGATCTTTACAAAGTTAGATTCAGGGAATCAAAGAGAGACTCAGAGTGTGATGAGTTGAAGATAAATAAAGAGTGGAAGCCATATGAATTTAGAAGAATGGAAGCACAGGAAGCTGCCAGAAAGAAAGATTTAAGTACTCTTTAGGCTGTTTAGGTCAATCTGGCACAAGGTCTTTTGGACCGTAAATTGTGTTGCTATGTTCTCACCAACTCAGATTAAAAACTTGAGGTAATTCTCGGATTCCTTATGAAGTAGTTGAAAACATTTTGTATTTGGAGTCAGAGTGTTAGATTCAAATCCCAGTTTGTGTGTGTGTGTGTGTGTGTGTGTGTGTGTGTGTGTGTGTGTGTGTGTGAGAGAGAGAGAGAGAGAAAGAGATAGAGAGTCAATTCAGCTCTTGAGTTTTTCATTATATTTTCTCAATAACCTACTCATCTATTTACCTTCACCACATCCCTCTCCCATTGCCTCACTTATTTCTAATTTTTCAGACTAGAGTGTTTCATAACTTTCAAATATAGAACATACTATTTTGAACTAATCTTTGTAATGCTTCATTTTCTTTTATTTATTTTTAATTTTTTAATTAATTTTATAATTATAACATTTTTTTACAACATTATCCCTTGTAGTCCCTTCTGTTCCAAAATTTCCCCTACTTCCCTCCACACCCTCCCCTAGATGGCAGGCATTCCCATACATATTAAATATGTTATAGTATACCCTAGGTACAATATATATGTGCAGAACCGAATTTTGTTGTTGTTATTGTTGCAAAGGAAGAATTGGATTTGGAAGGTAAAAATAATCTGGGGAGAAAAACAAAAAATGCTAACAGTTTACACTCATTTCCCAGTGTTCCTTTTCTGGGTGTTAGCTAAATCTGTTCATCATTGATCAATTGGAATTGGATTAGCTCTTCTCTATGTTGAAGATATCCACTTCCATCCGAATACATCCTCATATAGTATTTGGAGATCATTATACACAGCAACAATGATACTGTATGAGGATGTATTCTGATGGAAGTGGTTATCTTCAACATAAAGAAGAGGTAATGATCTCCTAGTTCTGCTTGTTTCACTCAGCATCAGTTGATGTAAGTCTCTCCAAGCCTCTCTGTATTCATCCTGTTGGTCATTTCTTACAGAACAATAATATTCCATAACATTCATATACTATAATTTACCCAACCATTCTCCAATTGATGGGCATCCGTTCATTTTCCAGTTTCTAGCCACTACAAAAAGGGCTGCCACAAACATTTTGGCACATACAGGTTCCTTTCCCATCTTTAGTATTTCATTGGGATATAAGCCCAGTAGGAGCACTGCTGGATCAAAGGATATGCACAATTTGATAACTTTTTGGGCATAATTCCAAATTGCTCTCCAGAATGGCTGGATTCTTTCACAACTCCACCAACAATGCATCAGTGTCTCAGTTTGTTCCTGTCATCTTAGCCAATCTGACAGAGGTGTAGTGGTATCTCAGAGTTGTCTTAATTTGCATTTCTCTAATCAATAGTGATTTGGACACTCTTTCATATGAATGGAAATAATTTCAATTTCATCATCTGAAAAGTGTTTGTTCATATCCTTTGACCATTTATCAATTGGAGAATGGCTTGATTTCTTATAAATTAAAGTCAATTGTCTGTATATTTTGGAGATGAGGCTTTTATCAGAATCTTTAACTGTAAAAATGTTTTCCCAATTTGTTACTTCCATTCTAATCTTGTTTGCATTAGTTTTGTTTGTGCAAAAGCTTTTTAATTTGATGTAATCAAAATTTTCTATTTTGTGATCAATAATGATCTCTAGTTCTCCTTTGGACACAAATTCCTTCCTTCTCCACGAGTCTGAGAGGTAAACTATCCTATGTTCCTCTAATTTATTGATGATCTTGTAGAACATACTATTTAACCATTCCACCCCTCCCTAACACTAGCTTTAAAAAAGATCCATGCTTTACCAATATGGGTACCTTCTCCACTGACACCATCTTGCCATAGAAGAAGATTTTCAGGAATTGCTTTGACCCAAAGGATCCATTACTTGGTGATCAAAGCTCTAGTTCACATCTTTTTTTTTTTGCCAATTTACTTATTATTATTATTATTATTATTATTATTATTAGTAGTAGTAGTAGTATTAGTAGTAGTAGTAGTAGTAGTAGTAGTCATAGTGGTAGTGGTAGTAGTAACAGTAGTAGTATGGACCGATATAAATATAATCTATTGTAAGGAATTGTAAGGGAGGGAAGGAAACATGCATACTATGTGAAAGGCACTGTGCTAATAGCTTTATGCATATTATCTTATTTGATTTGATCTTTAGAACCCTGGAGAATAAATGTCATTATTATTCCCATTTTAGTGTTGAGGAAACTGAAGCACAGAGACTTGCCCAAAGTCATGTAGCAAATGTCTGATGTCAAATATAAAGTCAGTTTTTCTGTATTCCAGAAACAGTGCTCTAGTTAATGTGATATTTAAATATCTCTAGGTATATGGCCTATGTCTTATTCATCAGAATATCCATCCATTCTAGCTCCTAATACATCTTGACTATAGGAGGGGATTAATAAATAAATTGAAATAAATTAAAGGAATAGTTGTTGTTAGATCATTTCAGTTATGTCTTACTTTTCATGACCCCATTTGGAGTTTTCTAGGCAAGGATACCAGCCACTACTGGTTTGCCATTACTATGAATACTATGGACTATATAGTCCCCAAAAGTATAGAATAGTGACAAGGTTATAGTTTATTTAGGATCATCCTTTTCAACCTGAGAATAACTTAAAGGTATCTTGTTAACATGAGATTATTTTCTCTAGGAAATAATCCTATGAAGCTGATGTTTATAGGTCATGTTGTAGAAAAACAAGTAGAAAAAAGTAGGAAAATCAAGAGAGACATAAACAGAGATAGAAAACAGTGATAAACATCCTCAAGTCCTGGAAATAAGTGAGTCTCGATTCATCTTGTACCCAATCAGCTTATTTAAACATTCAAAGTGATGGTTTTTTTTTTCTGGGAGGTTCTTAACAATGCCTAGAAAACCTTTGGACAGACAAAAACTGAAGCAATATAGCAGGATTGTTTCTATGTCACTGGCATGGACTCATTCAGAATTCTTTTAGTTGAAAATGGAGATGCATTCAAGTCACTTCAAAGTTACATATCTGAATTAATGGCTCAAATGTGTCTATGTGTGCTATCTGGTGACACAATCAACACAGGATTCATCAGGGAATGACTATTACAGATTCAAGATTCTTTGTACACTCAGAACTCATAGCTCACAATTTGATGTAGTGACCTTTAATAGGAACACAGAGAACACAATTAGGTATTTAATAAAATAGAGCAAGAATACTACTTCTAGGTCTATTTCCAAAGATGAGTAAGGAAAAAGGAAAAGAATCCATATGTTCTAAAATGTTTATAATAGCTCTCTTAATGGTAGCAAACAATTGGAAATTTCAGAAATGTCTAATAACTGGGGAATGGCTAAACTCATGGTATATGATTATGGTATATGAATTCAATGATTTTAGAAAAATATGAGAAGACTTGTATGAAATAATGAAGAACAAAATGAGCAAAACCAAAAGAATATTATAAATACCCAAATTAACTATAAAGGGCATATGAAGAAAAGTGCTATCTGAATCCAGGGAAAGAAATGATAAATAAAAGCATGTATAGAATAATTTTATAACCATATGTTTATATGTGTCTAATGATGGCCATTTCTAGAGGTGGGGGAAGGAAGAAAAAAAGAAATGTACATAACTAACTTTGTTGTATATTTAAAAGGAATAACAAGTTAAATATAGTCAATTTGTGGTTTCATGTGCAATTATGTTTTTTGTTATATAACATCATAGAAATATTTGTCTTATTCCTTAAATTAAACACAATAACATTTCAAATAAATAAATATTCTCCTGTAAACATGAAGCTCACTTTTTCACAAATGCATATAACATCATTGGGAAGAGTGCATGTGTAGGGAGTCTGTGTGATCAAGACACATGTATAGAGGGTTATGACTGGTTGTGCAGGGCTCCTGGATTGTCTTTATCTTACTTCCCTCAATGATGTGCCATTGGATGTTTTTTACAGGAAGTTTATTTAGTCTCTGCTTGGATGCTTCTCAGATGACCAATTGCCTGTTGTATACTGGTTGGTTGGATATATTTTTCTTTGGATACTTGTCTCCACCATCTGGATCAGGTGACCTTAGCTATCTCCTGTTCTGGGGAGAGTAAGTTGCTACCATATTGCTTTAGCTTAAAGTCATCAATGTTTTCTTCCTATAGCTGTATTTGAAAAGGTTAGAACCTCTTTCTTGGAATCAGTAAAAAGTAAAATAAAAAAAAAAAAGCTGTACTCAGGTTCTCCTGGCTCATTCCCACAGAATCTTGGCTATGGAGCCTCCCATCTTTCCAGGCAGAGATTCTGAGTCCCAGATGCACAAGAGGCAGAGCTTCCCAACTTGCTTAGTTTAATTTTTACTTTGAATTTTACTTTCTAGTTGCTAGCCTTTGGGTCTCTAAGGGCAGCTATGAGCCTCTAGCTCATTGTAGGCATGCCAAAATGCCTTCCAATTTTTTATTTCTAAGTGCTAGACTATGGGCCAAGTAACCCCATTTTGGTTTTTTTTTTTTTTTTTTTTTTGGTAACTTTGTGACCTCCATTTTGAGGTTTTCTTAGTAATTTACCCATATCAACCAAATAGCTTTGGGGATTTTTATTCTCCTGCTTTTTGAGCTTAAGCTTCATTCATTTTTCTCATATAGGGACAGGGAAGAGGTCCAGGGACAAGCTAAGCCCTGTAGGCAAGGTCTTTTCCTCCTTAGCTGTATTCCTGGGCTTTTCATGAGAAGATAGAACCAGTTCCTCATCTTTGAGGGACTTTGTAGTAACTTCTTCCATTTTCTTTCATAGAATTATAGTGTCATAGATTGTAACTAGAAGGGAACATAGTAACATCTGGTCTATGCTCTTCCATTTTGGCTATGATGAAATGATTGCCTAGAGAGGTCCTAAGATCACATAGGTATCTGCACTGGGAATTATTCTCTACAAAATGCAATTTGAGAAGTTAAATTTAAAAATCACATCTGGTTTGGATTCTGGATAGTTTAGAAATCACATTATTTCTCCAAACATTTTCCTGGCAGATACCAATTGGATTTTTTATGTTTTTTTGCTGATATTCTCTAGATTTGAATTTTAGTGAACTGATGATGATGGAGTCTAGGATTCCCATGCTATTTTGGCCTGGCATCCTGACTCTTGCTAGAATTTGGGGACTTTAAGGATCTTTCATGAAAGAACTAGACCTGCCAGCAAATGTATTAAGCAATAGACCTTTATTATTAGATTTTTTAATTCATTCAAGGCAAATCTTAAAAAGACACGTGGGTTGGGGAGGCAGGGAGAGAAGAGAAAGAAAGTGGGATGTGTGTGTGTGTGTGTGTGTGTGTGTGTGTGTGTGTGTGTGTGTGTGTAAGTACAGGGACAGGAGAAACAAGAGAAGGATAAAATCAGGGCAGAAATCTCAGAACCAGAGGAGAAATACAATCTGAGAACCAGATAATACCATGGGTTTGAGGAGGAGGGTAAGACATAGAATCTTGTTGCTGTTCAGTCATTTCAGTCATACCTGAATTTTGGAGACCCCATTTTGAGGTTTTCTTGGTAATTGCTAAAGTGGTTTGGCATTTTTTTCTTCAACTTATTTTATAGATGAGGAAACTGAGGCAAACAAGGTTAAGTAGCTTGTCCAGAGTAACACAGCTAGTATGTGTCTAGATCAAATTGGAATTAAGAAAGATGAATCTTCTAGATTCCAAACCTAATGCTATATCCACTGTATACATACGATTGATTTTCCATCTTTGATGTCAAATTAAGGGAGGAACTAGGAATTGGTTATATGAGGCCCTCCACTGGTTAAACACATGGCGTGAAAGTTTAAAAAAATGTTTTTTCATTAAAGCTTTTTAATTTTCAAAATATGCATGAATAGTTTTTCAACATTAACTCTTTCAAAACTCTTTGTTCCAATTTTCCCCCTCTTCTTCTCATTCCCTCCCCTTATAGCAAGAAATCCAATATATGTTAAACATGATAAAAATAAATGTTAAGTCCAATATATGCATATGTTTTTATACAATTACCTTGCTGCACAAGAACAATCAAATCAAAAAGGGAAAAAATGAGAAAGGAAATAAAATGCAAGCAAACAACAATAAAAAAGTGAAAATGTTATGTTGTGATCCACACTCAGTTTCCACAATCCTCTCTTTAGGTGTAGATAGATCTCTTCATCACAAGGTTATTGGAACTGGTCTGAATTGTCTCATTGTTGAGAAGCTGGCAGGAAAGTTTTAAGAAAAAAGGAAAGGATCAAGTGCGGTAGAAAGGATTGGAAAGTTGATAAGGAGAGAAAAAACAATTGATTTGAAATATAGAGTCAGCCAGACACAAGAGAATCTAAGACCAAATAATCTGGGAGGTGTTTTTTGGGCTTGATAAAATTCATTTTAGTGAAAGGGCTTGTGAGGCAGGATTGTATATCTTCAGAGGCTCCTCATTCTCATCTCTACTGTGCTTAAAGCAGATAACATATAATATTAATTAGAATTTAGATAAGAGATCATTTGGGCAACTAGATGGTTCAGTGGATAGTGCTGCACCTGGAGTCAGTTTAAAACTAACCTCAGATGTTTTCTAACTGTGTGACCCTACCTAGACAAGTCACTTAACTCTGATTGCCTCTATTTCCTTATCTGTAAAATGAGCCAGAGAAGTAAACGACAAATCACTCCATTTATCTCTACTAAGGAGGAGTCACAAAGAGTTGGACATAGATGAAAAATTGTTCAACAACAAAACATCATTAGACTGAAGTTTTTTAACCGTTTTTTGAGGAACAGATCCTTTAAGCAATTTAGAAAAGCCTATGATATCTTCTCAGAATGCTTTTAGAAGCATGAAATAAAATATGTAGAATTACAAACCAACTATATTGAAATACAGTTCTCATTTTAAAAAAAGAAAGCCCCTCAAGTTCATGGATTTCAGATAGAAAATCTCTGATTTAGGCCATCTCCTTCCTTTATAAATACAATGAAAACTGAAATCCTGAATCCAGGTTTATTGTCTGTTTTCTCTTTTTTTTCCCCATTACACAATTGCCGATTCACATTTGGGGCTATGCCTGTGTAACACCTGGGTATGCTGTTTTATAACATTTCCTATAAAATCACACACTCAGATCCCTGGCATCGTCCCAAGCCTTTCAGAGGTTTGATTCTTAACTCTCTGAATTCTTTAAATGTTCATTTATTCATTAAACAGCTGTGGTGTGCAATACTCAGAACTAGTTTTTAGGCTAGATGCAAAATTTTGGTAAATCTTTGCTCTTTTGTAGCTTATAGTCCAGCAGAAGCATAGGATGCATACACAAGTTTTTAGAATACACACTGTTAAATATTAAGAGCATTGTTGCTCAGTCATTTCAGTCATATTAGACTCTTCATGACTAATTCTGATTAACAACTCATGAAAGAATGGATATTACAATGGAGATTATTATTGTGTTTTTTCCTTTTGATTTGATTTCTTGGCAAAGAGAATAAAGTGGTTTGTTAGGTCCTTCTCCAGCTCATATTACAGACGAAGAAATGGAGACAAATAGGGCTAAGTGACTTTACTAGAATCATAAATTAGTATCCAAGGCAGAATTTGAACTCAGGTCTTCCTGACTCCAGGCCTAGTTCTCTATCCACTATTCTACCTAGCTGCCCTAGAAAACTAAAAAATGCTATAAGTGGTCTGTACTTACTACCAATGAGGCAAAGTAGGGCAGAGCTTCTTAAACTTTTTCTATTACAAAACCCCTTTTTGCCTGTAAAATTTTTATTTGACCTTGGGTATATAGGTATATAAAATGGATATACAAATCAAACATTTACTGATAATAAAATCAAAATTTAGCTACCCTAACTTGCAATTATGCAATCCTTATGGGGTCATGACCCACAGTTTAAGAAACTTTGATGTAGGGGATCATAGATTTACAGCTGTTAGATGACCTAGTTCTCATTTTATAGATGAAAAAACTGAAGTTTAGAGACAAAAACTAACCCATAGTCACAATCAATATCTGTAGTCCAACAGATAGTAAGTATTAGAGCTTGGATTCAAACTTGGCTCCCAAACTCCCAATTCTAAACTTTTTTTTTTTTTTTTTTTTTTTTTTTTTACTACCTCAAACTTCTCCTCTTAAGGGAAGACTTCATGAGCAGGCAGTTATATCACTTAAGATTATTGACTCCAGAGACAGATAACAATTGGTTGATAACTTAACTATGTAAGTCTTAGAGAGTTATATAAGACTTGGAGAATTTAAATGACTTATTTAAGGTTATTAATTTTAAATGACTTATTTAAGGTTATTCAGCTAAGAAGCAAAGGATGCAAGCTTTGAAATCAGGACTTGCTATATTATGATGGTTTTCAGCTGTGACATTCAAATAGTTTGAGAGATAAAATTTCTAGGTAATTAATCATTTTATTAATAATTCTAGTATTTTTATAAAAGAAGGTCTGTAGTACTCTTGAATGCTACAGATAATCATGATGGCTGCTTAAGGGTTATATGCCTTTGGAAGAAGGGTGTTCCTAAGGGTGGCAACTAATTCTGATTGATTAAAAACTCATAAAAGAATGAATATTGAAATGGAGAATATTATTGTGTGTTTTCTTCTGATATGGTTTTTCTTGTGCAGCATGATGAATATGGAAATATGAGAAGAATTGCACATGTTTAACCTATAATGGATTGCTTGCTGTCTTGGGAAGGGGGAGAGGGAAGGGGAGGAGGAAAAGTTTGGAACACAAGGTTTTGCAAACATGAATGCTGAAAACTATCTTTCCATGTATTTAGAAAAATAAAATACTATTACAAGGAAAAAAAATAAAGAAAATCAGAGTTTGGCTCTGCTTTATCTCCAGTGGCCTACTTGGAGGTGTGTCCCATAATACATCTCAGGAATTAGCACAGAGAAGAGCATAAGAACTCAAAAAGCCAGGTGCAGTCATCATCATACTTAAAATGTACCAATGGCATCAATTCCTTTGTGATCAGCTGGGTGGATTATTTTTCCCTGAAGAGAATGAAAAATGACAGTGCAAGACCACTTCCTTCCCACATGCGGTTCAGCTTTTGCTTCTTAACTGGCCTTCTTTGCTTGTAGGGAAAATTTACTTAGAATCCTTACCATGAACCTAGCAGCCCCCATCCCTATAGGGAAAGACATTTCCTGAGTAATTATGGCTAGAGGAGAAAAGCCAAGAGAATTTAATATTTTTAGACAGATTCCCTTTCCCTTGTAAAAAGTGTTGAGTTTTTTCTTTCCACCTGTGATTGTATTATCAGGCACATTGAACCTATTTAGTCCCAGGACAATCATAAAAAAAAGAGATCAGATATCTTACAGATTCATAATATAACATTATTAATAGCTCACATTTATAAAATGCTAGAAGAAACCTCAGAGACTCTCTAATCCAATCCCTCATTTTATGATTGAAATAACTGATCCACAGGGATGTTAAATGACTTATTCAAGATCCTACAAGAAGTAATTGTCAGAAACAGTTTTGAATTGAAGTTATTGGACTTTTGAAACCAATCATCATTCCACTATAGGTTGTAGTATGTTATCATCAATGACTTATGTAAAGGAAGTGACATGGAAGTCATAGAATTTAAGGATCATAGAATTTTGGCAAGAAGGGTTCTGAGAGACCATCTACTCCAAGCTCTTTATTTTATAAGCAAAGTCCTAGAGACATGATTTGCTTACTGTCACAAAGGTAATAAATGGCAGAACCAGGATTTAAATGCAAATCTTCTGAATTCAAATCTATAACTTTTCTCATCATATAATTGATACTATGTATGAGTACAAAGGGAGATAGTCTGGTAATGCTTTGAGAATAAGTGATGACAACTGGACAATTCATTATATGTACATATGCCTGTCTTGATAGAATTTGAATTTGAATAGAATGACAGGAGGGTCTCTAGATTATCAGGTAATTTCTCTGTGAAGGATTTATAGAAGGGCATAAATAAGAATTGCACAGGATAAGAAGATGGGAAAGAGTTTCCATACACATTTGTGAAAAAACTGTCCATACTCATGAAATTATATATTTGATGAATTATTGAAATGCAGCTGAGTTAATCATCATTTCTTATTTGGGACAAAAGGCCTATTTATAGATGTGATAACTGACTAGGATTAAGAGTTCATGATGTTGAAAGAATTTTCTCTTGTAAAACTAGTTGCTCACATAATAGCTCTAAGGTTACCTCCAAATAATCTGTGTTTATCTTGTTTGTACTGATTTATAAATTATCCTCTTATTTAGAATGAAAGTTTCTTGAATGTAGGGACTGTTTCTGTCTTTCTTTAGATCTTTAGCACTTAGCACAATGCCTAATACACAGAAGGTGCATAATAAATGCTTGTTGAATGAATACTTAATTACAAGATCTTCCCCTTTCCAACTCAATGCTTGTTCAAAGCATTATTCACCTTACTTTAAAACATTTTTTATGACTAAAATTATTCCAATAATGCAATTGTCTGGTTAGCATTGAACTTTACATCAGTTTTTTCCCCCTCTATCTTTCTGAACAGAGGTATTGATCTTTCTTAGAACTTCTAAATACTCTCAAGGGCTGCTCCTTTGGAAATGATCACCAGCACTTTCCTTTTTCTCAAATTTTAGAATTAACTTGAGAATTTATTTGATATTTCAATTTTCATTTAGTTTGCTATTGGCATAAAATACTGTGGATTTTAACATTTTCTCTCTCTGTCCCTCACCCTTCCTTTTTCTCTCTCCTTCTGTCTCCCTTTCTCTCTTTGTTCTTCATTCTTTCTCCCTCCTGATCTTCTTTATTCCTTCTCTCTCTCTCTCTCTCTCTCTCTCTCTCTCTCTCACTCTCTCTCTCTCACTCTCTCTCTCTCTCTCACTCTCTCTCTCTCACTCTCTCTCTCTCTCTCACTCTCTCTCTCTCACTTTCTCTCTCTCTCTCTCACTCTCTCTCTCTCACTCTCTCTCTCTCTCACTCTCTCTCTCTCACTCTCTCTCTCTCTCACTCTCTCTCTCTCTCTCTCTCACTCTCTCTCTCTCTCTCTCTCTCTCTCACTCTCTCTCTCTCACTCTCTCTCTCTCTCTCACTCTCTCTCTCTCACTCTCTCTCTCTCTCACTCTCTCTCTCTCTCTCTCACTCTCTCTCTCTCACTCTCTCTCTCTCTCACTCTCTCTCTCTCTCTCTCTCACTCTCTCTCTCTCTCATTGTATGTCTGTTTGTCTTTCTTTGGCAGTTGTGAATTCTGATGATAAATTGCAGGGTGGATTTCATTTTGATATGTTTTAAGAAAGTTTAACTTTTGTGATGAAAATCTTCCTGGTTTACTCATCTTAAATAATTTATCATAAACTATGATTTAGGTTTGGAAGCTGACTTTAAATGTGTTAAACCCTTTTCCTTCTCTTGTGAAATCCAGATACTTCACAAAGGAGAAGAATATGACTCATATCCCCTTGAGGAAATGATTTTGGTTGCTCTAACTTACCTTAAAATGTTTTCCAGGGTCATATCCTGAACTGTGACCTCTGGGAATGGAACTGTCATAAACCATAATACTAGGCTTAGCACATTGAATCCATCACTCCATTATGTCATTGTTAAAGGCACTTCCAACAATGGAAAGAGGGATAAGGTTGGGGAATGAGGACCATGAGAGTTTCCTGTATTGAGGATAGTAAGGACATTTGGAATATGTATAGACAACAGGTGTCAGAACATCTGCTGATATCCAATATAGCTTTCTTGAATAGCACTTTGCAAGCTTAATTAAGTCAAGGAATGTTGTCTTTGACTGACTTCACTTTATTGTTGTAATTGGAAAATGAGCCAGAGCAGAGAGATATTCCATTATTTTTGATACAATTCTGTAATTCTTCTGCTCAAAAACATCTTTTCTTGAGATGTACTCACAGAACTAAGAATTTACAAAGCATATAAATAATAAATGGCTTTTTATAGGGGGTGAGTTATCATTTTATACATTTTATAGTGAAAAGCAGCCTGATGTCAAATAGATAGAGTTCTGGTCTTTGAGTCATGAAAACATGGACTCTTGTGCTGGATCTGAATATGTGATCCTAGTAAATACTTTAATGTCTATATACTCCTAGGCAGCTAAGACTGACAAAAAAGTTGTGGATTTGCTTTAGTGAATGGAGTTTTCTCATTGTGGAGCTCTTTATACTATGAAATTGTAGCTCTTTTCTCCCTTCCCTCTCCCTTCCCTCTCCTTTCCCTCTCCCTTCTTCTTCCAGTGGAGTGATAATGGAAATCAAATGTATCTTTGCAAGTATTTAAAAAAGTTAGGTCTGAATTATATAAACTGATGCAAAATTAAATAAGGTCAAACAGAAAAACTATATACATACATATATAAATACACACATATATGAATTTACATATATGTATGCATATTATATATACATATATACATATACACATATGTTTATATATGTATATATATATATAACTATTACTACACAATATGAACGGAAAGGGCAATAACAATGGAAAATGAAAACTAAAACTATGACAAAGCTTGGCATCAAAGAAGAGATATGAGAAGAGATTTCTCCTTTGTGGAACACTGTATGTAATATCAACCTTTTTCATGTGTTGACTGATTTTGCTAAACTTGTTTTTTATTCCTTGGTACTTTTTCTTATCAGGGAATATCTTTTTTTTGGGGGGGTGGTGGTGATGGGGAAATAGAGATGGAGAAGAAGGCATATTGGAAAATGTTAGTGATGATAAAAACAAAAGATATCAAGAAAAATTTATCTTTTAAAAAAGAGTAAGTTGGATGACTGAGACTCACAAGAGATTGAAAAATGGCTCTTTTTGGCATAGGTAAAAGATCCTACAAACAATACATTATTTTCCCTTAAAAGTGAAGATGTATATATGAAGCTTCAGATAAATTTGTAAAAAAAAAAAAAAATAGAACACACAAAGACCTGGCAGGTAACAAAAATGAACTATATTCAAATGAAAATCTTTGTTTTCATTCTAACATTTAATGAATGAGTATATGGTACAGTGGTTAGAGTGTCAGGCTTGGAGTCTGGAAGATTTCTCTTCTTGAGTTTAAATCTGTCTTCAGATATTCACTAGAATTACTAGACCCTGGGCAAATCACTATTTGCCACAGTCTACTCATTTGGAAAATGAGTTAGAAAAGACTAAGCACTTCAGTATCTTTGACAAGAAAATCCTAAATGGTATGTCACAAAGAATTGAATACAACTGAATAACAACATATTCAAAATTTACAAATCTTTTTGCATTTTACAACATGGATCTAGATATGCTTTTATGAGCTAACAACTCAGATTAAATCAGAAAGTTCTCTATCATGTCTCTTGTTTTCTCCTTTCTCATTCTCTTCTAACTGGACAATCTGTTTTCTGACCTTGTGAATCAATTGAAACTTTTTTCTCTTTCTAAGTTACCAAAGATCTCTTAATTGACAATCTAAGGGGCAGCTAGATGGTGCAGTAGATAAAGCACCAGCCCTGAAGTCAGGAGAATGTGAGTTCAAATCTGACCTCAGACACTTACTTAATACTTCCTAGCTGTGTGACCCTAGGAAAGTCACTAAACCCCACTTGTCTCAGCAAACAAACAAACAAACCAAAAAAAACCTGTCAACCTAATATTCTTTTAATCCTCATCCTTCTTGACCTCTGCAACATTTGACACTATTGATCACTTCCTTTCCTGTCTGGGTTTTTGTGATGCTATTCTCTGTTGGTTCTCTTCTATTTAGTCTCACTTCTTCTAAGTATCCTTTTCAAGTTTTTTTATGCATGACATGCCCACTACTCAAGGATATCTTGATCCCTCTTCTCTTTTCCCTCTATAAAATTTTGCTTGGTGATCTAATCAGCTGCCACAGGTTCAGTTATAACTTCTTTGAAGATGATTTTCAGGTTTATATATCTAGCCCTAGTTACTTTCCTGAGGATAGTCTTGTGCAGAGATGTTGAACATATGGCCCATAGGTCACATGAGATCCACAACACTTCTGAGTGTGGCCTGAATCAGATAAAAATGTAGTTCCTATTTGATTTTAATTCACTGATGTGTGTGCGTGTGTGTGTGTGTGTGTGTGTGTGTGTGTGTGCTGTGTATTTTTTGTGAGAGGGAAGAAAAGAAGAAACTTGTATGATAATTTAGTTGTATATTTGAAAGGAAAAACAAGCATAGTAGATTTGTAATTTCATATATAGTAATAATTTTATTTTACTATGTTATAGAAATGTTTGTTTTATTCCATGTTAAAATCATCTATATTTACATATCTCTAAATTTATCTATCTATTCATGTGTAGTTTTCTAAGTCAGTATCACTAAACCACAATTTAGTGACTTTATTTGAATGTAATGCTACTGGTCTCATATCACCAATTTTCTTTTGGATCTCTTAAAATGTATGTCTTGGAGCCATGTTAAACTCCAAATATCCAAATATCCAAAACATTATCTTTCCCCTGAAACCTTCCCTTCTTCTGAACGTTTCTATTACTCAGATCCCCAACCTCAGTGTCAAATTGCTCCTTTCTCAGCCCATACATCTTGTGAGAGCTGGTAATTTCTATTTCCACTATGCCCCTCTTATATATCCCCTCTTTACTTCATCAGCAATATTATGAGCCTTAGGTTTCATTTTCCTTTTTTACAATTGGAGGACTCACAGGAATTGTACTTTCTAATTCATCCCTAGACATGACACATACTACGTAGTAGCCTACTTCCATTATGTCTTATTCATAGGCGCTGTATTTGCAATCATAGGAGGCTTACAACAGTCTGTGGATGGGTCTTGATGTGGGCATAGCTCCCTTTAAGATTTCTTTTCTGATCTCCAACTTCCTTTAGGACTGCCCTTTGATTTATAAGATCTAGTCAAAACCACCCTTTTGTATTCCAAGGGGAGAGATCCGGATCTGAGCCAGTTTGGGCTGTACCCAGCCCCCATTCTAATGATCTGCTCAGGTTTCCCAACCCCCACCTGGTGGGTTCTGGCTCTCGAGGAATCAACCTGGAACTCCATCCTAGGGCCCTTCAAGCAAAGAAAAGAGCCAAGCTGGCAACAACTCTAGGCAGAAAGTTGAAACATGCAAGCAACATGCTTTGCACCACAGACTCTCTGTCCGTCATTTTTGGTGTATTTCTTCCTCTATCTAATACCTTTTACTAACCAGACTTTAACCTTACTTCCAAACCCTACAATAAACCTCTTTTTATCAATCTAAGTTTTTGGGCCTGTAAATTCATTTACAGAGGACTCTCGTGCCGCCACTAGAACTCATTTAACTTTGTATCCTTGCGCCAAATCCAAAGGGGTTGCAGGGGAGCTCCACTTGACTCCCTGTACCCCGAATCTGCCACTAGACCTCAATTAATCCTAATTTTATTTAGGCATAGACCTCAACATTTGGTTATACCTCAGCATTCTGGCCTCAAATCTCTTCTTCCTAAAATCTATCCTCTGTTCGGTTACCAAAGTGATTTTCCTAAAGTGCAGATCTGTTTCCTTAATTATTATGCCTTCTCAGCACCTTCAGGATAAAATTTAAACTCTTCTAGTTGGCATTCAAAACTCCTCATAACCTTACCTCTTCCTACCTTTTCTATCTTATACTTTAATTTCTTATATTTATTTTATACTCCAGCACTACTAATTTAATTAATGTAAAATACAAATTATATTCCATCTTCCCTTACTCTTCCTTTGCCCTGACTGGCTATCCATTATGCTTAAATATTCCTTCTCTTCTTCTAACAATTAGTTTTCCCTGATTCCTTAAAAAAAAAAAAAAAAAAAAAAAAAAAAAGCTCAAAATTCACCACCTGTAGAGGCCTTTTCTGGTCCTGGCGGTTAATTATGCCTTTATCCCCTCAGATTACTTTCTATCTATATTGATCTTAAATAATAGCTAGTTATTTACACATGCTTCCCTCATTAGACTGTGAAGTTCTGGAGGGCAGTGGACATGTTTTTTTCCTTTTTTTGTAACCCCCGTATTTTGCATATACTAAGTGCTCCATTGTAAGACTGATTTGTTTATCAACACATTTTTTTTTTTTTTAAAAGAGTTAAAAAATATAGCTATCCAGAAGATTTTTGTTTCTTGAACTGGTGATTCGATAAGTGAAGTTTGAATTCTGTTTTATATTCATTGCTTCAAGTAGGTCCAGCATTACATAGAAATCCTCAGACTGGGCTTTGACCTTATGGGTAGATCTTGTTAGTTACTTTCATTAGAATTTACTTTCTGCTTCAAGCAAAACAATGGATAAATTTACAGATAATATTACGTAGAGAGATAGACTTTTTTTGTTAGTATGTACTTTTGCAAGTAGGAGTCAATTATAGCCCACCATCTTCCTTTTCCCTAACCACAAATTTTTGTTGTTTATTCATTCAGCTGTGTCTGATTCTTTCTGACTCCATTTGGGCTTTTATTGGTAAAGATACTAAAATAATTTTATATTTTCTTCTCTGGCTCATTTTTACAGATAATGAAAGTGAAATGAATAGGGTTAAATGACTTTCCCAGGATCACACAGCAAGTAAGAGTCTGAGGCCAGATTTGAACTCAGGGAGATGAGTTTTTCTGACTCTATGCCTGGACTGGCACTCCATGAATTGTGCCACCTAGCTGCCCCTGCAGTACTTACCTCACAATTGTGAGTAAAGTACTTTGAAAATTGTAAAACAATCTAAATATGAGTCATTTATCATATCAAACTGGCTTTCCAATTATAATAAAGGTATTTTATGTAGACAGAAAAGTGCAAACACTGTGTATTGCATACTTGATACTTGGATTATTTACTGAGTCATTACAAAAGAAGAAAAATAATCTGTAAATTGACTATAAAATAAAAATAATATAGACTCTACTTGAGTTACCAAGAGCCATAGATTTGCCCTACAACTTTATCATGACCCATAATATCTACTTGTCCCGATTTATATGGGAAGAAACTAAGGCAGAATTCTTGACTAGCATATTCTTAGCACAGATAGGACAAGTTTGACTCATTTAGCATTTGGTTTCTGTCTCATCTTTCCCCAATGTGCCTTTTGTAGCATTATTTACTCATTCTTTCCCTCCAAATTTGGACAAATGCAAATTGTATGTCACATCAGACATCTAAACCCAGCCTCCTTCTTAGCACTAGCCCCCATGTTTATGCTCCCTATAAAAGACCTCACTTTGGGGAAAATATATAGAGTGAAATGGTCTCTGACAGTTGTGAATTATAGAAAAAAAGAGTTCTATTGTTCAAAGACCTGCCTTTCATATAGGCTAAATACTGGTCTGAAGTATGGCAAATGTTAATTGGCTATAACCTTAATAAGGGCTGGTTTTCCTTGTTACCTTCCCATTTGTTTTTTTCTCTCATTGGTCTCTCTCTCTCTCTTCCCCCCCACCCCATCTGCTACAAACTTGGTAGCATTCACTATTATAGTATTTCCATTTTTTCTTATTGGCTTTGCAAATTCTTTCTTCCTAGTAATTCTGGAAAAGTTCTTTTTCTAAAAACTTTTCTGTCCTTTCTTTTTCTTTTATTATTTTTATTATTATGCAACTGAGGCTTACATGGAAGAAGTTTAAGAGCTCTGAAATCTCTGGAATGGATGAGATGATAGACAATTGATTTCTTTATCAGCTAAGGCACATCTTTGTAAGCTTTAAACTCTTGACTCATCTCTTTTAGCTTATCAAAAGTTAGAAAGGCCAAAATTTAATACTTTTATCCTTCAACATTTTTATCAAATCCTGGTCTCAGTGTCTGAATGTGCTATGGAGATGGGTCATGATTCTTCAAATGATATATCAATAGAATGTGAGTGATTGACTGATTCTGCCAAGATGGGTAGGTTTCCATGTAGGCTTGACAAATGACCTGCATTTTGTCAAATGTATACAGTCTTGTTAGTTGTAGCAATATGACAGACTATTTTGAATATATGTACATTAATATAACTATAAGATGTCTATGTCTATAGCAGAGAATCTGATAAAAATCAATATATTTGTACAGTATTCTGTTCTACTTAATACTGTACAAACACCTCTGTATTAGGATTTCTCATTCTGAGGTGTGCTATTTCCGTCATAGCTAATCAAAATGCTGAGACTCCTGAACTTTATAAGAGGTTTCATTGCGTATGGAAGCTCTCGTGCAATACAAAATAATGAGAAACTTGTGAAACTCATGCAGATGCGTGCTCCATATTCATTGTATTGTTATAGTAAACAGCAAAATCAGCCACAAGCTAGCATTTATCTATGCTTGTCTTTATCTCTCTTTCTCTCTCTCTGTCTCTTTCTTTCTGTGTCTCTGTCTCTCTTTCTCTGTTAGTGTTGGTGTTGGTGATTATGGTGGGACTTTCTCTGGTGCACAGAGATCAAGTCAATTTCTGCACTGCCATGATGGAATATGCTTTGCGCTTTGACAATTGAGATGCACAAAACAAGCATGGGTGAAGTGGTGGTGGGAGAAAGAAAATTAAGAGGAGAAGAAAGGCAGCCATTTCTTAACCTGGAAAGAATGGGTAAGGACTAGCTATCTTTTTCATTCATCTTATGCACAACCACCAAATTGATATTACTGAAATACATATTTGATTATATTGTTCTTTTACTCAATAAACTCTAATGACTTCCTATTTATTGTCGAATCAAATAAGATTTAATATTTATCTCTTTCGTTTAAAATGTATTTTTTCTATAAGTTTTGTCAAGTATATCATTATCAATATGGTATAATTTGTAAGTAAATAAACATATAAATGCAGCAGGGGTGTAGGGCCAACACTTATCCATAGTCTAGATATGGGAATCATCCCTCTCTCCATTTGCTAATAGATCATTTTCTTTAATCATTCTTATCCAAGGCTCTAAAGCAATCAAGAAATGTATTTTAGCATTGCCTTACTAATTAATGAAATTGTAACATTTCTCACTTGTTAATATAGTAAAAGCTCCTATGCCAATTATTAAATATAACTTCTTTAACAAACTAGAAAAGTTTATTCATCTTTCTGTATATAGAGTGTATATATGTCTATATTTATATCTTTCTATCTATCTATCTACAATGTATCTATCTTCTATCTATCTGAATACCCCTAATTATCTCAGCTTAGAAAAACCCCAACAAAGTTACCAGGCTATACTATTTATTAACAGTGTAATGATTAATAAAACAAAGACACAATTTTACACAGTGTATCAGATATGAGAAACATCTCAACCAATCACTTTGTAGATGCTGTTCTAAAGTCAAAACTATTTGAGTTGATATTGGTTGAGATGAAAGAAGGCATTGCAATATTTAACAAAAGAGGTTTATTTACTTTGTCCTAAGAAAGCAAGAATACATAACAAAGGTACAGTGATACTGAAAGAAGGTTTTTTTTTTAAAAGGCTTGGTGGGGAAGGAGAAAGAGATCAAAAAAGGATTAGTATTTGTGGTAAGTAATAATAATTGATAATAAGAAAAGGCAGAGCTGCTCAGTTCTCATATTGCTTTTGTTTTCTCTACCAAAAACAATGATTAAATAAAAATAGCGACTGTCAGGTGACTTTAACATAGCACTCTCCTAGTTTAGGTTTGATTTTGGAATGAAATGAAATACTTGCAAGTCACTAAACAGTTAATAACAGGAATTTTACTTTTCTAAGTAATGCTGTAGGGATATGATAGCATTTAGGTTCTCTGGATATATCCTTCCAGTCTCCTTCCCATTTTAGGAAAATGTGTTTTAGATATGGTAGAAATATGTATAATCATGCTAAACAAATTCATACATTTAGCATGTCAAAAAAAAAAAAAAGAAGGAAAGGAGGAAAGAAAATATGCTTAAATCTGTCCATCAGCTCTCTATCTGGAGGTGGATAAAATGATTCATCAAGAGATTCTTAGAATTGTTGGGTTGATCAGAATTCCCAAAGTCTTTCAAAGTTGTTTATCTCCATAAAGTTATTGTTATTATATAAAAATTTTTCATGGTTTGACTTACTTTAGTTTGCATCAATTCCTGCAAGTCTTTTTAGATTTTTTTGAAGCCCACCTTGTCATTTCTTAGAGTACCTTAATATTCCATCACATTCATGTACCTTAACTTGTTCAGTCATTCCCCAATAAGTGAGCAGCCCCTCACTTTCCAAGTTCTTGCCCATACAAAAGAGTTTTTGCTATAAGTTTTTTTTTCTTCTTCTTGTGCTTATGAGACCTTTTCCTCTTGCTTTGATCTCTTTAGGATTTAGACTGAGTAGCAGTATTAATAGGTCAAGGAGAATATTCTGTTTAATAGTTTTTTGTATATAGTTCCAAATTGCTTTCCAGAATCAGTCTAGAAATAGTGCATTAGTCAAATAGTGAAATTCTATGTAAAAGCCAATCTGACAGTTGCTAATAGAACTGAGATGTAGGGACAACCCTTTATAATACCATTGATGGAGACCAGAACTATTGAGACCAACAGTGCATTAGTAGATCTGTTTTCCCACAGCCTGTCCAGCATTTGTAATTTTATTTTATTTTTTGTTAATTTAGTCAAGTTGATGGGTATGAGATAGTATCTCATAGTTGTTTTAATTAATGTTTTTCTAATTACTAGTGATTTAGAGTATTTTTTTTTATTTAATAGTATTTCATTTTTTCCAATTACATGCAAAGATAGTTTTCAACATTCATTTTTATAAGATTTTGAATTCCAATTTTTTTCTTCCTCCTTTCCTTTATTCCTCATTCCCTAAGACAGAAGGCATTCTGATATGTTATATACGTATAATCATTTAAAATATTTCCTATGTTAGTCATACTGTGAAAGAAAAATCAAAAGGGGAAAACTATGAGAAAGAAGAAAACAATCAAAAGTAAAAATAGTATGTTTTAAACCATATTCTTCACAGTTCTTTTTGTGGTTGTGGATAGCTTTTTTCATTCCAAATTTATTGGAACTGTCTTGGTCCACAATATTTCTGGGAAGAACTAAGTCTATCATAGTTGAACATAATCCAATCTTATTGTTACTGTGTACAGTGTTTTCCTGGTTCTACTCACTTCACTCAACATCAGTTCATGTAGTCTTTCCAGGCTTTTCTGAAATCAGTTTGTAAATACTTTTTTCCATATGGCATTGAAAACTTAGAATTAATCTGAAAACTGTTTTTTCATATCTTTTGACAAGTCACCTATTGAGGAATTCCTCTTATTCTTATAAATTTGACTCAGTTCCCTATTATACATATACATATGTGTGTGTGTATGCACACACACACATATATACACACACTATATACATATATATTTAAGGAATAATATATTTATCAGAGAAATTATCTGTAAAGATTTCCCCCCCATTTTCCTGATTTTATTCTCATTTTAGGCACATTGATTTTGTTTGAGTAAAAACTTTTAATTTCATGTAATCAAAAAGTTTAATTTTACTTACTGTAAATCTCTTGGTCTCTTATTTGTTCACAGACTCTTCCCTTATCCATTGCTCTGACAGATACAACACAGGCTTCTCTGGTCCCTATTGTCTAAAGGATAAATAGATCAGATTTTACTCTTCTCTCAGTTCTCTACATAGGAGGGAGGTTTAGGCTC